>NC_086384.1:18468622-18794187 GCF_036588685.1 Mytilus trossulus
CCAGGCTCCATGTTTTATCATATCTGAGCACAGATTTTAGCAAAAAGAAGTATATCTCCATCTCCCATATCATTTATATGCTTTTAAATATGCAAATGTGGGGAACGGCCTAAACTGGCAATCTGTTTTTTTAAGCATAACATTGCTAAAGACCATTTTATCCACATGTGTTATGCTATTTGAAACTTATATTTCCATCAAAAGTACATTTATAACCTGTTAAAGTTTGTTTGATAACTTAACAACTTCAGAAAATTGTGGTAAGTGAAAAATATTACATTTGATATAAGGCCTCACCCTAATTGAAAACCTCTATTTTTTGGCACAGGCTCATATAAAATTAACTTCTGGCCATTTTTCCTAAGTCTGATACATGAAGTATGCTTTCTGTTGCTTTAAATAGATGTTAACTTATACATAGAGACATTAAAAAGTGTTAGTTTTGGTATCTTTTGGTTTTTAGAAGCTCAAATTTGATAGTTTTAATTGTTCTAATTCAACGCCACAATTCAGCACCCAAAATTCAGATATAAAAAATGCCACATTTTTTTTATTTGGTATCATATGGCTTTGAAACTTTGTAACCTGTTTTATAATATACTAAGCTTGAATCATGCCAAGTTTTATTAGAATTGGTCAAGTTTTAGGCCCCTAATAGGCCCAAGACCACAATTAATGACCCCGCTTTTCGTTGTCCACGAATATAGTTCCTTTTAATTAGAGTGTATTTTTCCTTAATTTTTTTTCTTTCCTTTCCTCACTCATTCCTTAAATCTTTTTGGGTGGAAATGAAAGAAGAGAGGTCAAATAAATTTTTGGAGGTTGTATTTTAACTGATTTTGATATGGAATGAGTGATTAGGTCAAGTGCAAAAAGGTGATATTTACAGTTTTCGGAACATCTCTTGACTTGTCAATAGGGGTATGGATGTGTATTGGCTAAATTTGTAAAAGTGATTGCTTCAATCTTTCTGAATTTTGGATATATATTTGGACTAGGACAATACATTACACGCACAAAAAATTTGACAAAAGTGCATGGTGCAATTTTTTTAATGATGCAAAAGGTTATAAAGAACTGATAGAGGAATTAATTGTGGTCTGTGGCCTAAGAGGTGCATTTCAGCAAATTTTGAATTTTTACTTTGGCATCTTTTCTGAATGATCTATTGGTATTGATTTGTCAAACTATATGAGAAGAAATGATTTTCACTTTCATTTGATAGAAATTTTGTGAAAAAGTCACTTTTCAGGTTTAATGCCTAAAATGTAGCTTTTTCACTTTTTTCACAATTTTTTCAAAAACAGCATGCTTAATTTCTCTCTGACAGTTTTTTTCTGATATCTATTTGTGTTTGTGGTATTTATTTCAGTTGTTTAACTTATTTGTGAACTCTGAACACAAAAAAAAGTAGATAAAAACATAAAATGAGTGCAAAATGTGCTGTTTTAATAGTCTAAGGCTAACGGTCAGTATACGCAGCAGGTGAAATGTGAAGTTCTATGCACTTAAAAGTTGTATTCCAAAACAGATTGCACTGAACCTACATCAAAAACACTTATTACTGGTTGCTTAACCATTACTGTTTCACAGACGACCTTTACTTTCTTCTGTTGGATAGCTAGTGGTTTAAATATTGGCCTTTTGAGGCTGAAATTTCATTCAGTTTTTAAACAGTAAAGTTAATAAACTTTGCATCAGACCATACTGTCTGCATATATAGTTGAAAGTGACAGTCTTGTTACATCCAGGCTCCATGTTTTATCATATCTGAGCACAGATTTTAGCAAAAAGAAGTATATCTCCATCTCCCATATCATTTATATGCTTTTAAATATGCAAATGTGGGGAACGGCCTAAACTGGCAATCTGTTTTTTTAAGCATAACATTGCTAAAGACCATTTTATCCACATGTGTTATGCTATTTGAAACTTATATTTCCATCAAAAGTACATTTATAACCTGTTAAAGTTTGTTTGATAACTTAACAACTTCAGAAAATTGTGGTAAGTGAAAAATATTACATTTGATATAAGGCCTCACCCTAATTGAAAACCTCTATTTTTTGGCACAGGCTCATATAAAATTAACTTCTGGCCATTTTTCCTAAGTCTGATACATGAAGTATGCTTTCTGTTGCTTTAAATAGATGTTAACTTATACATAGAGACATTAAAAAGTGTTAGTTTTGGTATCTTTTGGTTTTTAGAAGCTCAAATTTGATAGTTTTAATTGTTCTAATTCAACGCCACAATTCAGCACCCAAAATTCAGATATAAAAAATGCCACATTTTTTTTATTTGGTATCATATGGCTTTGAAACTTTGTAACCTGTTTTATAATATACTAAGCTTGAATCATGCCAAGTTTTATTAGAATTGGTCAAGTTTTAGGCCCCTAATAGGCCCAAGACCACAATTAATGACCCCGCTTTTCGTTGTCCACGAATATAGTTCCTTTTAATTAGAGTGTATTTTTCCTTAATTTTTTTTCTTTCCTTTCCTCACTCATTCCTTAAATCTTTTTGGGTGGAAATGAAAGAAGAGAGGTCAAATAAATTTTTGGAGGTTGTATTTTAACTGATTTTGATATGGAATGAGTGATTAGGTCAAGTGCAAAAAGGTGATATTTACAGTTTTCGGAACATCTCTTGACTTGTCAATAGGGGTATGGATGTGTATTGGCTAAATTTGTAAAAGTGATTGCTTCAATCTTTCTGAATTTTGGATATATATTTGGACTAGGACAATACATTACACGCACAAAAAATTTGACAAAAGTGCATGGTGCAATTTTTTTAATGATGCAAAAGGTTATAAAGAACTGATAGAGGAATTAATTGTGGTCTGTGGCCTAAGAGGTGCATTTCAGCAAATTTTGAATTTTTACTTTGGCATCTTTTCTGAATGATCTATTGGTATTGATTTGTCAAACTATATGAGAAGAAATGATTTTCACTTTCATTTGATAGAAATTTTGTGAAAAAGTCACTTTTCAGGTTTAATGCCTAAAATGTAGCTTTTTCACTTTTTTCACAATTTTTTCAAAAACAGCATGCTTAATTTCTCTCTGACAGTTTTTTTCTGATATCTATTTGTGTTTGTGGTATTTATTTCAGTTGTTTAACTTATTTGTGAACTCTGAACACAAAAAAAAGTAGATAAAAACATAAAATGAGTGCAAAATGTGCTGTTTTAATAGTCTAAGGCTAACGGTCAGTATACGCAGCAGGTGAAATGTGAAGTTCTATGCACTTAAAAGTTGTATTCCAAAACAGATTGCACTGAACCTACATCAAAAACACTTATTACTGGTTGCTTAACCATTACTGTTTCACAGACGACCTTTACTTTCTTCTGTTGGATAGCTAGTGGTTTAAATATTGGCCTTTTGAGGCTGAAATTTCATTCAGTTTTTAAACAGTAAAGTTAATAAACTTTGCATCAGACCATACTGTCTGCATATATAGTTGAAAGTGACAGTCTTGTTACATCCAGGCTCCATGTTTTATCATATCTGAGCACAGATTTTAGCAAAAAGAAGTATATCTCCATCTCCCATATCATTTATATGCTTTTAAATATGCAAATGTGGGGAACGGCCTAAACTGGCAATCTGTTTTTTTAAGCATAACATTGCTAAAGACCATTTTATCCACATGTGTTATGCTATTTGAAACTTATATTTCCATCAAAAGTACATTTATAACCTGTTAAAGTTTGTTTGATAACTTAACAACTTCAGAAAATTGTGGTAAGTGAAAAATATTACATTTGATATAAGGCCTCACCCTAATTGAAAACCTCTATTTTTTGGCACAGGCTCATATAAAATTAACTTCTGGCCATTTTTCCTAAGTCTGATACATGAAGTATGCTTTCTGTTGCTTTAAATAGATGTTAACTTATACATAGAGACATTAAAAAGTGTTAGTTTTGGTATCTTTTGGTTTTTAGAAGCTCAAATTTGATAGTTTTAATTGTTCTAATTCAACGCCACAATTCAGCACCCAAAATTCAGATATAAAAAATGCCACATTTTTTTTATTTGGTATCATATGGCTTTGAAACTTTGTAACCTGTTTTATAATATACTAAGCTTGAATCATGCCAAGTTTTATTAGAATTGGTCAAGTTTTAGGCCCCTAATAGGCCCAAGACCACAATTAATGACCCCGCTTTTCGTTGTCCACGAATATAGTTCCTTTTAATTAGAGTGTATTTTTCCTTAATTTTTTTTCTTTCCTTTCCTCACTCATTCCTTAAATCTTTTTGGGTGGAAATGAAAGAAGAGAGGTCAAATAAATTTTTGGAGGTTGTATTTTAACTGATTTTGATATGGAATGAGTGATTAGGTCAAGTGCAAAAAGGTGATATTTACAGTTTTCGGAACATCTCTTGACTTGTCAATAGGGGTATGGATGTGTATTGGCTAAATTTGTAAAAGTGATTGCTTCAATCTTTCTGAATTTTGGATATATATTTGGACTAGGACAATACATTACACGCACAAAAAATTTGACAAAAGTGCATGGTGCAATTTTTTTAATGATGCAAAAGGTTATAAAGAACTGATAGAGGAATTAATTGTGGTCTGTGGCCTAAGAGGTGCATTTCAGCAAATTTTGAATTTTTACTTTGGCATCTTTTCTGAATGATCTATTGGTATTGATTTGTCAAACTATATGAGAAGAAATGATTTTCACTTTCATTTGATAGAAATTTTGTGAAAAAGTCACTTTTCAGGTTTAATGCCTAAAATGTAGCTTTTTCACTTTTTTCACAATTTTTTCAAAAACAGCATGCTTAATTTCTCTCTGACAGTTTTTTTCTGATATCTATTTGTGTTTGTGGTATTTATTTCAGTTGTTTAACTTATTTGTGAACTCTGAACACAAAAAAAAGTAGATAAAAACATAAAATGAGTGCAAAATGTGCTGTTTTAATAGTCTAAGGCTAACGGTCAGTATACGCAGCAGGTGAAATGTGAAGTTCTATGCACTTAAAAGTTGTATTCCAAAACAGATTGCACTGAACCTACATCAAAAACACTTATTACTGGTTGCTTAACCATTACTGTTTCACAGACGACCTTTACTTTCTTCTGTTGGATAGCTAGTGGTTTAAATATTGGCCTTTTGAGGCTGAAATTTCATTCAGTTTTTAAACAGTAAAGTTAATAAACTTTGCATCAGACCATACTGTCTGCATATATAGTTGAAAGTGACAGTCTTGTTACATCCAGGCTCCATGTTTTATCATATCTGAGCACAGATTTTAGCAAAAAGAAGTATATCTCCATCTCCCATATCATTTATATGCTTTTAAATATGCAAATGTGGGGAACGGCCTAAACTGGCAATCTGTTTTTTTAAGCATAACATTGCTAAAGACCATTTTATCCACATGTGTTATGCTATTTGAAACTTATATTTCCATCAAAAGTACATTTATAACCTGTTAAAGTTTGTTTGATAACTTAACAACTTCAGAAAATTGTGGTAAGTGAAAAATATTACATTTGATATAAGGCCTCACCCTAATTGAAAACCTCTATTTTTTGGCACAGGCTCATATAAAATTAACTTCTGGCCATTTTTCCTAAGTCTGATACATGAAGTATGCTTTCTGTTGCTTTAAATAGATGTTAACTTATACATAGAGACATTAAAAAGTGTTAGTTTTGGTATCTTTTGGTTTTTAGAAGCTCAAATTTGATAGTTTTAATTGTTCTAATTCAACGCCACAATTCAGCACCCAAAATTCAGATATAAAAAATGCCACATTTTTTTTATTTGGTATCATATGGCTTTGAAACTTTGTAACCTGTTTTATAATATACTAAGCTTGAATCATGCCAAGTTTTATTAGAATTGGTCAAGTTTTAGGCCCCTAATAGGCCCAAGACCACAATTAATGACCCCGCTTTTCGTTGTCCACGAATATAGTTCCTTTTAATTAGAGTGTATTTTTCCTTAATTTTTTTTCTTTCCTTTCCTCACTCATTCCTTAAATCTTTTTGGGTGGAAATGAAAGAAGAGAGGTCAAATAAATTTTTGGAGGTTGTATTTTAACTGATTTTGATATGGAATGAGTGATTAGGTCAAGTGCAAAAAGGTGATATTTACAGTTTTCGGAACATCTCTTGACTTGTCAATAGGGGTATGGATGTGTATTGGCTAAATTTGTAAAAGTGATTGCTTCAATCTTTCTGAATTTTGGATATATATTTGGACTAGGACAATACATTACACGCACAAAAAATTTGACAAAAGTGCATGGTGCAATTTTTTTAATGATGCAAAAGGTTATAAAGAACTGATAGAGGAATTAATTGTGGTCTGTGGCCTAAGAGGTGCATTTCAGCAAATTTTGAATTTTTACTTTGGCATCTTTTCTGAATGATCTATTGGTATTGATTTGTCAAACTATATGAGAAGAAATGATTTTCACTTTCATTTGATAGAAATTTTGTGAAAAAGTCACTTTTCAGGTTTAATGCCTAAAATGTAGCTTTTTCACTTTTTTCACAATTTTTTCAAAAACAGCATGCTTAATTTCTCTCTGACAGTTTTTTTCTGATATCTATTTGTGTTTGTGGTATTTATTTCAGTTGTTTAACTTATTTGTGAACTCTGAACACAAAAAAAAGTAGATAAAAACATAAAATGAGTGCAAAATGTGCTGTTTTAATAGTCTAAGGCTAACGGTCAGTATACGCAGCAGGTGAAATGTGAAGTTCTATGCACTTAAAAGTTGTATTCCAAAACAGATTGCACTGAACCTACATCAAAAACACTTATTACTGGTTGCTTAACCATTACTGTTTCACAGACGACCTTTACTTTCTTCTGTTGGATAGCTAGTGGTTTAAATATTGGCCTTTTGAGGCTGAAATTTCATTCAGTTTTTAAACAGTAAAGTTAATAAACTTTGCATCAGACCATACTGTCTGCATATATAGTTGAAAGTGACAGTCTTGTTACATCCAGGCTCCATGTTTTATCATATCTGAGCACAGATTTTAGCAAAAAGAAGTATATCTCCATCTCCCATATCATTTATATGCTTTTAAATATGCAAATGTGGGGAACGGCCTAAACTGGCAATCTGTTTTTTTAAGCATAACATTGCTAAAGACCATTTTATCCACATGTGTTATGCTATTTGAAACTTATATTTCCATCAAAAGTACATTTATAACCTGTTAAAGTTTGTTTGATAACTTAACAACTTCAGAAAATTGTGGTAAGTGAAAAATATTACATTTGATATAAGGCCTCACCCTAATTGAAAACCTCTATTTTTTGGCACAGGCTCATATAAAATTAACTTCTGGCCATTTTTCCTAAGTCTGATACATGAAGTATGCTTTCTGTTGCTTTAAATAGATGTTAACTTATACATAGAGACATTAAAAAGTGTTAGTTTTGGTATCTTTTGGTTTTTAGAAGCTCAAATTTGATAGTTTTAATTGTTCTAATTCAACGCCACAATTCAGCACCCAAAATTCAGATATAAAAAATGCCACATTTTTTTTATTTGGTATCATATGGCTTTGAAACTTTGTAACCTGTTTTATAATATACTAAGCTTGAATCATGCCAAGTTTTATTAGAATTGGTCAAGTTTTAGGCCCCTAATAGGCCCAAGACCACAATTAATGACCCCGCTTTTCGTTGTCCACGAATATAGTTCCTTTTAATTAGAGTGTATTTTTCCTTAATTTTTTTTCTTTCCTTTCCTCACTCATTCCTTAAATCTTTTTGGGTGGAAATGAAAGAAGAGAGGTCAAATAAATTTTTGGAGGTTGTATTTTAACTGATTTTGATATGGAATGAGTGATTAGGTCAAGTGCAAAAAGGTGATATTTACAGTTTTCGGAACATCTCTTGACTTGTCAATAGGGGTATGGATGTGTATTGGCTAAATTTGTAAAAGTGATTGCTTCAATCTTTCTGAATTTTGGATATATATTTGGACTAGGACAATACATTACACGCACAAAAAATTTGACAAAAGTGCATGGTGCAATTTTTTTAATGATGCAAAAGGTTATAAAGAACTGATAGAGGAATTAATTGTGGTCTGTGGCCTAAGAGGTGCATTTCAGCAAATTTTGAATTTTTACTTTGGCATCTTTTCTGAATGATCTATTGGTATTGATTTGTCAAACTATATGAGAAGAAATGATTTTCACTTTCATTTGATAGAAATTTTGTGAAAAAGTCACTTTTCAGGTTTAATGCCTAAAATGTAGCTTTTTCACTTTTTTCACAATTTTTTCAAAAACAGCATGCTTAATTTCTCTCTGACAGTTTTTTTCTGATATCTATTTGTGTTTGTGGTATTTATTTCAGTTGTTTAACTTATTTGTGAACTCTGAACACAAAAAAAAGTAGATAAAAACATAAAATGAGTGCAAAATGTGCTGTTTTAATAGTCTAAGGCTAACGGTCAGTATACGCAGCAGGTGAAATGTGAAGTTCTATGCACTTAAAAGTTGTATTCCAAAACAGATTGCACTGAACCTACATCAAAAACACTTATTACTGGTTGCTTAACCATTACTGTTTCACAGACGACCTTTACTTTCTTCTGTTGGATAGCTAGTGGTTTAAATATTGGCCTTTTGAGGCTGAAATTTCATTCAGTTTTTAAACAGTAAAGTTAATAAACTTTGCATCAGACCATACTGTCTGCATATATAGTTGAAAGTGACAGTCTTGTTACATCCAGGCTCCATGTTTTATCATATCTGAGCACAGATTTTAGCAAAAAGAAGTATATCTCCATCTCCCATATCATTTATATGCTTTTAAATATGCAAATGTGGGGAACGGCCTAAACTGGCAATCTGTTTTTTTAAGCATAACATTGCTAAAGACCATTTTATCCACATGTGTTATGCTATTTGAAACTTATATTTCCATCAAAAGTACATTTATAACCTGTTAAAGTTTGTTTGATAACTTAACAACTTCAGAAAATTGTGGTAAGTGAAAAATATTACATTTGATATAAGGCCTCACCCTAATTGAAAACCTCTATTTTTTGGCACAGGCTCATATAAAATTAACTTCTGGCCATTTTTCCTAAGTCTGATACATGAAGTATGCTTTCTGTTGCTTTAAATAGATGTTAACTTATACATAGAGACATTAAAAAGTGTTAGTTTTGGTATCTTTTGGTTTTTAGAAGCTCAAATTTGATAGTTTTAATTGTTCTAATTCAACGCCACAATTCAGCACCCAAAATTCAGATATAAAAAATGCCACATTTTTTTTATTTGGTATCATATGGCTTTGAAACTTTGTAACCTGTTTTATAATATACTAAGCTTGAATCATGCCAAGTTTTATTAGAATTGGTCAAGTTTTAGGCCCCTAATAGGCCCAAGACCACAATTAATGACCCCGCTTTTCGTTGTCCACGAATATAGTTCCTTTTAATTAGAGTGTATTTTTCCTTAATTTTTTTTCTTTCCTTTCCTCACTCATTCCTTAAATCTTTTTGGGTGGAAATGAAAGAAGAGAGGTCAAATAAATTTTTGGAGGTTGTATTTTAACTGATTTTGATATGGAATGAGTGATTAGGTCAAGTGCAAAAAGGTGATATTTACAGTTTTCGGAACATCTCTTGACTTGTCAATAGGGGTATGGATGTGTATTGGCTAAATTTGTAAAAGTGATTGCTTCAATCTTTCTGAATTTTGGATATATATTTGGACTAGGACAATACATTACACGCACAAAAAATTTGACAAAAGTGCATGGTGCAATTTTTTTAATGATGCAAAAGGTTATAAAGAACTGATAGAGGAATTAATTGTGGTCTGTGGCCAAAATCAGTCCCACCTATAATTTTGTTTTATGTAAACTTCCGGTTAGGTTTTGTAAACTTCCTGTTTGAAAAAGAATAGTCTAAAAGAAATAAACCGTACCGTGATTACATCACGCCAAGTATTTACATTTGCCCCGAATGCATCGAAATCAGACAAAACACAATAATAATCATATCCGGTAACCATAACAATTGATTAGGCCAACAATGTTTATACCCATAGACTCGTTAGGTAGTGTCGATTTTTTTAAATCTTTGAAATATGTGTGACTCATGTTTCAACTTCCGAAGCCGCCTTGAAGGTTGTCGGCTCTCCGAACTTTCCCGCAGTCCTGCGATTTGATTGCCGAGTTTTTTTTTAGCTTCGGTCCTTGCTTGGAAGTTGTCATGTTTTATTAAATCGTCATTTTTTTTAGACAAAACCTGAAATTAACCATTTGCATAAACTAATTTCAAGACGGTGTTTTTGCGCTCATAAGTGAACTTCGCATAAATTTTATATGGAATAGTTCATACATTGTGATTTTATCATCGAAAGGCCAAACTGAATTTTGCAAAAATAGAAACGTAACGGTATTTGATAAATAGATATAGGGAGATGTGGTGTGAGTGCCAATGAGACAACTCTCCATCCATGCAAATAACAAGTTATAAAAGTAAACCATTATAGGTCAATGTACGGCCTTCAACACGGAGCCTTGGCGGACACCGAACAAAAAGCTATGAAGGCCCCAAAAATTACTAGTGTAAAACCATTCACGGTCTAATCTATACAAAAAACGAGAAACGAGAAACACGTATAATATATAAATTACATAAAAAAAACCGACAACCACTGTACATCAGATTCTTGACTTAGGACACGTGCAAACATTTGCAGCGGGATTAAACGTTTTAATGGTACCAAACCTTCTCCATTTTTCTGAAACAATAGCATAACATCACAACATAGAAAACCACACGATAAAATATTAATATATGTAATAAATTATATTAGGCCGGTGACCAAATTCGGATTTGTAAAAAAATTAATCGTCAAAAATGGTACACGGCTATATCATATATCATTGGATTCTGAAATATGTGTACTTTGAGATTTTTCTGGTCGTCAAATGAAAATATGGTGCATTTTTTCAGAAATCTTGATCAAAGGTCATTAGTCGTTTTCAAGGAAAAATAAAATTGAATATCTAACTCCAATTTAAATACCATTTTTACAGTAGAATGATTGAAAACTTAAATCTACTTTAATCCTTATTTAATTTTCACCCAAAGAGTGAAAATCCATCATTATATGAGATTTCCGAAACACACTTATGCGACTGTACAAAAAGGGGGGTAGTTTTCAGATTTAAATGAAGTCTTTTTTTTTTCAAATAATAAGAACAACGTCTGTCAAAACTTAACAAAATTTATAGAAAATTATGAAAAAGTTTGTATTTATTCATATAACCATGTGCTTGTATACATCAATGAAAGTGAAAACTTTTAAGTTTTAGCCATATACGTTGAAAACGCTACATGCAAAACAGACAACACAAATTATTTCAAAACATACTTATATTTGAGTTTTTACAATGTCATGACGATTTCTATGAAATAAATTTGTATCAATAGGAAAAAAAACATTTTAAGATAAACTTACAACTTTAAAAAGGTATGTTTTATGAAAGAATAGCCTTTTATTCGTTTGAAAATGAAGAACGTTTCGGTTATTCAATCCCAAACTAAGTGACGCAAGATCATATTTTTTTTTATGCGAAAAATATTGACATAGCACTAAATATACCTAACTTTAATCAGTAATTGAGACCTCAAATGACTTGTGTAATGTGGGGACGTCGACGTTATTACGACGTTCTGACCATTGGCTGGAATACGTATGTTTGCAAGTGGAAGTTTTAGCAAATCTCGAATGTCAGTATTGGTCCGTCAGTAGTGTTTAAAGAACACGACAAAAATTTTAAGCCACGAATCTTATACTGATATTGCGAATATCAATGTTAAACTTCGGACATTTAATGTGTTGTGCCTTGCAATAGAGTGGTGGTCAAATGTTTGTGTACCACATATAGCGAGCTTTTATCCATCACCATTGTACATCATCGTCATTACATAATACACTTTGGCCAAGTCAATCTATTTAATGGGGGACATAAAACAACTGAAACATCAGTGCACCTCTAGGACACAAATGTTAAAAGAATCCTGTATTGAAAGAAACGTCTTGTCCTGCTGCTTGAAACTCAAAATATTTCTAAACAAAAGCCAAGAAAAAAACCCATCTGTGATCCGCATCGACAGTATACACTAGCCATGGTCTGTATAAGTGATTTGATATCTGAACTAGGGATAGCATTCTTAGAACTGTGAATGTTCTTGTAATTTAGAATACAACAGTTTGACTCCCAGTAAAAGTTTATAGTGGCTATATGACAAATAAGCATTAAACAGCCTTTACTTAAATGTTCTGTTTTAGAGAATGAAACTCCTCGTCTTGGTTGTAGTTTTTTTTTTACAATAGATGCAAGCATATGAAAGAGAGACGAAAGATACCAAAGGGACATTAAAAGTCATAAGTCGAAAATAAGCTGACAACGCCATGGCCCAAAAATGAAAAAAAACATAGAAAAACAATAGTACACATAGCACAACCTTTGATAGCCGTGACTTCGGTTTCTTGACTTGAGCCGGCTGCCATTTTGTCTGTATGTCTCAAAGAATCATTACAGGCAACAGTACGTAAGTTACCGATGGTTATGTTTTAAACAAAGCTAGGGGAATTCCAGGAAAAACAAAAAATAGTTCAGCTTGGTTGTGTGAACAAGATGTTACCCGTGTCATGCATATCAAAAGTATCAATATATTACAAACATGAATGGAACACAAATAAATTGCAAATTTTCAGTTCTGATCTGACACTTAGAATCTAAAAATTGTAAACCGCAAAACGACGTGTTAGTGAGTTTGGCCACGACAGAGCTTAAAGGTATCATTATTCGTGATACGGTAATATAAAAACCTATGTTGTGTCTATTTCAGTGGCAAGTTCTTCATAATTAAGTACATGACACCAAAATTAAATTTCCACGTTCGACACTCAGGTATTACAATTGAAACAGAATCTTCTAAACCTTCCGGGGCACACGAGATAACCCCTGGTTTTCAGTATGTTTCGTGTTTATCTTTGATGGTCTACGTAGAGTTTTGCAGAATTTTGTTTGTTATTGACGTCGTTCTACTTTTACCATGCCGTTTTGATATTATCGTCGACTAATATGTTTGAAAATCCCTTAAAATTCTGCGGCCTGTTTTAAGTAGTAAGGGGTACAACCCCTGTCCAAGAAGACTGTATTGACTCAACAAGCACCAGCGTAAGGTATCTTTTGAGATATGTGCACATTATACGATGGCGCAGAGGAGTGTAGTACATTGGAACCTATCTGGGGAATTGACATTTGGAAAGTTAAAATCGCCCTCCAAAGTTTGTCAAAGATTTTTTTTGTAGTCGTCAATCCGTCTCTATATCAAAGAAAAAGGTTAAGATATGAAGCGAACATTATAATTTCTGTAGTATCCTTTATCACAAGCTAACTGGGAAATGTAAGTACCGACTCACTAAAATGTAGGTAAAAAAAGAGAAAGGTAATCTTCAATATATTTGAATTTTGAAATCAAAGAACTAAGCAAAAAGGTTTACTTAAGGTCTTTAAAAGGTTCTGCATTTCAAATTGCAGTGCAAACTGTAGATATCACTATCATGACTATGTCATGTAGACTTATGCATCATTCGTATCCATTTTTATTATAAACAATTTTCAAGCGAATAGAATGAACCCGATGATAGATGTACATCTATGAATTAAAGTCACAATTATATGCGCAATCTTGGGTATATCTCATCATTACACCAATCAACTGTGTCAAAATACCTCAATTTACTGTACGTTTGTAAAAATAAATCAATTATTCTACTTCTGCATCAATTTAAGATTGATGTGAACTTCCATTGTTTATGTATCAACATTCCAATGTAGCCCCTGTATGCACATTGAGTTACTCAGTATATTTATATAACACTTAGTTGATATGATATTTAAGATCTTGCATTTTCCATCACGATTTCCATGATAGAAGGTTGATGCATATATGCTAATAGGAAGCATTGTTGTCTTTTGTTTATGTGTTACATATTTGTTTTTCGTTCATTTTTTTTACATAAATAAGGACGTTAGTTTTATCGTTTGAATTGTTTTACATTGTCTTATCGGGGCCTTTTATAGCTGACTATGCGGTATGGGCTTTGCTCATTGTTGAAGGCCGTACGGTGACCAATAGTTGTTAATGTCTGTGTCATTCTGGTCTTTTGTGGATAGTTGTGTCATTGGCAATCATACCACATCTTCTTTTTTATATTAAAGCCATTAAAAAAAAGAGTTTTGATGTCAAAACCAGCTCTTTGAAAAAATTTCGGATGCCTACGTGACGAGTTGGTTGATTGTTCAATAATACCTTGTTCAAAGATCATGACGCATGTTCCAATTATCGTAACCCCACGAGTTGGTGAATTGTTCAATAATACCTTGTTCACAGATCATGACGCATATTCTAATTGTCGTAACCCAACGAGTTGGTTGATTGTTCAATAATACTTTGTTCACAGATCATGATGCATGTTCCATTTGTCGTAACCCAACGATCGAGTTGGTTGATTGTTCCATAATACCTCGTTCAAAGATCATGACGCATGTTCCAATTATCGTAACCTCACGAGTTGGATGATTGTTCCTTAATACCTTGTTCAAAAATCATGACACATGTTCCAGTGATCGTAAGTAAAAAAAATCGTAAGTAAGAAAGTTATGTCATATAAATACATAATGTAACACTAGATACAAATTGGGGTGAATTTCAACAATAATACTGTACAATTATAGAGCTAGCTAAAACTTCCCGCTGTACAGATTTAAGGAGAATAATCTTGATGTTCATAGGCTTCATACAAATGTAGTACGAAGAAGTAAAAATTAGTAGATATTCAAAATAATCAAAGCTGGTATACATTGTATATAGGGTCATAAAGACAATTAATTAATCGTGGTTTGACTTTTTAGGTACTGGCTCTATCAATTGTATCAAATCCTCCACTGCTTCTTTGAATTAAAATTTTGGGGTTCTTCTTGGTTAAATTGAAAGTAATTACCGATTTAATTTCATAGGTCATTTCACACCCCACTATATTACCCACTCACTCACTAAGAAACAGGCCTATATATATTTTAGTTTTAATAGCTTGAATATTCAAATTTTTAAAGGTTATGATTGTAGAAGAGGTCAATTTTAATAATAATATATATTACTTAAACATTGACATTTTTTTTTATAATTTTATTTGGATACGTTTATTAAAGTCACATGCAACGAGTGAATATTGAGCTGATTTGTAACAATAACATATCCATGCCTTATATATCATGTACTATAGTACGCCGCTAGATTAAAACTGACGAGGAAAGGTAACACACGGCCACCGAGAGCGTTATTTTTGTGAAGCCCAGGTGGTCGTGTGGTCTAGCGGGATGGCTACAGTGCAGGCGAGGGAAGAACAAAAAATGTGCAACAACAAATTTACACATCTAACATTGTTGGGTTGATGTTTAGACGAGTTGTATAAATATATTTATATGTATATAGTATATATAATTTTTAATTGCTATAGTACTAGTATGTAAGCTGTTCAAAGGTTGCATTAATTAGGACAGTTGTATTAAAGGTGTTTTTTTCCAGATTTCAGAGACAAGCGGATGTGAAGCAACCCTGTGACATATCAAGCATGTATTGTAGATCTCCACAGTCAATAACCATGTGACAAACGTTCCTTTGTATAAATACGCTGCATCGTCCGGTTCAGTCGATAGTCAAGGTCGTTAAAAACTTCCATTTGTTGTTGTTCAGTCGATCGACAGGTGAGTGTCGGGATCTGCTCAGACTCTCTCAATAACTCTTCGAGGGTTCAGTATTGCTAAATGTGTGTCCCTGTCCAAATACTCTCATTTTCCAGCTACGGTCCAAAATTTCCAAACAGCATCCGAGTCGATCCCTTTTAGAGGTTCTACCTAAATTATAAATATATTCTTTTTTCGTCTTTTTATTCTTTGGTCGTGATAACCACGGCCGACATTCGGCTAACCGAGAGATTGGTCGGTTAATCTATATTGAGTATGCGGCTATATATGCGATTGGTCTGTTACTCGGGTTGGTTATACGTCTGTTAAGAGTAAAACGCACAATCTAATGTTAAACTCTATTAAAAGAGGGACGAAAGATACCAAAGGGACAGTCAAACTCATAAATCTAAAACAAACTGACAACGCCATGGCTAAAAATGAAAAAGACAAACAGAAAAACAACAGTACACATGACACAACATAGAAAACTTAAGAAATAATTCATGGAAGCCATAGATTTGTTGGAAATTTACACATGGCCTGGGCCATGTGTGAATTTTCAACAAATCTATGGCTTCCACGAATTATTTCGATTCTAATAGGACAAATTATAAGTTCATTCAAATACTGAAGCGAGGGTGGATATGCCGTATCTGTAACTGTTCTTTTTTACTCCTTGTTAGATAAAGCTCAACTTGAATATTTTCATAAATCTTTAGCTTGCATTGATTTTAGACAATATACGTATAGTGTCTTGAAATATGAAATTTATTTGTATGAGGCTTAGAAACGGGAAAATGCGAGGTTCTACCGAGCATTTTCCCGTTTCGTGCCGAATACAAATAAATTTCATATTTCAAGACACTAAACGTATATTGTCTTTATACTGAAATCGAAAAAAAAAATGAAAAATGAAAAAAACATGTAACAATAATTGTTAAAAAAAGTGTTTGGAATTTCCCTCTTGGGGTACCATTTTGGGGTATTTCCCTATGAGCGTAGTCCAGGTGGTAAGACATTGGCGTATTTTAAAAGGAATTAGAAAGGAAAAATGAACTTAATTAATAGCATTTGATAAACATGATATATAAATAACCAATTTGAAGACACAAAAGTTTAAATTCAAAAAAGTTTGACCATTGTTACTTTACGTTGTCATGGTCGTGACGTGATGTTGTTGATGAAATACAATAAGGAGGCGGGGCTTATAGGTCAATTGGGGTCATTGACGTATAAAGCTAACGTTTATACGTATAGCTTTATCTGTACAGTAAAATAGCTGATTGCAGTATAAATTTCGTTAATAACCACTAGAAAAAATATGTTTAATTCCCAAACCCAATTCTTCCGATTTTTTATTTACATGTTTTGTCGTAAACTACCGTCAAAACCAAAATTGACATTTCTTACGAAGGAGCTCCATGTTGACTCGCTGAAATTAGAAAACAAAACAAAACCTACCTCAGAATTCCATTTTAATACAATATTATACGAACTTCGATGGTTACAAAAAAGTTTATATTTTTGTGACATTGACTAAATAATGTTTTTATACTGCAACTTAAATTAGTTTATCGATAGCTTTTAAAATCGTTACATAAATATCAAGCTTATTTTCATCCCTTAATGAACCCCTCATTGTAGAGAAAGCGTTCCACGATGAAATTGACATTGCACCAAATATAGCTGTGTTACTATATTTAGGAAATAAACAATAAAATTGAGAATGGAAATGGGGAATGTGTCAAAGAGACAACAACCCGACCAAATAAAAAACAACAGCAGAAACTAGTTGCAATTTATTAATTCTTTTTATTATGCATCCGAATAAGAATAAAAGTTCTTTTGTCTTTTGTTTTATCACAATTTCTTATACAAAAATTGGCAAAGCGTTTGCAAAGTAGGTTCAATACATGTGGATTTACGTGGGAGGTATATTGTAACATCCATTATCGCTATTTTGTGCATTTTTCCTTTGATCCTTTTTTGTGATAATTTTCATATCATGCTTCCCGCTTGAGACGGAAAAATTATCGCTAGAAACTAAGGAGACCACATGGTGTTGCTAACGAAATTGACATTGAAATTGACAACGTCGTCATAGGTAAAATAGCGATAAACAGATTATCATTGGTCATGCTCAACTCGATTGCTTTTCTCACTTTCGCTGTACCAGCTCAAGCGAGAAAATCAATCTCGTTGAGATAATCAACGATAATCTATAATTATTATGTATATCCCTGAGTCTGCGCTAAGTATAGATATATCAAGATTTTTCACACAGTGTTGTTTACAAAGCGAAAGAAGCACGTCATATTAGAATAAAGAATAAACAACACGCACCCCACCAAAAACTAGGGGTGATCTCAGGTGCTCCGGAAGGTTAAGCAGATCCTGCTTCACATGCGGCACCCGTCGTGTTGCTTATATGATTACAAATTCGGTAAATAGTCTAATTCGGTAGGTCAAATTCATGAAAGGGAAGGGGATTGTAATTACGACGTAAGGAACATACCCGATATCATTTGTGAAACAGTTATTCCATAACGGTCAACCAACTCGTGATGGCGTCCGTAAAATTTACGAAGGGATGATTTCAACTTCACCATTTGGTTAAATTTATTTATTTATTATTTATTAAATATACAGATTTTTGGCATATTATAAGAACCAAATAAAAAAAAAGAAAAGTGTCTGACAAAATGATATCTATCATAGAACATTTTCCACCTTAAAACATTTCATAGTCTGCTCAGTTTTCAGTAAAACTAAAAGGCGTCGCGAAAGTATGTAGTATTTATACTTATACGCATAGCAATTTTTTTTTGATAAAAGGCGAAACAAACAATTTTAGATATCATTTAAAGGACAGAAAATAGTACTTTGGTTCTAAAAAATAAATTGACATTAGTAAATATTTCATAACTATAATATAACGTGAGTAATACCACGTTTTAGTGAAAATTATGGGAATAAAGTCTGTTAATGGGTTGGACGATTAAAATTGTGTCAGTTAATATTTATTAAGCCAAGACAATAGTTTTGCTACCTTTATATTTTCCCATTGAAAAAAGTAAGAATGAGATGTTCTTGAGTAAAAAAAAAGACAATACGGTGCAACATAATCCTTCTAGTAAGAGCATTTTTATTTTGACTTTCTTTGCATTTTTTTGAAGGGCGTGTCACTTCAATATATCGTGATATGGATTGACTGGAATATGCATGCATTTATTATTAACGTTTTCAATTAGCCTTAGTTTTTGTTTCGGTTCAAAGAGGCACGTTCTCACATCCGACTGAAAGTGTTTTTCTAATACAACACAACGTACATATAACTTGTTGTTGCTCTCATATGCACATGATATTTGTCACTGGACGTTTAACCGTAATTCATCCGATTGGTTCTTTTCATCTATTACTAAATCATCGGTTGTTTACAAATCATCTTAAAGAAGTAAATGGAAAGGAAGGAATGCAGCTACATTTGGTTATTTTAAATTTTATTTAATTTTATTCCGTTTAGTTCCTTTCTACATAAGTGCAGAGGAGAACTGCAGTTGTCCGCATGTAAACTTGTACCATTTGTCACCAATATGAGTACATCGCAATCCGTTACTGTTTCAACACCCAGGGGTGTTTCATCTCTGTATTCTTAAACAATTATTAGTTTATCCCTCTCTACTGTCCTTATCATCCTGTGTCTCCATCCAGATTCTCGTGTATGCCACGAGGGTCCGGATTGGGGGTGTTGTTTATTTCTTTTTTTTTTTAAATTGTTGTGTTACTTTTTTCTACGTTTTTTTTTTTATCTTACTCATTTTACTTTCTCTATTCTTTATATTTTAGCATCCCAATATATTCTAATTACTGATGTTTAGTTATATTACGACGTTTATCTCTGATTTATATACTGGTTACAGACCTTCTAAAATTCAAACTGACCACACGCACGATACACGCACAGTGAATGCACGATACACGCACGGTACACGCACGATACACGATACACGCACGATGAGCGATGAGCGTTACACGAAGGATTAACGCAAAATGAATGATGAATGATGAACGCACGATACACGCACGATGCACGATGAATGATAAATACACGATACACGCACGATACACGCACGATACACGCACGATACACGTACTTTGAATGATTCATTGAGGAATGAACAACGAACGCTTTTTACACGATTCTCAAAGCTATGATATTTAGAATAGTATCTAAAATTGATTTGCATTCTAATTAAAGGCAATACTTGTGGCTGTTTTGCCGATACCAGGATAATAGATAATATTCTATTTTGCCAGCTCATATTCAAATAACTAAATTAAAGTCGGCTATTTTATAGGCACCAGAAATATTTCTGAACTTTGACAGAAGCTCCTAACAATCAAAATATAGTGTCTTGATTAAAGTTCAGCCAAGTTTACGGCAAACGAAGGCGAGACATTGTGTTCCGCGAAACCCTAAACTAATTTTATTTCATACAGTTAAAAATCTAAATTTTATTTTTATTCATACAATGTCCGACGCATTATGTCTATAGACATTGACTGGTTCTAGAAATTATTTCAACTACATGTTTGATATAATTGATGTCAATAAATGAATGATTTATGTATTTTTATTTTTATGATATATAATTTTTCACTTTGACGGTTTATACGTATATATCTAAAAAAAGATAGTAAGCTGTAAGAAAATGACATTTACCAAATAAATAGAAAATTTAAACATTTGTTATACCAATTACTACATTATATACTTCTGTAACGACTTTTCGTCCTGAATATGCATGAAACTTTTGCCACTGGACGTTTAAACAACCACTGAATAATCAAATGTTTCTCTCAGTAAAATGAATTAAACAATATAACTGACACAATTGGTGTCTGTGGTTTGTTTGTACAGTAAACTTATTGAATTTGTATTTATTCCATATACAATTTCAAGTATGTTCATACATATTTCCAAACATCCTAACACTTCAAATTTCTAGGAGGTGAGATTCTCGGGGTTTTACCTAAAACTCTTTGGGAAAATGCAATTTTCAATTCAAATTTGAAACCAAACGGTAATAGATATCCCATGGTTTTTTTTAAAATGCAGGACTAATTTGATAAGGAGATTTGAAAAATCGATCTTAATGGTAGTTGAAATTTTTCAGTGCAATATTTTGTGTCCGTCGTTGTATTTCATACATATCAATTGGTGTATCCACTGTTTGCTGTTCGTAATCTGTTGTTTGTGGCAGTCAGGCCTCGCGATCGGTGTCCAAATTTAAGCCCCCACTTGGGGTTAATGATCATTTATAGGGGAGGGCTAATTATTTCGATGCAAACATAATTTTCCTTCCTGAAATAAAAAACAGCTTAACAATTTTTCTATATTTTTTCATTTAATCATAAACCGATGCATATTAAATGATATTTTAAAAATTTAAAATATATTTTATGGTAAATATGTCTAAATGTCAGGGTAATTTTCTTATCCAAATAATTATTTTTTTCATATTTTAAGGTAATAGTGTTATCAGTTATATGGAATTTGACACGTGTCTTATAGTTCAGTGATTTTCGGAAAAATTAACGAAAACCGGCTCAGTCATTGTTCTATTATCCTTTGTGATCTTTTATTGATTAAATTTGAAGATATATGCATTAAATAACAATATCTATCCAGATAAGAAATGTGTTTACATTGTACAGCACCCCTTTTAGTGGCCCTCAGTACCATATTATAACTCATTAGTGCACTAAGAAGTCCTTAGTCGTGTTGGTAAACGGACAGAAAGTCACAGGACAAAAAGTCACAGGACATAAAGTCACAAATTAGATAGGACAAAAAGTCACAGGACAAAAAGTCACAATTAATCCTTCGACAATTGTTTGAATATATAAAAGAAAGATCTTGAAATATTATCTTTTTATTACATCTATTCATTTTGAAGTGTAGGACATTGTTCATAAGCTTTGTTAAATAAAAAAATAGTAAATTTTAATCATTCAAAAATGATATTTCTTGGCACCATGAAGCCATTTAAGTACAATGTCATGATGACATCTTGTTTTCATAACAATTATTTGATCATTATTGATATTTATTGAATAATTTTTAATTACAAAGTTGCTTTCAGTTTAACACTTCAAGAAAAAAACAAAACTTTTATTTTTTAAATTATTTTTTCTTGCTTAAAGAAAAATATTCTAAAAACTAAATTGTGACTTTTTGTCCTGTGACTCTTTGTCCGTGACTTTTTGTCTGTGACTTTTTGTCCTATGACTTTCTGTCCTACATTCGTCGTGTTTAGACGCACCATTTTCTGCTCTTTGGTTGGATTGTTGTCTCTTTGACACATTCTCCATTTCAATCCTCCATTTTATTCAATTAGTTGTGTTTTCTTTATCTCTCTGTTTGGTGTTTTAACAGACAAAAACAATTCGCAGAATTAAAATAAAAAAAGCAGACATTAAACTCTTTCTTCTAAAAACCTAATTGCATGACATTGAATTAGTATTTTAATATCAGTCTTATCACATATTATATGACCTTACTAAAAATTTCCTATACTAATGATTTTTGACAGAAATTTTCTTACTTAATAATTATAGAATTCGTTCTTTTTGACACATTTAAAATTGCTGCCGTACATGTTATTTTGCGCGACGTCAAACTGTGAAATATCGGGAAAAGATGCATTTTTTCGAGATTTAACCATTAGCTTAAAGGGAAACTCCGCAAAAAAAATAATTGATACTAATATGTTCATTCTGTATAAAAATGCTCAAATTCATTGATATTAAATTTTATTCTGCTAGACAAGAGATCGCCATCAATTTTGAAATTAGAGTATCAATTCTCTGCGTGCCGCCAATTTGACCATCTTTGACTATCTTTTCCGTTTTTAGCCACGATATGTCTATGAACAACTAAAGACCAAAACAGTAACATAATGTAGTCGTAATTGCGAGTGGATATCTTGTCAATCGAACGGTTGTATTATCCGACTTACTAATTTGATACGGAAAATGTTTTTTTAGTAACCAACATCTGCATGTCGTTTTTAACTGTTTATATGGGAATTGGTTAAAAAGTCATAGTTTAAAGTCACAAATGATCATAAATAAGTGTTCCATGAGAATTGTTTTCAAAAATCTAATTTGTTCATAATTCTTTTATGTAATAAACTTATTTCAATAAAGTCGGACCTTCCCTTGTCTGATCACCTGCCTGGCTATAGGTATTACTCCCAAAGGTATTGTGAGGTGACACGTCCAGGTATTCCAGCGATTTCCTGTCGGGTGTATAATATACATCTCTGTCTTGCGTGTCCGATAGTAATATACAAGTCAATATTACTAAATAAAAATCTAAATAATTAAAAAAAAAAAAAAAAGATTTGATAAAATAAAAATCTGTTTACACATTTTTTGCCAAGGGTAAATATGGGAAAATATAAGTACTCGTATCGTTGTTAAAAGTGAAGGACAGTTTGAAACACACAAGAAATATTGATTAAACAAAAATATACGCACTTGTCGACCATTCTTTATACGCCTGGATAGAAAGTTACGGAACTATAGATAGTTGCAATTTAAAATTATATACAGGTCTGCATTTTTACATTGAACATATAAGAATGAAACATACATAATGTTTAATTTGGGTTAAAAGTTTTTTAAATAGACTAGTCCTCGCATGACAACAGTATGTTATCATAGGATATCGATGGACTATTGTATACCAAAAGAAGAAAAAGAGAACCATTTTGAATTAAATACAGGTCGATATTTAAATTGCTTTGGTTCATCGAAGTTATGGACATATTAAAATCACAGATTTTTATTTCAATAAGATTGTTCTCGAACAAAGGAAGAAATTCGTCTTCGCGGGATTTATTTTCTTTCTTGGTATTCACTAACGCTTTTTCAACTAAAGTTGAAGACTCGACAAAAAACATACAAATCAGATTTCCTTCTGACATACGGGCGCACTGCGTTTTTTTTATACGCCCGTCAACATTTTGACGGGAAGTAGTATAGTATACAAATGTACGGCGTACGTCCGTCCGCCGGGCGTCCACATGTCGCACTGTAACTTGAGAACCGCTTATCCATTTCATGAAACTTAACATATATAGCTGTTTCGGAATTTACGGTTTTTATTGAAACCATTTGTATATGCACGCATCTTTGTCGGAATTAAAATAAAAACAAAAGACTTATAAATATATATATATTCCTTTTGTCTTCGTATATCTTACATAAACATTTTAACAAGCTGACCACACTCTTACTTACAAAAAAAAATGTATAAGTTAGCGCACATCAAAGTCGTGCTCATATGACAAACAATTTTGTTGGGAAAGAAATACAAGAACAGCAAAATTATTTGTCCTTTATATCATTTTAAATAAGAACAACACATTTAATTATAAATATTTGAAGCATAAATATTTTCGATACAATTGTTTTAAATTACTTAAAATAAAAAGATCGTGATTGTTTTATTTGGCACGTGTCAATCAGTTCATTGATTTTCGGCATATTTAAGAAAAACCGGCACGTGTCTAAATAATGTTGAATATTTCGTTTATTTACGATTATTTTTTTGTAAAATTTGAAATTTATGCATTAAATATCATTCTCTAACATGACATATCAAAATAATACATATAACAACACTCCTTCTAGTCCTTAGTAGCATAGTCAAGGCCTTTGTGCACTAAGGACTCCTTAGCAGTGTTTAGACGTACTGAGAAAAAAACCATCCGTCATTCTTTAATAATCATAGAAGGTTAACAACTAGTCTGTTTCCCGGTCGTTATTGAAATTCTTGACAATACCTTACTTTTTGTATATTCCGAAGGCATATTGAATGTTGTACGGAGGGGACCAACCTAGTTAACAACATACTATTGTGAATTATTTTTTCGGATAATAATCTTTTAGACATACATTAAAAACGGTGTCATTGATTGGCAACCATGAACACAATGAAAAATGAATCCGTGAAAGTGTTCCATAGATATAGGAAGATGTGGTGTGAGTGCCAATGAGACAACTCTCCATCCAAATAACAATTTAAAAATTAAACCATTATAGGTTAAAGTACGGCCTTCAACACGGAGCCTTGGCTCACACCGAACAACAAGCTATAAAGGGCCCCAAAATTACTAGTGTAAAACCATTCAAACGGGAAAACCAACGGTCTAATCTATATAAACAAAACGAGAAAATGTTTATTCCATTTGAATAAAGGCTTCTTATGATATTACCATATTTTAAACTATTTTATATAAAAAATAATAATAATAATAAAAACAAGATTATATATCTTAACTTGTAAATTCAATTTCAAGTTTTGAAAGTTCCTCAAATTTAAAATTATGATGATACATGATATATTTGCCTGATCTTATATTTGTTTGATAAAAAATTAAATGATGTCTTCATATAATGTTTATTTATATTCAATTTTCCACAAAACATATTTAGCTTAGTTTAAATGAAATTCAGAATAGAGATTTCAAACACTGTTGAAGAGGATATACATATTCGTGTTAATTCACCTCAGTTTAATTTGTTAATTCAAGTTTGACATTTAACATTTTAATCCGCAATCCACATTTACCCGACAATCTTGTATATTGTTTTTTTCTCAATGAAATAACATTACGTACATGTGACCATCAGAAACTAAGGCAACATATTTATAATGGTATTTATCAAAACTTAAATATTTGAAAATATCTTAGTAGCATATGAATTGGCCAAATAAGCAAAGAATTAAAATCTAGCATCGTTCAATCAAGGATTTGTATAGTTTCTTTTAAATAAAATATTGTTGGTGTTTTGGCGACTAAACCAGCAACATTGCCGTTATTGAATAAAAATATAAAACTTTCGCCATCTGATAATGATAGGTTAAAATGTTCATTAAAATGTATAATATTTGTCTTAAAATTACATATAATGGGCTTTTTAGAATGACATGAAGTTCATCTTCAATAGTAGAGCGACAACACATGTCATTTCGTGGACTTCTTTTCTTTCATACTTTCCAGTGTCATTTTTTTTAGTGGAGCAACCCCACATCTAAATTTTGCAAAAAGCACTTTTGTTTTTAATTGCCAGAATATTTTTAACAAATAGCAGTTGGCCAACAGTATATTCTTAAGTCCATTTCGCTCAGGGGAATAGAAATTACAATTTTAAGTCTAAGTGTAGACCCAGCCAAGATTCACTGAATAACCACAAAATATTTACAGATGATAAAATATTTACACAAAAAGTCATGAACCTTTATGAACGTTATGTACGATGATGTTAATTAAGTGTTCACAAGAAAGTAAGTATGACTGTAAGTTTTATTTTAAGTTGGAACAAATATATATACTGTAACCGTGAGAAAAAAAGATAAGCTTTGGTTAGCTCTATAGCCGACTATGACCGTTACAAAATTAGAGATGAACGTTTGACAAACGCACGTTATCTGATATACACAATTATACAAGATTGACGAACGCACGATACACGGTTAAGAATGAATGATTGATGAACGCACGATACACGCACGATACACGATTAGAATGAATGATTGATGAGCGCACGATACACGCACGATACACGATTAAGAATACACGATGCACGCACGTTACACGAAAAATACACGGAACGATGAATGATGAACGCACGATTGGCACACGCACGATACACGCACGATGCACGCACGCAACACGCACGATACACGATGAACGCACGGAATAATGGTCAGTTTGAATTTTAGAAGGTCTGTACCAATGTAGATGACAAATTATGTCATTCATGCTAATTAAACAGAATCCACATGATATATGCGACCATTCTTGGATGAACTCAATATTACATTAATATTACAATTTTTGAAACCATTTTTATCAATTTTCAATTTCCATTGCCTAAATTGTTCATTGTTAATGTGTTGTTCCTGTATGTTTTATGTTTCATTGCTCATGTGTTGTTTCCGTATATTTTAGTCGCTCGCCTTGAGCCTAACCGTTTGATACGATAACATTCAATATCGCAATAACATTATACTTTTATTGCCATTCATAACTCTTAACAGACCGATTAACAGATCTAGTTTTATACATCCGACCCATTAACAGACCAGGTTTTAAATAAAGATTGATTTATGTCAACAAAATACAGATTTTCGTCTCGATTTATCAAACAATGATACCAATATGGTTAACCAACTGTCTTTTTTCATTGTTAAAAATATTGCATGCAAGAAAATTCAATCAACGTGTCATTTTGTGTACAATTTGTGTGTGTAAAATGTGTATAAATTTATTGATGAGTAACCCGCCTTTTCATTTTATAGATCGTACATTGCAGCTACAAAAATAATAATTACACCACTGGATTCAGTACATTAAATTGTTTTGTTAGACATGAATAATTTTTATGATAAACATATTATATTTAAAAGTTATTCAATGAAACATGCTGAATTTTCAATGATTTTCTCGATAACACCTGATTAACAGACTTTAGCCAACCCTATTAACAGACCATGCGCCGATATAGCCGCATACTCAATATAGATTAACTGACCAATCTCTCGGTTAGCCCAGTGTCGGCCGTGATAATGCCCATCTTTCATCGACTTGTGTGGGTTTTTTGTGTGGTTGCCAGAATGTTGTGTGTCTTCGATCCTTATTTTCAAGTTCCCAGGATAAGTGAGGGGAGGACAGGGGTAAGGGAGACAGGGAGAAAGAGGGTAGGAGAAAGGAGAGGAAGGCTGGGAGAAAGGAGAAAAAGTTAGAGAAAAAAATAAAATATGAAAAAATAAAATATCTCTTTTTTTTCTGGTAAATTAAGAAATTAAATAAGAAGAGGGGTAGGAGAAAAGAGAAGGAGGGTGGGAGAAGGGAGAAGGGTACCCCCTGTCCTCCCCCTCTTAAGTGTCGAGGCAATATGTTAACATACCAAAATGTACATTGTTACTAGAATGCTGGACTATTGAAGTTAATTGTTAACTTAAAACAGAAGTGCAATATGTCGTTGAAAAATACTTATTTAGATTGTATCGTGAAAGGGTCACATCATAATGAACACGTGTGCTCAGTTTCAAGTTGATATGACCACAAATCCATAAACTATATGTTAAACTAAAACTATAACTTTCATTAAAATAAGCCATTACCTCGTACGGAATGAACGAACGCACAGACGCACATTCATAAAAAAAACTGCATTCAAATTTTAGGAACCACTGATTAAAATTGTTAACGCCTAAATTGCGTTTCGTCTGAATCACCAGCGATGTTAAAATAAAAAAAAACTGAGGTCAAATTATGTACTAAGTTAAAGAGCATCGAGAACTTTAAATACCGACATGTTAGAATACATGTATACATGTATTTCACAATAATCCCTTACAATATAACAACACACATAGATGTGATATCGTGATTATCAATTTAGAAGTGCTACATGTAACTGAATTTTCTTTTCACAAACAATCAGTTCTTCGATTTTTAACTGGCTTTGGGATATTGAACCGTATTTAATTACTTTACTGTTAGGCTCAAAATTAAGTAGATACATATGTATAATGTGACGCAATAAAGATAAACACGATTAGATCAGCCTATCTTTGTTTACGTGTTTATTTATCTTTTGAACGCCATTGACTAAGATAATGTCTGTTTATGATTTGGTTGTGGTTGGAGCAGGATTAATAGGTTCTGCGACAGCAAGACATGCATCACAATGGGGCAGTGTGTGTTTGGTAGGACCAGAAGAACCAAAAGTAACTATTTTTTTTTCAGTTTCAAATAGACACATTATTCAACTTCGGAAATGATAAAGACTGAACGGGTTTACATGTTTGCATTTTTTAACTAATCGCGCAGGAAAAAATAAATCTTTTATAACTGATTTAATTTATAAAACGTTTGAATTGTTTTTTTGATTAAATAATCATTCTTTTTTTTTTGCCGGTCGAATATTTATGATTCAGAAATGTTTCCACTAGCCCATAAACCAACAATAACCATTCATATATAATTGTAAATACGCTATTTGCTAATATTCTTTATTCTTATAATAGTCTATATCGTCCAATGTTGCATAAGGGACGACCAACCGGGCATTGCTCTTTTACATTATATGGCGATAACATTTACGTCCACATGTTTACACATTTGCTAAATGCATCTTGTGATGCCAAACATTCTTTTTCTCATATCTTGTGCAAAGTTAATCATCTTCAGTTCTTACGAGACCAAGTTGTTTGTTTTCATTATCCACTAGCCCAATACCCCTAACTCTTAAGAAAACAGCATCATCAATCATTACAGACACTATATTTATGTAGAAATAAGAAGATGTGATATGCGTCCCAATGAGACAACTCTTCATCTAAGTCACAATTTGTAAAACACAAATCATCATAGATCAAAGAACAGCCTTCAATACGGAGTCTCTATAAAGCACAAAATGACCAGTGTAAAACAACATAAACAGAAAAACCAAGGTAACCAATAGACTCATTATGACACAGTAGTATAATCTTATAATAAAGAACAACACACCATAAAATATCAAACTAAAATGGCTTCACTCGATAAAAAAGCAATATTAACAAAAACAAGTAAACAGAAACTGATACGAATAAATTTTATCTATGACACAATGTATATATACAATATGTAAAACAGTGTCAAAAATACAACTATCTTGTATTGACTTAATTTACAGTCACGAACACTAGATGATGCTCGAGATATTTATGGAGCGCATTATGATGAAGGTCGAATGACACGATGTATAGCACATGATCCTGTATGGGCAACATTATGTCAAAACTCCATTGCTAGGTATAGAAAACTAGAGGCCGACTCAGGTATGACATTTTTATAGAGAACCTAGGTCAAAAATTGATAAAAATAGATATGGACAATTAAGTAAGAGAAAACATAGTTATATTTTATTTTTTTTTAAACACCATTAGACATGTTAAGAGCGACTTTATGAGATCTGCAAATATAATTGAAGACCTCTTTATCATTAATTGTGTTATTAGAATATTTCTTAAAGAATGCAGTACTTTCTATATACATCGATATGATACTTTAGAAATGTATTCACATCGTATTGAAAAAAATACGCTCTTCTCAAAATTTGATTCTGACAGGCACTAGCGACTGACAACTACAAGAGTGTTTAGTTTGGTCATATTCGAATTTTATTTATAAACTTGAAATCAAGTAAAAGAAATCTATATTTTTCAACCCCTAAACATAATGTAAAAAAAGAACATAAACATTAAAAAGAATTTTGAAACGACAGCAAAACCTTAAAATTTGCCACCAAAAATATGGTTTCTTTAATGTTTTGTTCACTAAATGTATATTTAGTAGGATAGCACGATCAAATTTAAACATAAATAATTGATATAGTACAACATATGCAGTTACCAAATGATATTGAGAAGATAAAAGCAGAGTTTTTGATTTGAATCAAATTCGTTAGCTGCGACTGTCGTACAAGTAAGATGTTTGTGCTATAAAACCAGGTTCAATCTCAAACGACCATTTTCTACATTTGAAAATGCCTGTACCAATTAAGTCACGAATATGACAGTTATAGTCCATTCGTTTGATTTGTTTTGTCATTTGATTAGGGACTTTCCTCGGAGTTCAGTATTTTTATGATTTGACATATTTTGATAGGTATATCCTTTTATGATGAAGTTGGGGCGTTAGTGCTTGGTGAAAACAATTCTGAGTATATGAATCAAAACGAAAATGTGATAAAAGCTCAAAATGTGAAAATTAGTAGACTGACATATGATGAACTTAGACAACAGTATCCGTACCTAAATGTTTCCTCTAGGGACTATGGTTTATACGAGGGTACAAATGCAGGTTATATCAGTCCACGAAAGGTTGTTAAGGCACAGATCCAGCAGGCAAAATTATACGGCTGCACTGTTATCCCTGAAGTCGCTAATGAAGTGTCTAGAGTGGTACAAGGTGGCAAATATCTTATGCGCATTACCACCGACTCCAAACACATACTTGCACGAAAGGTTTTATTGGCAACTGGAGCATTCACTCCATTTAGAAACCTTCTACCACGTGGTCTTGAACTTGACCTAAAGTTAATCCCGATAACGGTGGCAAAGGTGGAGATTTCCGACTTAGATTTTAAGAAAATAAAGTAAGTAAAGTTAAATATTATCTGTGCAACTATCAAGATCTAAAGAATTCTGGACCGATACGATACTTTTGTATTCATTCGTCGTATTTCAAAAGTAAACTCGCACACATACTGAATTCCAAGGACTATTCAAATCGGAAAGTCTTTTATCAAATGGCAAAATCAAATGTTCACATTATGTAAAACGAATGGAAAACAACTGAACTATTTAAATGTTTTGGATTATAGATATTGCAGGCAATAAAACCACACGTTTACTTAGTAAAACTGTACAAATTCTGTTTTCAAAATCATTATTTCCAATCAATTTCAAATAATATATAACACCTTCATGCTCATTCTGTGTGAATGCATGTGCCTCTCCCAAAACAGGGATTGTCGTTTGTTTAAAATTTGTTTTTCGTTTATAACATTTTTTTAGACGAAACGCGCGTCTGGCGTACTAAATTAGAATCATGGTACCTTTGATAACTATTTACACCACTGGGTCGATGCCACTGCTGGTGGACGTTTGGTCCCCGAGGGTATCACCAGCCCAGCAGTCAACACTTCGGTGTTGACATGAATATCAATAATGTGGTTTTTTTTTATAAATTTCCTGTTTACCAAACTTTGAAATTTTCGAAAAACTAAGGATTTTCTTATTCCAGGCATAGATTACCTTAGCCGTATTTGGCACAACTTTTTGGAATTTTGGATCATCAATGCTCTTCAACTTTGTTCTTGTTTGGCTTTACAAATATTTTGATATGAGCTTCACTGATGAGTCGTATGTAGACGAAACGCGCGTCTGGCGTACTAAATTATAATCCTGGTACCTTTGATAACTATTTGTACAAAACTAAGCTGTTAGTTTTCTGGTTTGAATCCATTTGTCATCTCGGGGCCTTTTATTTATCTGACTATATGGTATATGCTTTGCTCATTCTAGAAGTCTAGAAGGCCGTAAGATGACTTTGGAAATATACAATTAAGAATCACATACTGAAAATTGACTTTTGTAATTTTGTTTTTGCAAATAGAAAAAAAAGGTTCTGTAGAAATACCTTTTTATTCCAGAGACATGCCTGGTATGGTTTATTTTGGAAAAGGTACTGACGATTGGACGCAGGCGTTTCCACGTGATCAAACTGGGTTAATAAGCTGGTATATGTTACCTCCAGTAAAATATCAGGACGGTAATATCATAATATTTATTGAAGTTATTATTTAGCATGTCCAAATAAAGTTTCGGCGTTTGAATTTCATAACTGAATCTAAATAAACTCACTTTTCCGTTATTTTCAAATACGAGAAAACATGAAAACAAATTAAACAGTTTCAGGTTCAACCCACCATTAGTTTCTAAAAATGTCTTGTACCAGGTCAGGGAAATGGCCATTTTTATATTATAGTTCGTTTCTGTGTGTAACGTTTTAATGTGGTATTTCTGTTGTGTCGTAGTTCTCATATATTTGATGTGTTTCCCTCAGTTTTAGTTTGTAACCTGGATTAGTTTTTTCTTAACCGATAAATGAATTTTGAAGAGCGGTATAATAGTGTTGCCTTTTAAAATAATCTCAAGTTTAAAATCCTCCAGGTGGTATTTGCATGACGGGTGATGTATGAATAGGAGAAGCTCAACCCCTGAAAGCACTTCCTGCTTTTGGAGTGCATGCCATTTCCCAGTTTTTTGTTTGTTATCTTGATTTGTGTTCCAAATGGATTGATGAGTTATAACAAGAGTAATCTACTGCTGACTTTACTTTTATTTAATACAATCCGTACCATAATAAACTATTTGGACCATTCGTTGTTCATTTGTTCTATCTTTTTGGTAATATCTTTTTTGTCAGATGTTGGCGGATAGTATTGTGTGTTCTGGGTCCATATGCATAAAACTACGTGTCCCCAATCGTAATACTTATTTATTATAGGACAATTTAAAAAAAAATACGTCTGTTCGGAACACATCTTAAATTAAGTAGCTTTATGCATTTGGGCGCTGATGTTCCAATGTTCTGATGTTGTCAGTGATTCCTGTTTACATTTTTGTGAAGCAGATTCACCAAATTTTGCTAGGAACTTGATTATGTTACTTTTGAAATGTTTCGACATCATATGCACATATTTAAAGATGTTATTTATGGTTTATTTTAGGTAAATATTATATAAAGCTGGGACATTTTCAACATGTTGTTCCTACACATTTTACCACATGCAAAGAAATGAAGACATGGTTTTGTAGTACTGGGGATAAATGCATTGTCAACGCTACTGCTGATTTGATTGGCAATATAATCAAAGGTAAGGATTTATCAATACCAGATAAAGTAATCTTATATACTAGGATTGACATTTTATACGACAGACGTATGTTTTGTCTACACAATACCCATCCGTGACCAAGGGATAGTTGTTAATGTATTAACTAAATTTATTGACAGTTTTCCATCTTCAAAGACACCAGTTTTATATGCATGTTTCGCCTACATAAGGATATTAAGTGTTATTTCAATGTATGAACAATGGTCAAATGTTTACTTATATGCAACATCTATGTATATTTTATTCTGAAATAATGAACATAAACCCTCTATCAATGAAAATATGGTAATTTTTGTGATGAAATGAATTATCAGAATTTTGATTATTTTTTTAAATACTAAGGCTTTTCTACCTCAGGCATATAAATTATCTTAGCTGTATTTGGCAATATATTTTCGGAATTTTGGATCTCAATGCTCTTCAACTTTGTACTTTATTTGGGCTTTTTTTTGGGGGGATTCGAGCGGCACTGATGAGTCTTTTGTAGACTGGCGTATATATAAAGTTTATTCCTGGTATCTTTGATGAGTTTATAGTAAGAAATACAAGCCAAGGAATATCGCATCAACTGGGAGATATTTTTTCCATGCCTTCCATTTGTATACATAGGCGCTGTTTAAATGTCCCTTCGGTATCGTTCGTCTCTTTTTATGCTATCGGTGAAATAACTATTTGAAAATACTTATTTTAGGTGTCAACAGGGTTTCGTATCATGGAGATTGTTGCGTTATAACAGAGACATCAACAGAAAGACCCTACATTGATATGTTACATTCCCAACTTGGTGTTGCAATAGGTGGTAATGGGTACGGAGCCAAGTCCAGTGATGAGATAGGACGAATCGCAGCGGCAATGGTATTGAAAAATGAATGGGATTCAACTATTCCGAGGACAGTATTTCAGGCTAGATTTAAAGATGTGGATTCAAAGTTGTAGACAACATACAGATGTTTTCAAATTTGTAAATTACAGAGATTCAATTTTTGAATAAGTATATATAGACAGAATTAATTGATAATATGAAATTGGATATATAACTTTATTGGATCACACATAATTGGTTTAGAGTTTTGATTCAACGTTTTTCCAACCATTGATTTTTATGCAGAAAGAAATTCGTGGATTTTCACTGCAAAGTCTCTATTTTTTTACATCTTAAAAAAATAACAACGCCAGTGATAAGAATAAAAACAAAAATTTTATTATGATATTAGACTATAAAATTCAAGTATTTTAACTCTTTGACAAAACGTAGTTTTACCAAACATGAAAAATATATCAGAAAGTGTAGATTAGCGAACAGTTTACCCGTCATTGGTTATGTGACATGTTAGGATTTTACACATTACATGAACACTTTTAAGTAATTTAAAAAACCTCAACCAAGTTTTGAAATAAAAAAAAGCTAGTATGAAAATTATTCTTTATAAAAGAAATAAACGTAAACTACATATTAATAGCATTGTATTTTCTACATTAACTAGTATATAAATAGTCTGTTCAAGCTATGTGCAGTGTGAACTACCTAATGACAGTGGCTTTTTGGATATAAATTAATCAAAGCGGTTCTTCATTTGTACTTGGAGAACATTGTCTATGGTAGAATGTTTGAATAAAAATAAAAAAGAAGATGTGGCTTATTTTTGCAAAAAAATTGAGAGCGTGAGAATTTACTGTTTATTACGAGCCAAGATTGTGGGAGACTCATATACATCTTATGTTAATGGATGTACTAACTGACACATATTTGTCTGCTACAGTTGAATGGGTTGAAGAGTTTTCCACTCATTTTTTAGCCATACCATGAGAGGCGAAAAATTCCAGAGGGACATCCAAACGCGTAAGTCGAAAAAAAACCCACCTAACAACGTTAGCTATGTCTAAAATAGAAATACTCAATATATAAATAAAGGCAACTGTAGTATACCGCTGATCAAAACTCATAAATCCATGGACAAAAACAAAATCGGGGTAACAAACTAAAACTGAGGGAAACGCATTAAATATAAGAGGAGAACAACGAAATAATATTAAAATGTAACACACACAGAAACGGACTAAGCATTATACAAAATCCTATAAGAATAACAAATATAACATCAAAACCAAATAGATAAATAGGGATAGATAAGTACCGTTACTCGTCTTATATTCACACTAAAAAAAAAGAGAAAACAAGGGCACAACGGAAACACAACGTTAAAATGTAACACACACAGAAACGAACTATAACATAACAATGGCCATATTCCAGATTTTGTACAGGACACTTTTAAAGGAAAAAATGGTGGGTTGAACCTGGTTTTGTGGCTTGCCAAACCTCACACTTTTATGGACATGTTAAATATAACATTAAAATGACAATCCAACATTACAGGACTACAATATAAATAAATAGGAGAACACAATTGACAAAGACACACAAGAATAATAGCTAATAAAGGGCAACAAGTTTAAAATTTTAATACTAGCTATCAAAGGTACCAGGATTATAATTTAGTACGCCAGACGCGCGTTTCGTCTTCATAAGACTCATCAGTGACGCTCATATCAAAATATTTATAAATCCAAACTAGTACAAAGTTGAAGGGCATTGAGAATCCAAAATTCCAAAAAGTTGTGCCAAATACGGCTAAGGTAATCTATGCCTGGGATAAGAAAATCCTTAATTTTTCGAAAAATTACAGTTTTTTTAAACAGGAAATTTATAAAAATGACCACACTATTGTTTTTAATGTCAACACCGAAGTGTTGACTACTGGGCTGGTGATACTCTCGGGGACGAAACGTCCACCAGCAGTGGCATCGACCCAGTGGTGTAAATAGTTATCAAAGGTACCAGAATTATAAATGAGTACGCCAGACGCGCGTTTCGTCTTCATAAGACTCATAAGTGACGCTCATATCAAAATATTTATAAATCCAAACTATTACAAAGTTGAAGAGCATTGAGGATCCAAAATTCCAAAAAGTTGTTCCAAATACGGCTAAGGTAATCCATGCCTGGGATAAGAAAATCCTTAGTTTTTCGAAAAATTCAAAGTTTGTTAACAGGAAATTTATAAAAATGACCACATTATTGATATTCATGTCAACACCGAAGTGTTGACTACTGGGCAGGTGATATCCCCGGGAACGAAACGTCCACCAGCAGTGGCATCGACCCAGTGGTGTAAATAGTTATCAAAGGTACCAGGATTATAATGTAGTATGCCAGACGCGCGTTTCGTCTTCATAAGACTTATCAGTGACGCTTATATCAAAATATTTATAAAGCCAAACTAGTACAAAGTTGAAGAGCATTGAGGATCCAAAATACCAAAAAGATGTGCCAAATACGGCTAAGGTAATCTATGCCTGGGATAAGAAAATCCTTAGTTTTTCGAAAAATTCAAAGTTTTGTAAACAGGAAATTTATAAAAATGACATCATTATTGGTATTCAGGTCAACACCGAAGTGTTGACTACTGGGCTGGTGATATCCTTGGGGACGAAACGTCCACCAGCAGTGGCATCGACCCAGTGGTGTAAATAGGTATCAAAGGTACCAGGATTATAATTTAATATGCCAGACACGCGTTTCGTCTTCATAAGACTCATCAGTGACGCTCATATCAAAATACTTATTAAGCCAAACTAGTACAAAGTTGAAGAGCATTGAGGATTCAAAATACCAAAAAGTTGTGCCAAATACGGCTAAGGTAATCTATGTCTGGGATAAGAAAATCCTTACATTTTCGCAAAATTCAAAGTTTTGTAAACAGGAAATTTATAAAAATGACATCATTATTGATAGTCATGTCAACACCAAAGTGTTGACTACTCGGCTGGTGATACCCTCGGGGACGAAACGTCCACCAGCAGTGGCATCGACCAAGTGGTGTAAATAGTTATCAAAGGGAACCAGGATTCAGACGCGCGTTTCGTCTTCATAAGACTCATCATTGACGCCCATATCAAAATATTTATAAAACAAAACAAATTACAAAGTTGAAGAGCATTGAGGATCCAAAATTCCAAAAAGTTGTGCCAAATACTGCTAAGGTAATCTATGTCTGGGATAAGAAAATCCTTACATTTTCGAAAAATTCAAATTTTTGTAAACTGGAAATTTATAAAAATGACCTCATAATAGATATTCATGTTACTAATGAGTCTTTTGTAGACAAAATTCACGTCTGGCGCAAAAACACAAAATTTTAATCCTTGTTTCTATAATGATTTTATATATAAAACTCGTATTACAATAGTGAGAAATCTTACGAACATACTAGCTAGAACTAAGAAACATACAAAGCATATCGATACAGTCGCAAAGAATTATTATGGCATATGATATATACATGTACAAATAACTAAAACAGAAATTGTTAAAGATCGTAGAATTATGTGGGATTATCATATATACACAGACTGACTACATTTATTTTTGTGTATCATAGTTGTACATTTATAATCAAGTATATCATAAAAATGTAAACATACTTGAAATGTAAAAATATGTTCTAATTATAAACAACCATGTATATAGTTTGCAGTGCTCTGAATAAGGACCACTAAACCACTCCACTGATCAATAGTACGGGCTAAGGTCCCAATTATATCACATATTCAAATTAATAAAATTGAAAAAGATTTTTTTTTTTAAATGTCTTAAAATAGATTTACACTGAAACTTTAATTAGAATCCACTTTACTCAATTCAAGGTCAAAGAACAATAGAACTTTAAAGTATTATTGTTACGTAATTTGATATTATGTTTAATTGTTTGTTTACTAACTGAATATGTAATAATATTTCTAAGTGAATAAAAATGGAGGACGATGTGTATGATTTGTGTGTAGTTGGAGCTGGAATGATAGGGTCTGCAGTAGCAAAATATGCATCAGAATGGGGTCGTGTTTGTTTAGTTGGACCAGAAGAACCAAAGGTATCATAAAGACTGTAAATATGTATTCTTTTAAGACAATGCTTATTCTGGAACGTTAAGGTGCAATGTACAACCTATTGAAAATACTATTTTAAAATTGACAATGGAAATGGGGAATGTGTCAACAGAGACTACAACTCTACCGAAGAACGATTGACATCTGAAATTCTTACCAAAATAACATACATTTAAAACAACATAATAGTTATCAAAGATACCAGGCGTATAGCATAAGTGCGATTCGACGATTGATGGGATTGAGACCAGGTGGGTCAGCCTGTCAACGTATATTTGTTCCACATTACAGATATTCTAGTGGAAACTTTGTTATAAACGATGTGATAATACCTGTACCTGATGAAACAAATATTCTATACTATTTATTCCGTTAGGAACATCTACTGTAACATTGTGTAATATTTATTCCTGTGGAAATAATATTCCAGAATATTTTCCCATTGGGAACATATATTATGAAGGAACTTCTGTTCTGTGACATCAATTCTTGAGTTAATCTATTCATGTCTGAAATAAACAGAAAATGATATTTTTTGTAACGATCTGAAAATGAGGTATGATGGCCAATTAAACAAATATCAACAAGAGTTTAAATGATGTAAATATAAGCATGCAGTTATATTCATTGTAAGGCATTCAAAAATATGAGGTTATTTAATTAACACAAATCATGTCAAGATAGGACCAAGCAAGCACGAGAATAAATGTAAGGAAAAAATTCGATTAATTAATCAATGGACGAAAAAGCTAAAACGATGCATCGGACAGCGTAGCCACCAGCAGTCCATGATATTAAGTTTCAATAGAACATATCACAGATATTTTGAAACTAGAATAGTTGAATAAAATTGAGTATTTTTCAATTTAATGGAAATAATTGAGATAAAATAAAACAAGATGAGCTAACTTTAAAATAAAACAAGCTAACAAATAACATGTAACTGATTGTCTTAGGAAAGGGATGTTAATTGTAAGAGAGATATATTTGGATGTCACTATGATGAGGGAAGAATTGCGAGATGTTTAGCTCATGACCCTGTCTGGACACAGTTGGCACGTATCTCTATGTCAAGGTACAGACAAATAGAAAGTGATTCAGGTAATGACCACTCTGTATCAGCTAAAAATAGTTCCGTAGTTTATACAGTATCAATATTTTTGGCATATCTCAATAAAAAGTAAAATTACAAAAAATACTGAATTCCGAGAAAAATTCAAAACGGAAAGTCTCTAATCAAATGGTAAAATCAAAAAAACTAAAACACATCAGACGAGTGGATAACAACTGTCATATTCCTGATTTGGTACAGGCATTTTCTCATGATGAAAATGGTAGATTGAACCTGTTTTTATAGCTAGATAAACCTCTCACTTGTATCATGCTATATATAGACAAGAAGATTGTTTTAACAGATATGAACTGAAACAGCGATATTGATACCACGTTAAGAAAGGACACTCGTTCTCGTAGGATTCCATATGTATTCCATCCATACATTAACACTTCACTAGTAACTATTCGCATTACTAATCATTGTTTAATAAGAAATTGATCCTGTATTGCCATATTTGTGTCTATTTCATTGTATATGTCTTCCCAGCTAACAATGTTACGTCATTATTACGTAGTGACAACGTCATGTTTTCGTCGTATTGACGTCAGGTTATTACGTTGTATTTACGTAAAAGTGTATGGTTTTCTTGGCGTTGTCACAACGTCGTAAATCAACGTTGTGGTGACGTAAAATTACGTTACTACAACGTTATTCCTGACATTACAACAACGTTTATATTACGTTATATCGATGTTGTCACAACGTCATACATCACATTGTGGTGACGTAAAATTACGTTTTTACAACGTTATTCCCGACATTACAACAACGTTACTATTTCATTATGTTGAAGAAATTAATATGCTATATAATTGGCCTTAAAATGATCATATATATACATACATAGTATCAACTGTGTTTGGGACCATGAAGTGATCTCTAGACGATGTACCTGTTTGTGCTACTCTCTGGAGGAATTTGTATATTTCTACATCATCTTTTGTTTTTGTAGCTTTAATCGAGTTACTGTTTCAGTAATTGTGATATAACAGAAATGAATCCTAGGGCCATCCATAGCTAAGTCGCTGTCTATTCGTATACAGTTCTTGATAGTTAGTGCTTGTAAAAATGATGCATTTATCATGTATGTTACTCGATAAGGGGGTGTTCCCCCTGTCTCTTCTAACCAATTTTTAATTGCTGCCTATACGATATGTAATTCGCCAAATATTGAATGCCGTACAGTGACCTCTATAGTTAATTTGACTGGTCTCGTGTGGCGAGTGTCATTGACAATCATACCACATTTCTTTTTTATACTAGCATTTAATTTATTTCATCGTAATAAACATTTCTCATTTGGCATGTTCACGTTCTGGATATAATATGGTTAACTACATACCCACCCAGGCCATGAAAATTTTATAAAAAAAAAAGTTTATGAAAAGTAAATAATGCCTGTATATCAAAAAGTGAAGATTTGATCATCGTTAACTTTGTTTATTTTAAATGGTCTCCTTTGTTCCTGGTAGTGGTATTTCCGGATCTGCTGGAATTACCCTCTTAGTAATTGGTTCCTGCAATGACAATACAAAAACTTATTAGTACACATAATTATATATTCAGTAAAATTTAATGTTACCCTTTATTGTCGCAAAAGAGTATCTTGATCTTCACAATGCTAGTAACAAATACATATCTATAATAACAATTTCGTACTGAATTAAAAAAAAAATAACCAACATAGAAGAATACAAACAATAATAGTTTTGGAAAATAATCCAAGATAGGTTGTACTATAGATACTGGGGAAATACGGGTATTCTTACATAACATGCTTATTGCGTGTTTCGCCTGGTTTCGAGGGTCCATGTTTTAGGGTTTCCCCGATCAATTCTTCATGTAAGACTCTACAAAAGTTGACATTAATTACATTTGCATCGTGATATTTAATATAATTAAGAATAAACCTTAGACTGTCAGGGAGCAACAATTTACTTAAAGGAGGGTGTTTGCTTGAATCAGATTTTTTCGTGCCGTATAATTTTCATTTTTCAACGATATCACTCAAATTATTTTGTTCAAATCTAACACTATAATAAAGGTATGGGAGGAATCGGGATTCAGAATATTTTGTGTCCTGTATTCGAACAGAATATTTTGTTTCATCAATTTGGAAATCAGAAGGAAAAAAAATAAAGAAAAATATCCATGACCCCTTTTTAATTTTTTTATTTCAAAGGCAAATTCGGAATTTTCATAACCTATTTATGATTTTGAAGCTAGTCATTGGACAAAAGTCAGTTCCCAGTATGAGTAAAAAAAAGTCCTATCATTTCAACTAAAACCGATATTTTTCAAAAAAATATTACGAAGTAACTGTATGAGCGATTTTCATAATAAAGATACCAAAAGATGCGGAAATGTATGAAGTTTGATTGTTTATTTGGTTATAATATTATTCATGTTCATTTTAATTTTCTGACGAGATGGACACAAAGAAAAACAATTCTTGAAAAGTTTGCAATTATTCTAAATCGTAAAAACTTGCACTTGTGTTTAACTCATTAAATGATGAAAACGAAACTCAAGAAAATTATGACTAAATAAACAATAGACATTTTTACATCTTTGGTAACTAATTTTAAAAAAAATCGCTCATACAGTGACTTGGTAAATTTTTTTTTTGAAAAATACCGATTTTAGTTGAAATGATAGGACACTTTTGTCCCATCATCATGACTGTAGTATATAATTGATTTTGTAAGATGACATAATGATTTATCATTTATCAAATTTAAAAATACACTGCGCCTTAGTTCTTATCATTAATTTCTACATTATGACATAATCCAATGACTGATATATCATTTTAAACTTCACAAAAAAAACCGGTAAAATAACAAATTCACAGTATTGCTAGCGCCGGAATACATTATTTATACCAAGCTGGCTTTTAATCGAGATATATTTTAATCAGATCATAACTACTGTTTCACCGCCAAAATAGACACTGCCAAAATATAAAAAAAAAATATCATTGAAAATTATGATCAATAAATCTACGTTTTACATTTACAAATTTGACATATATATGTTCCACACCATATGAGTATTTGGACCGCACGAGTACGATCCGGACCGTATAAGTATACTATGTAGACTCGTACGGTCCGACCATACGCGTGCGGTCGAACGGTATGAGTAAACGCGTATGGTCCAGTACGAGCTGACCATACATGTTATGGATCATATGGTTTACATTTAGACCACCATTATCACAATCTTTATTTTTAGTATTATAAATTGTTATTATTACAATAAGATGGACGTAATGTTCATGCTCTAAACACCAAATCCTGTATTTTGACATTTACCGGCAGCTAAAAGCCCTAACAACGAACCAAAATCGGAAACGTTACGGTATTTCCGTATCCTTTTTTTATTGAATGTTTGAACACAGTCGCCTGCAGATTTCATAATTATAGCGAAAAAATGGGGAAAATAAGATAGGTGACTGTGGTTTGAATCAAAAGACTTCGTCCCCTTTCACAGGTAATGCCTGACGCATATCAAATATCGTTCATTAGTTCTATCAATAGAAACAATACAAATTAAAATTAAATTAGTGCATAATAAAAAAAAGAAATCTTGCTATTGTAATTTTAGGGATGTCAATAAATTACAGTACTACCTGTGACTTTATCTTATTAATGGTGGCCATAAAAAATATATTCACCATGGTGGCCCTATATGTTCATCATCATACCCCCTATTGCTTTTTTAATACACCAGATATTACTCAAAAGCTAGTCAAGGATAAAGGGAAATCTTGAATGCATTGAAGTGTTAAAATTATATAACTTACAGGTCGGGTGTCTCAGGTAAAATATACATGTATGTGTTTGTCAAATTTAATAACTGTGATTATGAACATGATGAAAAAAATTCAAAACTAAATTGAAATAATAAAACTAGTTGAACAAACAGCTAAATTAAAAAATTATTGTCCCCTGACTATTAGTTTTGATATTATACCTTTTAAATAATTTTTGATCAATTTAAGTGTTTTGTTTTGGTAGTGAAAAATAAATGAATATCATTTTCAAATATACTGCAAACATTTAAAATGCCTGCATTTTTCTATTGACAAGGTGTTTCTCAAAAATTAATTTTCTAACATCAAAATGGTTTATTATTGTAGATAGACTGATCTGCATTCAATATTATAATCAAATGATAAAGATTGTCTTTAGGACTCATACGCTAAATAAAATTCAGGCAATTGATTATTTCTTTATTGAATAAAATATTAGTAAGTATTAGAAATATTCATTACAACAAACTTTGATAATAATTTAATTGTCATTTGATATATTTTAAACATGATCCATGTTTTAGAGGTTAAGCATTTCTTTTACTTTTTGTTCTTGGGTTAGAGACATTATAATAAGAAGGTAAATAATTTTCAAATGGATTATTTCAAAGTTGTTTTGAATTTTACAATCAAGGAATAGGTGTTCTTCATTGACCTACAAGAGGCACAGTTTACACATTCTATCCTTTCTAGGAGTTTTATATTGTCCACTATTTTAAATTTCTAAATTATGACCAAAAATTCTATACCTATTGACACAATCAAGTTTACAGTTTTTATCAAAAGTTTTTATTTTTAGATTTTTCTTTAATTTCATTTTTTATTAAGGACTTTAAAAGTCTTAATTCATTCAAGTCCCTGCAATTATTAACTTTATCTAAAAGGCGTAAGTTGATTGAAATATTCTTTGTAAATGTATACCAAGAATATGTATCATGCCAGTCCAGCACTATATATATTGACAATATAATACACTAAAAAAAAATGATTTAATTAATAGACAATTAAAGTGTCACCATCTTTAGAAGTGGACTTTATTTTTTCTGGAGACAAATTTTGAAAGAAATTAACCAAACTGAAGATAACATATTTAATAAGTTTCAAGACAATTTCTTTTCATAAGATTCACTTGATTCAGATATATAAGAACATTTTTCATTATGATTAGCATTTTTAATGAACATTTATCAAAATTTGATGAAAACTAGGTGGACATTTGGAAAATGAGTCTTTTCAGTTATTGTTTGTGCACAACTCTTGTTTTGAGATTTGAAGAAAATTAAGATAAACAAAATTAGTTTTTTCCTAAACCATATAATGGTACTTGTAGTTTTCCTGAATAATATTAGATGTTATCAAAATTTATTGTAAAAGGATTGATATTGATCATCTTATTTTGTTAAGAAACCAAATTGTTTAATTACTTTCATTTTTTTTAATTTAAAATATCACTTGCATGATTATTAGTTATTATTGATAGCAATAACTCATTTAATAATGTTAACAAATAATTGAATACACATCATATAAACCTTTTACTTAAAAAAATAATTATTAAAAGTCTGTTTATTTCAAATGCTAGTCAATAACTCTATCTTTAACTTTTTGCCACTTCTACTCAAGATTCTTACTAAGAAGAAATTAAAAGAATAAGAAACAAAACATACAAAAAAACAAACAAAAAACCATTAAAAAAAAGAGACAAAAAAATTAAAGACAAAAAAATAATAATAAATTAACAGATTAAAACAATATTTTATTCTACATTTTCCAAAAAAGGTGAAATGTCAATTTTAAAAGAAAACAAGTTACCTGTACAGGTAAATTTTAATGAAACATACCAGCTGAAAACTTCAACCCTGATTGATTTTAACAGGTAACATAATTAGATAAAAAATGTACCTTTGATTTATGACCCCCAATAAATGGCCAACATCTCAAGATTGAATACCCCAATAAATGTTCACCATTGGATGTTGACCATGCAAGAGGGTGGACATTACTAAGAGGAAGTCACAGGCTGTACTGTACGTTGCAACATCGTTTTAATGACGTGATTTATTTGATCGATGTACAGTACATATTGCAATTATTTATTTTTTATTTTTTTATTATCACCATGTATTATTGATGACAAAAACATATAGTTCCTCTTTTTTAATAGCTTAAAAATCAACTTAATACTTTATCGACAAAAATATGATGACGTTGCTATAACGTCACAGATACGTGACAGATGCATCGCAATATGACATTGCAACAACGTAATACAAACGTTATTAAAAACAATAATTACGTTGTCCTGACGTCGGTTCTACGTCGTATCTGACGTGACGTAAAATAACATTCTCACAACGTTGCAACAACGTCGTACTTACGTAACGTCAGTCACGACCTTCCAGCGACCAATACATAACGTCACAATGACGTCGTGTGTTTCCTGGGTTTGTCTCTGTACGATCAATTGTCTCCAATAAACAAATACTTAAATCTGGTATGATTGCCAATAGGAACACTTTATATAAAGAACCAAAGTACGAGGTAATATATCAAAATAAGAAAAATAATACAACAAACATAGGAGAGACATGTACAAGAAAACATGTAAAAAGAAAATAAAAAAAGAAGGATCAATATAACTGATCAAACATCCTCAGAATTGTTCAATAATTGAATATAACTCACATAAAATCTATATTTAAAACTGTATCTAAACTGTTTTAAAAGTACATGGGTGTTCTCTTAAACCATTATAAATGATTGTTACAATTTGATGTGTTGTGAAAAAAATATATTTCCTCTTTAGTATTGTAAAATATGTGTATACTTCATTTGGGGTAGGCATAAGTCAAAAATATAAATCAATAAAAAGTCTTTTTGACGTTTTTTTTTTACAACCAATAACGTCACAGATTAATTAATACATAAAAGTAATTGTAATCAAATTATTATAGAAGTCTATGGCATGATTCATTTACTGTAACTTGATCTTTCAGTACGTTTTAATCACTACATTCGAATCTTATTTTGGAATTAGGGATTGATTTTTATGATGAAGTTGGGTCATTAGTAGCAGGAGGAAAGGATACAAAATATATGATTGACAATGAAAGGGTATCAAAGGAACAACACCTGGAAAGCGAGATTCTGTCATACGAGACACTCAAAACGAAGTTTCCACTTTTAAATTTCTCTGACAAAGATCATGGTTTATATGAAGTAAAGGCCGGACATATCAGTGCAAGAAATTTGGTCAGTGCTCAAATCAAGCTGGCTAATTCCAAGGGTTGTACATATATTAATGAAATTGTTAAAAACGTTACTCAGTTGGAAGAAGATGGCAATAGTAAAATGATCGTAATAACAGAATTAGGCAAACAAGTCGTATGCAGAAAAGTAATACTAGCAACTGGCGCATTTACATCATTCAGAAATCTACTTCCTGTCGAATTAGATGTAGGGTTATGCCCCCTTACCACTGCTATGATTGAAGTTACAGCTGATGATTTTACAAATATGAGGTTAGATTGTAGTTATTTATTAAAGTTGAATACTTCCAAATAATCTGATATTTGTTTCCTAGCAACACACTAAACAATTTGGTGCATTATCACTTGCAATAGACTAGATTAAACAAAAAATGGGTATCTTAGCCAAACACACGAAGGTGATGGATAAAGGCAACAGTAGTATACCGCTATTCGAAACTCAGAAATTGATAGAGGAAAAAAAAAAAATGCAATCCGGGTTACAAACTTAAACTGAGGGAAACGCATCAAATTTAAGAGGAGAACAACGGCACAACAGAAAAACAACATTAAAATGTAACACACACAGAAACGAACTATAATATAACAATGGCCGTTTTCCTGAATTTGTACAGGAACCAGCCCACACAGTGCATGTTATGTCATTTCGGTATAATGATTTCACGTGTTAACAACATATAACGCCATATCTTTCCTTATAGGTATGCTAATATTTCAAACACAATTGTTCTGTTTAAGTCATTGTGTGAATAGTGTTTATATTTTTTGTAGTACGGCGGATCTTGTCATTAGGTCTTTCCACTTTACTGTGGAAAGACCTATTGTTTTTCTTCTGATTATTTTTTTTTTTTTTTTTTTCTTCCGCCTAATTTTGTTCTTGCGATAAACATTTGTTTCGCAATATGTCGCTTAGATATTTGATATATGATATCGAACAGTTTATGCACTTTTGAAATTTACCCTGCGTAAACGAATACATTTCTTTGTAGGAGTTATCTCCCCAAACACTGTTTTTCTTGTTAGCGCAACTCCTTCGCAACCGTAAAATATTATGACAAATTTATTTTACAAAATTGCTCGTTATATCCTTCGCATGATTTGTCCTATTTTGACTGAAGTGATATGAACGCTCCATATGAGAGTTATTTCCCCTTATGCATTTGATATAAGTGATATGCATTTCTATCTTGTAAACCATAAGTGCTAGAGACTAAGGATCTTTTGATTTGAGGTCCTTGGTCCAAAAAAATAAAAATTAGGTCAAGGTCAAAGGTCAAGGTCATATTCTAATTTTTGAATTTGGCTTATTTCCACTAATTTCCAGAAACCGTATAAGATATCGACAAATTATTTTTTCTAAATTGTTAGTTGCGACATGTCGTAACACGTAAATTTTTATTGCAAGGGTACGTAGAACGTAAAATTGAGTTTTCTCCCCTCTTATATTTAAAAATACGCGTATGGTGATATAACTGATTAACCAAATATAATTAAGACCTATGGTCTTTTGATTTGAGGTCCTTGGTTTATGACCTTGAAATTGATCTCAAGGTCATAGATTAATTTGACTTTCTAGTTTTTGACCTTTGCTTTCAGCTCATATGTATACATGATATAGCCATGAGACTTTTTGGCGAAAGGTATTAAACCACTTAACCTTGAAAAAAACAACCGGAAGTGACCTCGTGTAAACCGGAAGTAGCTATTTTTTGTACTTTATTAATAAAAAGGTATATAGAACCAGATCTTTTTGGAATCAGTGTCAATTAAATATTCAAATATTATCGGAAGTAACATTTTTTCAAACCGGAAGTAACAAATTATCTCCCTTATTTAATTGTTTTGTATAGAAACCATATATTTCTGGAATCAGCGTACAATAACCTATCAGTTGACGATTGAAATGACATTTTAAACTTAATTTTACAACTTTCATTTTAAAATACATTATTTTCAGTGGAAAGACCTTCAATTGTTCTCTGAACAATTGGTTTTTAATTATGTATAATTTACTTATAGTCTTTCTTATGTTTGTGGTTATATTGGTTTCATGGAGTAAAATATATATTCTATTAGTATTAAACGTAAAGCTTCGATACTCATCAAAGCAGGTTATCAATAGAAAGAGGCAAATTTAGTATGCAATTGCTGGATAGTAAAAAGTATTCTCACTTTTAAAAATTCTGATTGAAACAAATAATAATTATATCAGTTAATCTTGCAAAAAAGAGTTCTGTTAATGTTTTTTCCTATTTTTAGAAATTATCCCGCTGTAATATATTTTGGAAAAGGGGCTGGTAATTGGAAGGAGGATTACCCACGCTCAAAAGATGGTGACTACAGCTGGTATATGTTGCCGCCTATTAAATATCCAGATGGTAAATTTATACATAAGAATTGCCTATTTTCACCTTTTGTATTTATTTTTGATGGACAGGTTTAAAAAAAAAGCATTTTTTTTCAATTTCTATATAGAAAGAGTAAGGAATCCAATTTTGATATCTGATACATATATATGTATAAAATTTTTCTCGAAATCACTTTGATTAATTTCACATACGTATCCATGCTCCTAATTCGTATTAACAAAAGTACGCGATAATTTCTGAATTTACAGTACCGCATTCCCTGCAAAATTTCATAATGTCGGCCGTTTAGATTCATGTTCCCTTACATGCAAATATTTAAAACGTATGCTAAAACCTTCAACAATGAGCAGAACCCATCACACATGTTTATGTGATACCTTTGAGATACGCTTTAGACAACAATGATAGTTAAAATGAAACCATAAGGAGTTGCAACCGAAGCTTGACTTGAGTTTCATAATTTGAAGAACTAGACAGTGTAGACCAAATACTGTCTGCATGGTATCAGGGATTCCGACTAAAATAAGATCATCAGTGTTTCTGACCTAGTGTGATAGAGCACATACAGAAAACTTTCAGATTTTTTTAATTTGAAGGTTTGTCCATCTATTCGTGATCTATCTAAAATATGTGAAATTTAGTTTTTATACAAACAGTAAAACCTTTACAAAGTTAGTTTTCTAACGTCAGACACTCAAATCAATCCATGTGTTCTTAGACAGTAGATGTTATTGTGTCCTGTTAAATTGTTCCCTTTAAAAAGTTTTGGATTCTCATATATTCTATGTATAATTTTTGGACTAGTTTGAATCTCGGTCTATTTCTGTAATTTATTCTTACATACTTTTGATTTTTTAACCCTGTATGCGTACATTGCCTATGTAAATTTTAAAATTGTTTGTATGCACATTGAACGACAAATTTATGTGACGTATATAATTTGTCTGACGTCGGACACTCGAGTAGATCCATGTGTTCGTGGATAGGTTTTTGTGTCCTGTTAAATTGTTCCTTTTAAAAGTTTGGGATTCTCATAAATTATATGTATAACTTTTGGACTAGTTTGATTTCTGTAATTTATTCTTACATACTTTTGATTTTTTAACCCTGTCTGCGCTCATTGCCTATGTAAAATTTAAAATTGTTTATAATCCAGGTACTTTTGATAACTATTGTATGCACATTGAACGACAAATTTATGTGACGTATATAATTTTTCTGACGTCAGACACTCAAATCAATCCATGTGTTCGTAGATAGTAGATGTTGTTGTGTCCTGTTAAATTGTTATACGATGATGACTGATGTTCCCATATTTTGACTATTTTATTGATTGTGACTGTTTATTTAACGCATTATGTAAATGTAACGGAATTTGATGAGACTGTTATTAAAGTGAGAGGGTTAGCGCTATAGAACCAGGTTTAATCCACCATTTTCTACATTTGAAAATGCCTGTACCAAGTCAGGAATATGACAGTTCTTGTCCATTCGTTTTTGATGCGTTTTGTTTTTTGATTTTGCCATGTGATTATGGACTTTCCAAATTGATTTTCCTCTGAGTTCAGTATTTTTGTGATTTTACTTTTTGATGCGTGTAACAATAATGTTGTTATATATGACACATCTGATGCTATATATGGTATGTGTTGGATTCAGGCAGTTATAGCTTTTAATTCGTATTATAGAGAAGTACTATATAAAGCTAGGACATCTACAGCATGCTACATCTAAACGTTTTACCAGTAGCTTGGAAGTAAAGGAATGGTATTGTAGTGGTGGGGACATACAACTCGTTAATGATACAGTTGATCTTTTCAAAACTGTCGTTCAAGGTACGTTTCTATGGTATAAATGTATGTTTTTTTTAATAAATCGGATGATTTTTGGGATGACATGTTTGGTAAATACAACATGAGATTGTGTTATTATATGTTCAGATTTGTAACTATCGGTTACCATAGCAGGCATTTGATACATTTTTTTTTTATATTAGACTGATGTCATTGAACAAAAACATGTCCCGGCTTTTTTTTATTTTCGTTCCTTGGCTGAAGTTCTTGTTGTCTTTTTGTTTTAAACAGATGATTTCAAATGCACACACAAATATTTCTTATTGCAAGCGTTTAGAGGAGTAGCTAATTTTGCTTACTTACACTACGGAAAGAATGACCTTTACCTATTTCACTTCGCCATCTTTCAAAATGATAAATAGAAAGCACAAGGGTGTTCCTTTAAATCAAATGATTTACGAAACGATGATATAAAATCCAAACATTACCAATGTTGCAAACAACGTAGAACAAATAAGTTAGCAGTGTCCTTTTACTTTCTTTCCGCTATATAGATGATGTTCTCTTACTTTTGGGTAATTTTGTTTGACAAATCTATCATATCGAACTTGACAGAAAGGATACAAAAGATACAGTTAATTCTGCCTCACTTTTTTACTAACGTAAAGAAATTGATACTGAGGGTCGGAGGGAAGCAAGCTATTACGAATTTACGACAAAAGAGACGATTTCAGCTTCCCAATTGTGAATTTTCCGTTAATATATAGCAATATTTCATCAGCGCCTGCATACGGAGTACTTATTTCCTAGTGTATAAGTTATTCCTGGACTTGTATTTCCTATCATAATGATTTCCTTGATAGAGGGTTGCTGCTCACATGAAGCTGTAAAGAGTTTAAAGTGGTGAAGTTTAAATAAACTCTTCGTAAATTTTATAGACGCCAGGAATATCCGAAACTACAATGCTGTCCCCTTTTTCTAAATGTGACTTCCGATTTAGACTTATTATCGGTTTGTATTAAAACGAGCAGCACGATTGTTTCTTCCCTTTCTTGTAATATAATATTTGTAGATTTGTAAATTCTATCAACTGTACTGATTTTAAATGAAAGAATAATATTATTATATACAATTGCGAGTATCAAATCAGTACCTTAAAGGTAAGTGTGTACATCTGTTTACTCTTCTGTAGCACCTAATATCATCCAAGTGTTTGGTGGTGTTCGTGTTGATTAGTCTTTAGTATCTATGTTGTGTCTAAGGTACTATTATTTGTGAGTCTGTTTCTTTTTTTAAGCAATGACGTTGTCTGTTTATTTTTGATCTATGAGTTTGAATGTCTCTGGTATCTTTTGTCCCTCTTTTATGAATAGTCATATGTAAAATATGGCTAGAGTTATATCTGCATTAAATTTTTTTTATAAAATGTTCTTCTTTTATGTTTTTATTGTAGGCGTTGAACCGATTTCCTACCATGGTGATAGCTGTGTTATAACAACAACCCCAACTAAACGCCCATACATAGATACAATACATCCACAGCTAGGTGTCGCTGTCGGTGGGAATGCGTACGCAGCAAAATCCAGTGATGAGATAGGAAGGATAGCTGCTGTGATGATGATGAAAAATGAATGGGATTCATCCTTAAAAAAGACAGATTTTCGCATCAAAATGAAAGAAAAACGTCAAACTGACAGTTAACGTCTGCAACTGGTACCTGGCTTGTTTCTTTGAATGACCCAACTAAGTCAGGAATATGACAGTTGTTGTACATTAGTGTGATGTGTTTGAACTTTCCGTTTTGAATTTTACTTGGAATTATATTTTGTTTTTGTTTTCTACTACTCATTATATACCTATATGGAGTTATTTTCTTTCAGAACGTCAGGTCATTCTTTTTCAGAATCAACCCGGACGATACCATGTTTCAATGGTATATGCTCTAAGGCATAAAATAATGACCTGTGTAAGGTCATTAATTTCCTTGATTAACATGCAATCTATGATTTACTTCAAAATTTTATTCGTCTAATAGTTTTTTGGTGCCGATTTGGATATTTATTTTCTAAAGTTTAACCGATGATAGATGTAAAAGAAAACGTCATTGTAGGCCCGCAATTTAATTTTAGAAACAAATAACTTGAAGTTTTGTTGATTTATCGCTATAATAAAGAAACATTATCATATAGGTCAGATGAATTTTAATGTAGACTTTCATAAAATAAATCCAGATTTAACATATTCGTGTGTAAGATTTTGAAAATCTTATTGAGTCAAACTGAATAGGTTGATTGCTTAACGTCCAGTGGCAAATATTTCATGCATGTTCAGAACGATACACACTGAATAGGAAATCATACTGTGACCTACATGTATTTATATTCGTCTTCGTGTCAGTTCGTAACTTTTAAAAATTTATGTATACCTTTTACTCTATCAAATGATCAACTAATAAAATAATCTTATATTCTATTGAATAACACGAAAGGGTCGGTGCGGAGGGTAATATATAATTTTATCCTGATTATCTTTTAATAAAATGTATTGCTGTTCGATTCAAGTAAAATGGTTAAATAAATAACAACTTTTCCGCGAAAGAAATAACATAACAAAACGAAAAAAAAAACCACATACCCCTCCCCCTTTTCACTAAGCTAAGTGATACAATAAATAACTTACAATGTGTCTTGTATTTGTCATACACCGTTATCGGATGGTAACAATACATTGGTGTCTTACTTCATGCAGTTACAGTAATATTTTTATTGTGTATGGATAACAATTTTTAAAAGGTTTATATCTACATTATTTAGTGAGTTTTATTTCACATTTTAAATGAGCCGAAGGACGTATTAACCTGAACGCATTAGAAAGGAATATCCCACTTTAGTGTTGTCGGTAAAAAAGGATACTTAATTTTACAAATCTTTATAAAATTAATATTTTTTTACGGTAAATAAGTCAGATAATGCATATTTTAAGGTTTTTCTTGTCGTAGAACACACCTCGGGGTGTCAGGATTGTTCAAAGAAAGACCTCCCTCCGGTCGGTCTTTCATTTGATCAATCCTGTCACCCCTCGGTGTGTTCTACGACAAGAAAAAAACTTAAAATATGCATTATCTATAACTTAATCAATGATTTCAGCAACCTTAACATCAATGATTTCATCAATGTTTACGGCACGATCTACCGCAACATGTTTTTATTTTTTTTTTAAATTTCATTATTCTTGATTGAACATACATTTAAAAGAACTAGTTATTTCTTTTCTAAATTATGAAATATATATTTCTATATCATTATGTATCCATTACGTTTTAATTTTTAGTGGAGTCCGTGTTGTTTTTATACCCCTATTTGCGACATTTTGTTCACGCATCGTTGTCAATGTGATGGAAATTTATGCAACTGTCGTACACATGAAAGATCTAGCGCTGTAAAACCAGGTTCAATTCACCATTTTCTACATTTGAAAATGCCTGTACCAAGTCAGGAATATGACAGTTGTTGTACATTCGTTTGATGTGTTTTATCATTTGATTTTGCAATTTGATTAGTGACTGTCCGTTTTGAATGTACCTCGGACATGTCTGAATTCAATATGTTTGTGATTTTACTTTTTACTTCCATGGTATTGTAATCGTATTAGCATGGTTTGAATTTTTCCTACTACAGTTATATTTCCTTAAATTGATTGGTTGGAAAATTGATTCGTTTACAAACAAATATTTGGTATTTAATAAAACAGTCTGAATGATGCAATATAAGTGTCAAGTTGGTTGGACTTCAACTTCATAAAAAAAAAACCTTGACCAAAAACTTTAACCTGAAACTTGCACTTTCATTTTCTGTGTTCAATTAACCTTGCAGTTGGGGTAGAAACTATAATTTGGCATTCAATTTAGAAAGATCATATCATAAGACACATGTGTACTAAGTTTCAAGTTGATTGGACTTCAACTTCATCAAAAACTACCTTGACAAAAAACTGTAACCTGAAGCGGGACAGACAAACGAATGGACGGATGAAACGGCCGGACGAACGAACAGACGCCCGGTCAAGAAAGCATAATGCCTCTCTTCTATCGTAGTTGAGGTATAAAAATCACAAGAATTCATTCCTTTAGAGATTAAAATTTATTAAACTGTTCATTTTATAAAGTATTAGTGTATGTATTGACAGTGACATGAAGAATTAGCTTCTAATTGATACAAAAAATGCACGTCAAACATTTAACTAGTAATCATCAAAATCTTGCATTGAAATATAAACATCAAATATCTAGTTATACTTTCACTACAGACACACGTTGTGTTAGTAAGTTACATCTGCGTTGCTACTGAACTAAAAATAAAGACGCGGAAGACAAAAATGAGACATTTAAACTCGAAGGCCGAAGGCAACGTCACATCTCTATACTAAAAATATTAACGTAGATGCAACAAAAAAACTCGTAACAAACTACCACATAGCAATATAAAGACTGAGAAACACGCATTTTAGTATATACAGCTTACAGAAAACTACTTAATGAATGGTGAGTAAGTTTTAGTCTAATGTATTAACCAGGTCACATGACAGTTATTTTCTTTAACTTTTTGTTCCACTTTATAGATAATGTTTTCTGACTGTTTTTCAAAAACATTTTCTTATCCAATGCATAGATTTCCTTAGTTGTATTTGGTACAACTTTTTTAGAATTTTGGATCCTCAAAGGTTTTCAATATTGTACTTGTTTGGCTTTATAAATATTTTGATATGCGCGTCACTGATAAGTCTTATGCAGACGAAACGCGCGTCTGGCGTACTAATATATAATCCTGGTAACTTTGATAACTATTAAACTCATCGCAATTTGAAAAGGAGAATACCACAGGGACAATAACGGAAAGTTTGATTTTAAATTACATATAACTCTTCTCCATTAATAACTCACTGCAGAAGTCTTCAGTATTTGCTAATTTTAGTTTAGACTTTGAATAACTCTCAAACATTATACAGCGTAAATGACATCTTGTTAATAAGAATTTTAAACAATAAAAAAGCACATATATACATGTAAGTAGTATAAAATGTAAAAGCATTATACATCAGGCTGAAATACAAAGCACAAATTCTGATTTCATCGTTCTCCGTTCTTTAAACAGTGTTTTAAATGGTGTGTATGTGACATCCGATTACATCCGGTGAATATGTTACCGTTCAATACAATATTTCTAAAAAGAAAAATCACATATACGAATAAAAGAGAAATATTCAAAAGATAAACTGTTCAAACAAACGAACAATGCACAAAAATGAAAATGTATGAAAAACAAGAATGTGTCCCAAATACACGGATACCCCATCCACACTATCATTTTTTATGTTCAGTGGACCGTGAAAATGGGATGAATAAACTCATCATAGATACCAGGACTAAATTTAGTATATACGCCAGACGCGCGTTTCGTCTTCAAAAGACTAAAACCACTAATTTGGCATTAATATTAGAACGATCATGTCATTGGAAACTAGTCGATTGGACTTCAACTTCATTAAAAACTACCTCGACAAAAAACTTTAACCTGGCATCTGCACCATCATTTTCTATGTTCAGTGAACTGTGAAAATGGGATACAATCACTACTTTGTATTAAAATTATAAAGATCATGTCATATGGAACATGTTTACGAAGTTTCAAGTCGATTGGACTTCAACTTCATCAAAAAATACTTCGACCAATAACTTTAACCTGAAGCGGGACGAACGGATGGACAGACGTCGGACAGACGAACGAACGGTACGACGGATGCACAGACCAGAAAACATAATGCCTATGAAAGGTGCATACAAAAAGACAGGTGTTAACAAGGGCTCAAACATTGAAATCCGTACGATAAAGTTAAATCGAGTTTCAGTATCATATTTCCTGTATCTATTACACGTGTGCCTTTTCACATATTTCATTTATACATAAAAAAAACTATGTAATGGAAATAAACGCCGCATTCGTTCTGCGTCAACTGCCACCAATAGAGTTATGTCCTTCATCGGATAAAGTCATCAGTTATGCGCTACTTTATGGCTTCATTTACCAGAAATTATTCATATGTTCATCAAGAGTCTTAGTGATCGTCATTGTGCAGTCAGCTGTATAAACTTAAATAATGTTTGTTCCGTACGTAATTTATCATAGTTTCTTAATGTGAAGAATTATGAAGGTCAATTATCATATGATTATTGCAAATTCTATTGCCAAAAATTCTTGACACTTAACATCATATTTTGCCAACCACCAACTCAACATGCGAACGGACGTGACAATGATCATAAAACGCACGAACAGTGTTCACTAAAACCAAAGAGTTGCATCGAACTCGAAAGTATATAAGTTGAATTTTGCGACGTGTCTGTATCTCAACTCAGGTATGCAATTTGTATTGGTCTAAAATCTGAGGAATTTAAGAGTATCGTCTTATTAAAATTTTAAAAACGAATGTCGACTGATCCAAATAATGACGATTTCTATACATCCTGGATTTGCATTCATGCATCAACAGACGTTCACCCGATCTGGATCCGGCAATGTGACAAACACAGATTTTTCTTTTGATTTCTATGTATATCATGAACAATTTCTTTTTTAAGTTTTATGTTAATTGTCACGTGGACGTTATAATTGTGCTTTGGGTAATAAAAATGTTTAGTTCAAATGATGAATACTTTCAATTATTAATGGCAATTCAATCTACTGCGTTGTTATTTTCGAATTTAAAGTTTAACAAAAAATTCATAAGAAAATATTGTGTTACTGCTTTTTAGATAAATAACCACAAAAAAACAAATGATGTCGAGTACATTAAGGTTATTGTACGGCTTCTCATAATTATCAAAACCGTTATAGTATGAAGTGTATAGCGTACTATACGAGGCTTTACATTTACATGTACATATCTATTTTGGTACGAGTATACCATAATACTTACAATTATTTACATGTAAACATGTTTTTGGCCATGTGATATTTTCGTCCATGCTTTCAGCGCTCTCCTCTGGATACCGTATTCTACAGGAATAGTGTCCTTCGTCTTCCTTTGTTGCGCAAAATATGTTAAGAGATGGGTAATCAACTTGCGATCCTTTGTATTTGTTTGATGTGGTCTCATCAACTGTCAGCTTTACTTCTTCGGAATTTTTCTTCATAACCCAATACACCTTCGAACCATCGGGCAACGGTACTACTGTTTTACATTCGAGTGTGCATCCACCACCGACTTTCACTTCAAACGAAGGCTTTATTTTCAGTCGTGGAAATTCTAAGTTTAAAAAAAAATATTAACATGCAGATACAGGTTCCATGCAAATTTATGTTTCATGTTTTAATGATCATGAATTACACCAAAAGCTTTATTTCCTACATGTATTATATGTAGATCGAGACCAACAACGACATGAAAAAAAATTCAAGCAGTTCAAATCGCTATCATTTATCTAGAAAGGAATGACATTTCTCAATTTAGTATCATCTCAAAAGATCAATACAAACCCTTCTTTCAATTGGAGTGAAATACAATACATCAGATTAGATATTAATGTGGAAAACATTTTTTTTTCGTATTTTGAATTCAATATCATTTCTTTTTTCATCACAAAAGCAATTGTTTTGTAGTATATTGGAAGATTAATAAACTTTGCGAAATAGTTTTAAAATATAAAAAAATATTCACTCACACAAACTACCCGACAGTTCCAGCACCGATCCGCTTAAATTAGTTGATGGAATAAAGGGAAAAGTTCCCAAATGAAACGATCACTGTACTGAGTTTGTTACTCATATTTAACACGAACTCACAACCATTCCACTATTAATTATAACTTACCGTAAGTTATTTTCTTCTGATAAGTTTGCCAGTCTTGTAATTTTGTCTCTTTCTTTTTCACATCTTTCATTTGATCTGTGTAGAGCTTTCCTTTCCCGTTATAGGTTTCTAAACGATGGAGGACTCTCTCTAGTATACCACATAGATCATAGTATTTGTTGTCATCCAACGAGAAGTTCTTTGAGTGAGCCATGTCATTTCTGGACAACCTGATGCGTTCAATATCGTCACCAATTAAAATGTCGGAATTCTGAATATCAGACCACCTTCCTCCCCATTTATGACTTGGAACATGCTTATTTTGTTTTCGAAGCTGTGCATACAGATATGTTATATCACATTCGTCTCTTTGTTTAACGAGAAAGCCACCACTATCGGCGATTAACAGGTCAAATAATGCACTGGTCAGAATTTCTAAAATGATGATGGCCATTCTTGTTGCATTTATTTGCTCACGGCTGAAGATTTTCTGAAAACGCAATTCACAATCATATTTACTAAGTTAAAACTACCTTCATGTGTATATAAAAGCAGATGCAAGATGACGAATGAAACTAAACATTACATCTTTAACCAGTCTCATCTTTAACGGGTTAAGAAATGGTCAGTGAAAATTAAATAATTATTCTTTTATATTTTTTTAGAACAAATATTTACAGTCAAATAGAATATTTTTTCATGTCATTCTATATGGTTACTGTCATAAAGGATTGTCATAAAGGATTATAGAATACACAGACGACAGCCGAAAAACAACAATCAAAAGATCTTCATAACAAACAACTCTCATTGCTAAACATGAGTGCAACAAGCAATACTCTACTTTGTTGTTGTTATCAATTATACACTAACATTGATTATTAATAAACTATGTTTCAAAGGAGTAGGTCCAGTAAGACCCCTTTTGGCCCCAAAATATAGAAGTTTTACAAAATTGTTAAAATGTAAACTTTTAGTTATCTATTGGACAGTTGAATGCTTCTGTTACATAAATATGGGCTGTTTTGGCAACACAATACACATATGGTACGATCACCATTTATTCATGCTAAATTACTGAAATCTTTACAATTCTAGCAATTTAGTTAAATTTTAGACGGTTTTTGTGTAAAATGAAAGTGGTCACATTCGTGTTCATCCTTAATATTGAAATTTAAGTTGTATTTGATGATAATACATAACATATATAATATAAAGGTTGAGGATGAACACGGATGCGGCCACTTTCGTTTTAAACCATCTGAAAAGTGACATTTTATGGCATATTTGGTATATTTCCATATTTGAGCTTGAATCAAATCGTTTGTAATGACTAGATGAGTTAAAATCTTTCACATAAACATGATAAACTAATTGATTCAAATAAAATAGCCACTTAAGTGAGTTGTAAAAAATGTGGTCAACATCTTTCGTCAGATGAAACCAAAATTTGAGGCCAAAATCGGTCCTTTCCAGATCTTACTCCTTTAAAAAACAAAATTATACACTTACACAATGTAGTGCTTAATATGAGATGATACAAACTAGAAAGGCAGAGATCTTTTTGTTTTAATTTTGTGATATGAATAGATTTTATTATGTCAATGAAATACTAAGACTCTTAACCTGCTCAATTTCTCCTAACCAATCAAAAAAAATTTCCTCTGAACTGTGGGTGTTTCCATGTTCTTCACAAAAATATTCTTTCTTTGGTTTGATGACTTTCAGTTCAACCATCCCATCAAGGCATTCGTAGTCTGTAAATTTGCATTTAAGCTTTAGTTCATACGATAAATTAGGCTGACCTGGGATCTCTTTCATCTCTTCAATGATTCCTATCAACTTTGCCTTGACATCTCGATACGAGCGCTTCTCTGGTTCTCCCCATTTCCATATTTGCATCTGCAAAACATTCCGATAATTAGCAACGAAAAGCTTTTCGCAACCGGTAGCATCTAAATTGTAAATCGCAAAATCTCTATAGAAGGCAGGATGTCGTCCATCAGATGTCTGTGGACCTTTGGCAACGGTGTAATATCGGGTACAGGCAACTAGAATCAGCGTGGCAAATGATGGTGGGAGAAAATCAAATGCAACACAAAGACATGATGATTTGGAAGCGCAGGAATAAAATATGTCGTTGATGTTGCTCAGTGATGTATTTTTGATCATACATGGTACATAGTAGTCTGTGTCTTCGTCAATTTCGCATGCGTTTGACATTGTTCTTGACCGAACAATAATGTTAATTTTTTCCATGATTTTCAGTAAGTGTATTCTGTATTTCCTTATGTTTACCTCCTGTCGCAGAAATATTTCATTTAATAGTTTCTCGCTCAGACGTCCATGCTGTCTCAGCTCTTCCCACTCTGTTTGATGGACCAAATCTTTCTGGAATTGGTCGGCTGTTATTATGCATTTAAATGCACTTGCCAACCATTGTGGATCTAACACGACGTATTCGGGTAGGTCCGAAAAGTAAACATATGTTCCGATGCCATTATGATACGTGAGAAACTGCTCTAATTCCTCTTCGTCTGTGATAGGTTGTATAATGTTGTTTGCAATTTCTGCAATATCTGATTTAGCAACTACAGGTTTTCCGCATGAATTTTCACCAGAAAGGGCCTTTTCGAGGTGGATCCATCTAGCGGGAGTTTTGATATTCCACTGTTTTCGGCTTTTTGCAATTTCAACTAAGTCTCTTCGTAAAATGTCGAATTCATCATCTGTATCATTTGTATTAGATATAACATAAATTTTTCGTATATTTCTTCGTATCTGGGAATTCCTTACTATCTCATGTACTTGGCGCTTAAATTTTGCATTGCAGTCAATGTTGTTTCCCTACAAAACAGGTAAAACTGGTTTGACACAAATTAATACACATACATACACAACTTCAAAGTATAATATTTAACAGACTTGATGATTCCAGTCTTTTCGAATTATCAAGTTATTATCACTCATTAGTAAATTAAACTGTTGCCAATCGTATGACATATACATATATCAATTTATGCGGTACGCTCAGTTTAGATGTTCGAGCACATTATACGATTTTAGTCACAATTATAAATTGTTTCACCGTAACGATGATTTTGTCTCTCAATTATCTAGGGGAATGATTTAGAGGACACTAGGTTAAAATTATATTATACGTATATGTATTATCATAATAATACAACAATGTCAAAGTCAACATACATGCATAAAAATTTAGCATCGTAACAAAGTTAAACCGAAAAGGTTTCTATGGTGATCAATATGAATACGCCGATACATTGTATCGTCGCAAGCAAATTATTCGTAGTGTATCACAAGGGGTTGCCTGAAATGTTCAAAGTTGTATAATGATTTTGTCAGAAAGTGTTATCCTACCTACTTTAAACTGATCTTTGTGTGTTCCTACAATGATAACGGGTGGTTCCTGATAATCATTGTTGTTTTCCTCGTCGACGGATAACTTGCAATGGCAACGAATAGTTTCAAGCCAAAATGCCAGACCGTCTGCAAAAAAAGTTTCTAGGTAATTAGTTTTATAGAGCGGATATCATACTTGTTTATATACATAATATGAACATTCAAACAGTCGATTAGAATCTGCTTTTCATAATTACTAGAAATTCACAACATTTTAGTCTCTTTCTCATCAATGGTATCCTTCGAGTGAATACTTGAAACACCCACAGTAGTGCAAACGACACTCAATTAGCAAAAAGATATTATTTTAATTCGTAAATGATACGCGTTTGGATTCAATTAACCTACAAATACACGTAGAAATTTAGTACTGCATAACACTGTGACAATAACTAATCAAGTTAAACGATATCAAATTAAAAGTGGAGAGTGAATTGATGGACAATATTATTTCTTAAAAAAAATATAACGCTTTGGCAGCTGTAGCTGCCATGTACTGCTGCCATGAAAAGTCGACGGTTGTCAACATTTGGATAAAATTATTGGATTTTTGTAATAAAAAAGTTTGAACCTGAAATGATTATCCCTGGAAGACACACATTTTCTGTGGACAAATTATGTAACATCTTGTTCATGTTGTTACACTGTATTCCGCTTGTATACATGAACTTACATTCTGAGTCGTCAATTTTAATAGTGTCCATCACATTTAAAACAACAACATATATGGATTCCTGGCCAAAAAAGGTCTGATGTGTATTGAAGTGTTCTCGGTCTCCTGCAAAATCCCATATTGCGATTGGTGCAGTATCTTCAGCGTCAATTTCAGCATAAACGATGTCATAAAGATTGTAAAAATCTTGTACTGGAACTTCTTGTGCTTGTGCTTCGTTGTCAGGCTTTTCTGACGCACTCTCGTCTGGTCTTTTCGAAGACAAGTAGCCTGTTGCCATGTTTGAATCGTGCGAAAGATTAGCTTTACTTTTCGCAATACAGCATTTCAAAAGCCTTGAATTTATTTCATTGTCATACGTACGACCTGAAAACGACAAGATATGAAAAATTATCCCTAAGTCTCAAAAGCATAAATCAATCATTTTGTCATAATTCGACTAAATAAAAGACGTGATGGAATATTTAGAAAAAGTATGTTGTCTATTAACAATCAAGTCCCTAGGTTGTAACATTCTCTGGGTACATTGTGTTTGAATCAGAATTATGAAAGGGGTTTGGTTTTTAGTACAATGCAAGCGTGTAATAATGAAAATAAATTCTCCTAAATATCCGTTTGAAATTGTTCAAAACTGCATAACCTCAAATACATAGATAGGTTCTAGCTTAAAAAGTCCTCTGATTATTCTATAAAAATTTTAAAGCGTTTCAGTTCTTCTTAGAAAGGGACGATTTGCTTTACTTCTCAAATTTATAACCTGTTAATCTTATAAGCTTTAGAAACATAGTTCTCAAGTTTACCTATTTCCAAATAGTTATCAAAGGTACCAGGATTATAATTTAGTACGCCATACGCGCGTTTCGTCTACATAAGACTCATCAGTGACGCTCAAATCAAAAATATTCATCAACCCAAACAAGTACAAAGTTGAAGAGCATTGAGGATCTAAAATTCCAAAAAGTTGTGCCAAATACGGCTAAGGTAATCTATGCCTGGGTTAAGAAAATCCTTAGTTTTTCAAAAAGTTCAAAGTTTTGTATACAGGAAATTTATAAAAAGACCACATTATTGATATTCATGTCAACACCGAAGTGTTGACTACTGGGCTGGTGATACCCTCGGGGAAGAAACGTCCACCAGCAGTGGTATCGACCCAGTGGTGTAAATAGTTATCAAAGGTACCAGGATTATAATTTAGTACGCCATACGCGCGTTTCGTCTACTTAAGACTCATCAGTGACGCTCAAATCAAAAATATTTACTAACCCAAACAAGTACAAAGTTGAAGAGCATTGAGGATCCAAAATTCCAAAAAGTTGTGCCAAATACGGCTAAGGTAATCTATGCCTGGGTTAAGAAAATCCTTAGTTTTTCAAAAAGTTCAAAGTTTTGTATACAGGAAATTTATAAAAAGACCACATTATTGATATTCATGTCAACACCGAAGTGTTGACTACTAGGCTGGTGATACCCTCGGGGACGAAACGTCCACCAGCAGTGGTATCGACCCAGTGGTGTAAATAGTTATCAAAGGTACCAGGATTATAATTTAGTACGCCATACGCGCGTTTCGTCTACATAAGACTCATCAGTGACGCTTAAATCAAAAATATTTATAAACCCAAACAAATACAAAGATGAAGAGCATTGAGGATCCAAAATTCCAAAAAGTTGTGCCAAATACGGCTAAGGTAATCTATGCCTGGGATAAGAAAATCCTTAGTTTTTCAAAAAGTTCAACGTTTTGTATACAGGAAATTTATAAAAAGACCACATTATTGATATTCATGTCAACACCGAAGTGTTGACTACTGGGCTGGTGATACGCTCGGGGACGAAACGTCCACCAGCAGTGGCATCGACCCAGTGGTGTAAATAGTTATCAAAGGTACCAGGATTATAATTTAGTACGCCATACGCGCGTTTCGTCTACATAAGACTCATCAGTGACGCTCAAATCAAAAATATTCATAAACCCAAACAAGTTCAAAGTTGAAGAGCATTGAGGATCCAAAATTCCAAAAAGTTGTGCCAAATACGGCTAAGGTAATCTATGCCTGGGATAAGAAAATCCTTAGTTTTTCAAAAAGTTCAAATTTTTGTATACAGGAAATTTATAAAAAGACCACATTATTGATATTCATGTCAACACCGAAGTGTTGACTACTGGGCTGGTGATACCCTCGGGGACGAAACGTCCACCAGCAGTGGCATCGACCCAGTGGTGTAAATAGTTATCAAAGGTACCAGGATTATAATTTAGTACGCCATACGCGCGTTTCGTCTACATAAGACTCATCAGTGACGCTCAAATCAAAAATACTTATTAACCCAAACAAGTACAAAGTTGAAGAGCATTGAGGATCCAAAATTCCAAACAGTTGTGCCAAATACGGCTAAGGTAATCTATGCCTAGGATAAGAAAATCCTTAGTTTTTCAAAAAGTTCAAAGTTTTGTATACAGGAAATTTATAAAAAGACCACATTATTGATATTCATGTCAACACCGAAGTGTTGACTACTGGGCTGGTGATACGCTCGGGGACGAAACGTCCACCAGCAGTGGCATCGACCCAGTGGTGTAAATAGTTATCAAAGGTACCAGGATTATAATTTAGTACGCCATACGCGCGTTTCGTCTACATAAGACTCACCAGTGACGCTCGAATCAAAAATATTTATAAACCCAAACAAGTAAAAAGTTGAAGAGCATTGAGGATCCAAAATTCCAAAAAGTTGTGCCAAATACGGCTAAGGTAATCTATGCCTGGGATAAGAAAATCCTTAGTTTTTCAAAAAGTTCAAAGTTTTGTATACAGGAAATTTATAAAAAGACCACATTATTGATATTCATGTCAACACCGAAGTGTTGACTACTGGGCTGGTGATACCCTCGGGGACGAAACGTCCACCAGCAGTGGCATCGACCCAGTGGTGTAAATAGTTATCAAAGATACCAGGATTATAAGCCAGCTGTTATCTTGTTTTTCTATTTTCTTACACACATGTTTGAAGCACAATGAATTTTGAAACGATAATTGGATTGTCCATTGGGGGGTCCACGCTTCTGATACCTGAATGATTACAGTCGTAAATAAGGGGTTTCGTTCTATGAGTATTGTTATATACATACATGTTTATAGCTACATTTTAGTAAAACCCGACTAAGTACGCTGAGATTTTATCAAGTTTTCAGTTATATGAGTTGAATAAAATCAATAGTTGACAATAAATTCTAATAAAATATAAAGCAATGAAAACAATAAATGAATATACTTATGGATTTATAATTTTCGAAATACCAAGGATTAATTGCATCTCCAAGTTAGAATAGATTACTTCAGCGGAGTCTTTTACTTTTAAATAGAATGAGTGTCAGATTTTCAAAAAGTCAAACCTGGGAACTGTGATGAGTTTATTCAAAACTGATATACGGCGGATATTTTTGATTGAGTTATAAACTTACCATCATGAAAGATCCAGTCCCCTTCATTTACTTTGCCTCTGCACTTTAGTGTATGTATTTCAATTCCATTTGTTTGCTGCACATTTTCAACTGATTCCTTTAAAAGTCGTTTTGTAAGGCTTGTCTTTCCAGTATTTTTTCGTCCTACAATTGCCAGACGAATCCCATTGCTTCTTTCTTCGCCATCTTTCAAACAATTAAGATAAATATTGACCGATTCGTGATCCAAGCGAGTAAGTACATCGGGAATAAACCTTTTGGAGTTTTGTCGCTGTACATCTGTAGGCGGTGTCTTATCCCACAAGGAACTGTAGCTATAATCTTCAATTTAATACATATGACAAGAAATTAGAAAGATAAACACACACACCTTGCAGTAAAACAGCACACATCAATCAGTCATCTGATTTGCGCAACATTTTGAGCGGTTTTAAACTATTTGTAAGTTCACACAAAATTTCAAATGAAAAACTTTAATAAAAGAACATGCTGTTGTCGAATTCGTATATCTATTCACTTGTTCAATAACGTAACTCTTTTCAGTTGTCAAGAAAATGTAGATAATATGTGGTCTTGTATTCCTTGGATTTTGTGTAACAAGGAACTTATGTAATAATATTCTTAGAATGATAAGGTCATCAATAGTCGTTCTCTCATGAATCAAAACTAATAAAAAACATGAATAAAAAGACGAGAGAAAAGGGGGTCACAGTAAATTCTAAAACATAAAAATCGACACAACTTGCTGAATTTGCAACTTTATGAAATTATTTCCCCCGCAATACCACAAACCCACTATGAATGCAATGACTCTTATGGACGGTTGACGAAATATTGAAATTGTTCATCATAGCAAAATTAAGTCGTTGACACATTAATCTGCACTATTGAACTTATTACCATTTGATTTATATCAGGCCAAAAGGTTACAGTTTATGTCAACCATGACCATTTCCCTTATCAACTTTTGTCCAAATGTCTAAAAGCGAAAGAGATACAGAAAAATATTTTGGACATCTATTCAAAATTTTACATTTGTTTACGGAAAAACTTCTACTGGGGTCTCACCATTTTAAGGATGCAGAATTGTCGTACGTGGTTATTACTCAGAAACTGTTAGTCGTAGGGACACATAGATAACGCACCTATATTTTGTCACCAGTAAAGTACATTGCAATACGACTGACAAAGAAGAAATTACTTAAGAAAACTATCAGTGAACACATAAATTGCCAGAAAATTATTTTACTTTATCATAAAAAAATTCAGGATAATGAATGATGATTTACCATTTTTGTAGTTGACCTTAGCAATGTACTCCTGATATTCATACTCTTCCACCAGTTCCTAGGAAAGAGACAACATTTCTTATACAGGAAATTTACTATCAAAATCATTAAAAAATTAATACATTTATTTATTACAGAGGAAAACTATAAGAATTGTAAATCCAAAACTAAATAAAAAAAATATATTAATAGAAAAAAACCTATATGGTTAATATTGCGACATTTTGCCGATCATAAAATAGACGTCTATGGAGACTCTTTCTCAGAACAGTTGGCTATGAGTTAAGTTATTTGCAAAATGACTAAACTCTTCTTAAATCTATTTTAATCTTATATGTATTTATGAATTCGAGCGATTTGTCTTAACAGTCATAAATGGTTTCTAGTACAAATATAATATAACTCGATCATTACCAAATTTTCTTTTATTTAACTATTACCAAAATATACGAAACTGCGTGCGCACACAGTCTTATTCCGTGATGTGGCAAAACATTGAATGTTGTACTTGCAGCATTGTTTTTTTAATTAATTGTTGTGATATTACATCATTTAAGTTAAACCTGTTAAAGGTGAAGGTTTGATAGAAATTCAGACAAAAACAATGTTCGATGTGTTTTAGTTACAACATATCAACATTTTGTCTTATTCATGCTACAGAGATATAACAATATGTGGTATGAGAGCCAATGAGACTACTCTCCATCCAAATAATAATTTGTTAAAGTAAATCCTTATAGGTCAAAGAACGGCCTTCAATATGGAGCTTTGGCTCACCCCGAACAACAAGCTATTAAGGGCCCCAACAATGACATACCTGTTTTACTTGAAGTTTGAAAATGGCAACATTCACGTCTATTCGTTTTAATTCTAAATGTTTAACTAATATTTTACTTAACACGTGCAACTGATCTCTGAGTTTTTAAATTAAGGATTAAATTGTTTATCAAAATTATGGTATACAAATATTAGATATTAGAATTTCGGTTATGTTGTTCACTGAAATGACTGATGTATCTATACTACGAAAATAACGAGGTCCAATTTGTTAGTCGGCATAATCTTATGTATTACAATTGAATATTCATATGAAAGTTTTAATGATATGTGCATAGGTGTCGCTGATAAGTCAGTTTTAGGCTGACATAAATTCCTATATTGAAGGTGTCATCATATCATTTATTACTAAATTCCTTGCAATTACATAAACGGTACCAATTTTTCTGCACCAGATGCGCATTTCAACAATCATTGTATCTTCAGTGATGCTCGAGGTCAAAATATTCGGAAATCCTAAGCTTATTAAAAAGATGAAGAGCTAAAAACCAAAAAGAACAAAAAAGTGTAGCCAAAGCCTGGCAAGGAGTCAGAGCTTTGCATGAGGGGGATACATTCCTTAATTTCTGTAGGTTACAACTCTAATTTTTAGTGAGATTTGTATTTTCCTCATTCTTTAGTTTTCTATATAGAGTTTTTTAAACAGTTGTTTCGTCATTTCCAATTCGTTTACCCTAAAATAGTCCTCCGAATAAAATATGTGTGCAACTCTTGATATGATTATACAGTGTTGGAATAATACATTCTTGTTCAACAAAGTGTCGAAAATATTTTCAATGTATTTACTAAGAATTCTTAATGAACTGCCTGTCCCATTAAAAAAGAAAGGCGAAAGATACTATATAAAGGGATATTCTAACTCAAGTCAATTACAAACGAGGTCATTGAGTGCAGAAAAAAGACGCTTTTTTCAACTGCATTGTAACATTTGCCGCATTACCATAAACTTTTATGGCTGTAATACAACCATCACATTGATAGTAACAGGAATTGGAACCCACGTTTCTGGTTTGTAATGGTAACCTATTTAAATTACATTCCGAATAATTGAATTCCTGTAACCTAGACAATGACTGAATGGTTACGGATTCTTTTGAATGCAGAAAAAAATGTTGAAGCACACCTAAATAGACCAAAAAATTAAAAAAAATGTTTAATGGTTTTCACTTTTTGCTTATTAAGTGTTGTTTGTTATATAAATTGCCGTTAAAGTAAAAAAAATGATTAACTACAGTATATTTCAATTGTATTAAGAAGCTCTATTGGAAGGGAAGTTTCCAAGCTTATTTCATTTTATCATTAAATAAGATTTTTTCGGATACTGCACAATTATAGTACATCGTAGTATGATATAACTGCAAATAATAAATCAAACATTTAAACTGATAGAACAAACTGTACGAATTACAATTCTTCCTTAGGATTAGACTTAACCGATTGCATACTACCCATAGTGTTTCCTCAAATGCATAATAAAAAGGCTCTAGATAAATTTTAACAACAATATGTTCTCACAATGATATCCGGTACTTACTTGATTATTGTGCTTGAAATACATGGGAGGATAATGGAAATCCACGTCATCATGAGTATGCTCCGCTAAATATTAAATGTATTTTATATACACAAAAATCATTTATTGGATTTGATATAATTGACAGTACTGAAACATACAAATAAAGTTATAAACACAGAAAGAGATTTCATTTTCATAGCCATGTTGGTATCACAGAATATTGTAAGCTTTTTGGGATCGTTTATTCTGACTTTTATATGTAACAATTAGTTATTAACTGACAACCAGTGTGTGGTGCCAGATTTATGTTTGATTGAATATATTGTACCTTCCAAATGTCGTTCCTGTTTTTTTTTAATTTTCTAATTGACGAATGGAAAGACAAACTCATGACGGTATTTAATACACAAAGGTTATAGTTCTGATAGGATACCAGAGGGACATTCAAACTCGAAAATAAACTGACAAAGCCATGGCTTGAAAAGAAAAAAAGACCAAAAGACAAACAATAGTACACAAAACATAACATAGAAAAAACTAACGACTGAGCAACACGAACCCCACCAATAACTGGGGGTAATCTCGGGTGCTCCGGAAAGGTAAGCAGATCCTGCTACACATGTGGCACACGTCGTGTTGTTCATGTACGAACAAACCCGGTAATAAGTCTAATTCGGTAGATCACATTTGGAAAAAGGGGACGGGATTGTAGTAACGAAATTAGGAATATAACCGCTACCATCTATGAAACGAATATTCCATAACGATCAACCAACTCGTGATGGCGTCCGTAAAACTGACGAAGGGGGATGATTGCAACTTCACCACTGAAAACTCTTTTTTAGCTTTCTTGTGAGCAGCAACACTCGATCTATGTACAGTGGTATAACAGATTAGGACTGATATCTTGCTTTACCTCAATATTGACACATATGGTCGACTTCAAACTAAAAAATGGAAAACGGAATGATTTCAACTTCCAAGTGGTCAACTTCCTATTTCTCATCAGTAACATACCCTCATCCTAATTCGTATGGCGCTTGACTAAATGTGGATCCGGGTGGCGGGTGTTGCATGCATATCAAGAGACGATTACATTGTCACCCGGTTTTGCTCCTTTAGAGTTCGTCGATTCCCTAGGTTTTGAAATAGTTCCTTGATTTGTGAGATTTGGCCATTAGTAAGCTAACGTTGCCTGAATTTTTCAAGCTAATATTTTAATATGTTATATGTAATTTACCCTAAAGACCAGAACATCAAAAATGGTAACAATTTACACCATTATATACGGAAGGGTGGTAAAATGTTTCTCAAATAATCGAAACTGTTGATCGGCGAGTCAACTATAAAATCAAAATGACATACGAGAACTAAATGTTAACCATGTGAATACAAATTTTTAAGAGAAGTTTACATGGATGAAAGTTAATGTAGGTGAGTGGTAGATTTATAGTAAAGGGTACTGCAACCCATTTTTTCTAGATAGTTTATTATTCATGAGATAAATTTGGAACACTACTAGTACCCTATGGAAATTGCATTACAATTAAATGCGTCCCTGTAACCTGTAAAGTGACTAAATGGCCATGAAATGAGTGCAAGAAAAGTATTGGGGCACATGGAAATATATGATAAAAAGGGACATTAAAAATATTTAATAGTTTTTATCATTTGATTATTAAAAATATATTCTAATAGGAAAAACCGTGAAAGTTAAAAAAAAAAAAATTCAATTATGTTTCGACGATTTTATTGGAAGCAAAACTTTTAAATGTATCACAACTAGTAAGAACACAATATGTGTCTTTTGGAATGCTCTTTTTACATGCAAAAGGTAGCAGTTATGAACACTTTTAAACTTCGAGTAACCGTTATATTTGATTTTCTCGACTATTTCCTGTGAACTAAGCGGATAAGTCTAGTAGAGTAAATCAATAATGATCAATTAAAATCTATTCTGATAATTCATTTTTTCTATACTAGTTTAGTGTACTATGATATAACTGTAATCAATAAATAAAATTGTCAAACTACTTAAAAAAATCAGTACGAGTCTCTATTCTTCCTTGCGTTTATAATCAGCTAATCGCAAATTATCCTCAGCCTTTGTTTAAATGCAAAATAACATGAGTAAGAAGGCTTCAAATAAATGTCAACAAAATATGATCTCCGGTACTTACTTTGTGTTTTTGAAAAGTGATGTTATCGGTGAAAGCAATTCAATTTCTGTATTACTTACATATTATTCTACATGTTTGTTGATGAAGTATGTATTATATTACATATGAATGGAAATTTTTTGAAAAAAATAGTATCCAACATATATTCATATACATATATATATATATTGGTCATAATACATTACATCTCTCTGGTTGTCAGTTTATTGTTGAGTTTGCTATGGTTGAGACTTGGTCGAGTATAGATAATGGCAACAGTTCAAAACTCATGAATCCATGGACAAAAAACAAAATAGGGGTAACCGAGGGAAACGAATTAAATATAAGAAGAGAACAAACAGTCCAGACTCAAATCATATGTGGTAGAGATTCTACATTGTTATATTTATTAAAACAAAAAAGTAAAATTCTGAACGGTCGAGTAAAAATTCAGAACAGCCTAGTACTTTGTACCATTTTACAGTTGGTTTGTAATGTATAAGAATGTCGTTTGATGACGATCTGATAACTTATAGAGTTGCAAGTGTATTACTATTTATTCAAATATGTGTTTTACGCATATAAATACCGTTGATATTTTCTGCAGGTAAACATGGTGGTGGCATTCGTCTTCTTGGTGGCAATGGTTGAGGCAAGGATTTACTTCTTGGCACATTGCCTACATCCGAAAAATAGAAACTGTTAACATACTATATAAGAATAAATCATTTCTATCGAACACAGTATTATTTTATGTAGGGGTTTCATTCGATAGACGCAATTTTTTTTATTATTCTTAACTTCAAGGTAAATCGAGCAAATTTATTTAATAATTATTTTTGTGTACTTTACACCGTGCTCATGTGGGTCTTATATCTGATCTTATTGCTGTGTCCACAATTGATATTCTACGTATATCACCTGTATCGGTGTGAACAATTCCATGTTTATATCACATGCCATTTCCGTGGGAATTTCTTCTATTGACTCAGAGGCCGTACGAATGGATGTAAATTTAGATTAATGCATATGTATTGTGAAATATAATGTGTATATATTTTTGATGAATCGATGATCACATTTTCAACAACACAGTTAGATGTCAGGTTTTTAAACATTTAGTCTCTACTCTAGTCTATACTCAAAACTGAAGCCATGCAATAAACTGGTGAAGACTGAAGGGATATATTGGAAGATATTAAATGTGGCAAGCAAAATCGAGGGAATTGTGCAAATGATGATACAAGCATGAAAATTACCACAAAGCATCATTATTATAAACATTTTAAGAAATAACTGCTGGCCATTAAAAAAAAAAATTCAAGATGGCCACGGCCATTTTCTAAAATGGCTGTTTTCTTCATTTTGAAAATATTGATTTTTCTGGAAAACTTTTCTTTGAACTTCTTTTGGTAAAAATCAATTATCAGGTTTGGCGGCTACATTCCTTCCATCACATATTTATTAAAATGAATATTTGACATATCCAGTATTTGCGCATGCGCGAAAATATTACAAAATTCTTTAAAAACATTTGTGATATACTATGTACCATATATTTAGTATTTTTGGATATCTATTAAATGATATTATGAATTAGTTTAATAACATTTTTCAAGTTTTTGATACACATGTGTTTAACACTTTTGCGCATGTGCAAACTATTTATAGACATCAAGGGCGATTTGCATGCACAACCAGGCAATTCTCAAGTATTCGATGGATCAGCGAAAATATGGTGAATCCCGGAGAAACATCAATTGTAACTGCTGATCAGCCACTTTTGGGAATGTCCAAGCAAATTCAATTAGAATGGCCTGATTTTTACGGAAAAGATAAGTTTATCGTCATGGTTGGTGGATTGCACATTGAAATGACTTGTTATAAAACTATTGGTGATATATTGCGTGATAGGGGATGGAAAGGTTGTCTAACTGAAGCCAATATTGCAACGCCAAGAACGGTAGATTCTTTGTATGCATGTTCAAATGGAGCTAGGACTAGACAGGCGCATCAGACAACTGCGTGTATTTTGCTTGAACTGTTAATTTCGGATTATGAAAGCTAAACTCAAAATGGAAAAGTATGTCATGACTCTGTGACGTTCAATGATTTAAAAGACTGGTGTATGGAGTTATCTCGACCACAGTTTCATACCTGACGTTCAATTATAAATTAAGAACTTCTTCAGATTTTTGTGTTATGCTCATTTCATGAGTAAGAGTTCGTACTTTACAAAAAATCCATATAAAGCATGATAGAGTATTGTTTCAGGTTTTGATCGTGTAAGTTATGCTCGATCGTTACCAAACAATCTCCAAATTATGACCTCCCTTCCCGAACATCACCACCCACAGGTTGCAATTGAATTTGAAAATGATAATTTCACTGTACGTAAGACCAGCAAATTTCTTTCTAATAAAACAATTTGTCAGGCACAAAAACAGAATAATACATTTGCGAAGGGCGATGTTGGTGCCATGGGATTAACCAAAGATCCAATTAAGACAAATGGATGGTAGCTGGACCAGGAGTCAGTATACTAGAAGATGAATTTAAAAAGATTCTGTGGTTTGGGTCATTCGATAACAGATGAACGACCTAATGAAGATTTTTCGAAAACACAAAACGATGTATCCTTGAACAGCGTTAAAGGCTTTGTAAAGTGATGAACGAGTTTGTAAAATCATTTCAAGAAAAACAATACTCAATTTAGGAAATTGTTGCATAGGTAAGATATATAAATAAACTCTAAGAAATTGTCGAAACAAAACGGAGGTCTTTTGAAGCAAATGCAAATGAAAGAGAACCTGCTTTTTATAACCAAATTAAAAATAACAACTTCTTATTTTGGCCACAAAATGAAACTGGACACGTCTTTGTCAAAGACAAAACTAGATAATCATGGGTTTGGAGTATTTTTCTTTGTGAAGATGACAACGAAACAAAATTGTTCAAGTTTCTTGCTGACAAAATTGCTTCTTAAGAGACTAATACAAATGTGTATGTTACTCATAGTGAAAATATTCTTTGCAATTTCAATAAGGATACTTCCTATCTACCCCTTGTAATCATGACGAAGCAGATACACGAATGTTATTTCATCTAATGCCAGTCATACCAACTGACAAAATCAGCGGAAACCGTGTATTCGTGAATTCTATGACTTTGACCTGCTATGGACGATTCTCTATATTAAACAATTAACATTGTATTTTAGGGGTTGTTTACATTTTGAGTCGTATGACAAATGTATGTTGGACGATCCATATAACATTGCATTTATTGGATTGTAATGTTTACATTTTGAGTTGTGTTTGTATGTGGAAATCTTAATGAAAACAGCTCAATTTTATAATACTTTAGAAACATGACACACAGTTTTCACTTGAGTGTATCCAAATGACCTACATCACATCCTTGAAAATGGTATTGTAACGTTTATGGGTCATCGTAAATTCCCCTTTTTCTATTTATAGATACTATATTTATAACTATACTTGTCTGGTCACTTTTTCGCGGGGATCGTTTTTCTCGTGCTTGAGACTCAATGTTCCGACTTGGATATTTAAACCTCGTCAGGGCAGTATTTCTTTAGATTGGGGAAAACTTTCGTACTGGTAAGTTGTACTTTAAATTTCCATTTATTTTGTATTTTGATGTTTGACTTAAATATTTATTCTTCACATTTGATAAATGTCTTTTCGGTCTTGTAGTCAAACAGTTCTAAAATATTAAGTTCCGTTTCCGTTCTACGATAAATATAGGGAATTGTAAACTAGCTAGATATTTTATGATTTCGGGTCTATTAAGAGATGGAGTTCATTTTGATAGCGATATTTGGACAGATGGTTAATCCGAGGGATATTTTGGAGTAAAGGTCGTCAATCTACGGAATTGTTCGTGCCTACTTACTCTGAAATAGAATTTTGTATTATCGCATGATTTGGTTTTGGATCTTGAACTGGTCAATTTGATTGAAACACGTTTTTCAAACATTGCTCTGGTTGGATTGAAAGCTAAACGGGTATAGAGAAATGCGATGTTTTTTTTACTTGATCGATTTTTGTTCCCTAGTCATAGAATAATGAGATTCATGATCTAGTCTAACAAAGTCAGTGGGAACCAGTGGGTATAATTATTTTGTCTCGGAAGGTTGACGTCACAACTTGATTGAATGGAGAATATTTTAGTTAAAAACGATTAGTGTACAGCTCTCAATATTTTAAGGAAACGGACACCTCAAAATTCTAGTATCATTTTATTTTTTTATTCAATTAGATAGCGCTAAGGCCAAACGCTTCTATGAATTGGTTAACTTGTAATGGGTATTTTTCATTGCATCGTTCGACAAAAAGGGGAAGTTCGAGAGTGTATTGAAATTCGAAATTGATATTTTTGCCCTGGAGATACCGCGATATGATTTATATATTTATGTTGTCTTTGTCTATTAAATATGAAAATGTTTTATGAATTTTTGTCATTTGTTCTATGTGCAAATACATTGCTTTGCAAATCGTCATCACTGGTCATTTTTAGGTTTCTTATACCTGTCATTTATTGAATTTACTGTTTCGTTGTATTGTCAGTATGCTGTCAGAAGTCCTAGCTAGCAGGGTATAATGTCATGAGACAGATTATGAATGAGAATACGTTTACACACGAAAACCCATTTACGTTGCAGTATATCCCAATTTACTCATGGCATTTACGTGGGAATTCCGCAAATACCATACTGCCATATCGAATATACCAATTACAAAACAAAGAATCTGGGTTCGTTCGCGCCAAATCATGCTTGCGCCCACTCATGTTGGCCCCCTTTTGCGTTCGCACCCAAAGTCCGTTCACACTCTACACGTTCGCGCCCAAATATACTATGAATTATACAAATCGTACATTGTATCTTCATATCTTTTTTTGTAAACAATAATGATGATCGAGTCTAAATTTGTTGTGTGTTTAATATTTTGTAAACGAGTTTTTGAAAGTGTATTGCTATAAATATTTAGCCATCATATTGTCATACTTGTCCAATCACACATGGGATCAAAGGAGACAAGCTGTTAAAATAATTATATTTCATATTTTTAATTAAAAATCTTCAAAGTTTTAATCATTACAAGCTAAATATATGCAGTTATTTACATCACAGCAGTTAAAAGATCTTAAAAGGCTTAAAACAACAATCATGTTTTTTAAAACACTAAAAGATAATACCAAATTAGGCTGTGTATAAATATAAGAAGTAATCATACTTTTAATTAACATTTAAAAATTAATCATCAAATAAAAAAATAAAAAAAAAATATATGATTTCTTAAATTTTGTTCAAAGAAAATAAAATTACTTGGTATGTATACACATAAAAATATCTAATAATTTAACTAATTTCAACCTCCCTATTTCTGATACAAATCGGGCTCGAACGTGAAGGGTGCGAACGGACTTCGGGGGGTTACATGTAAGGTGCGAAAGTATATTGGGTGCGAACGGATATGATACCCAAAACAAATATATACATGTACATGTATAGTCACAGATGTTTGAAATTCTAGAAATGGCGGTGTAAAGATATGACAAACTCTACTATCATAGAAATAGGGAGGTACATCCAAAGTTCCAGGACTTCTGATCCAACCATGTATACGTAGTATGGTATGTAATTGAGATATAGTTTTGGTCGATAGATGTTTATGAAGGACCTGTACATATGTAGTACAAAGTATATCACTGGATTGAGCTCTTTGTCCAAGTGTATTATGAAAGTGCTTTGCTTGAGCTCAGTTCATTGTTATGCAATTCATTCATTGGGAAATAAAGATTTGACAGACAACTCTCATGTACAATGAATTGAATCCATTTTATGTACAATGTAAGTAATAGAGAGATAATAGCATTTTATTTAGATTTGAATCAAACATTTTTATCCATAAGCCAAATTTATAAAAAAAAAAAAAAAAAAAATTTTTCCAAACAACGCTTCTCTAGCTACTAGCAATATGATGCCTGATTATTATTATTTTACACTTTATTTTATACATCTATACTACCTACATGACACCTTAGTCCTGAGTGTAAATGGTCATCCAGTATGTTAAAAAAAAAATTTATAAGGCCTATTTGACCTTACTGAATTTAAAACTATATTTCATTGTTCATGTACAACATTTATCATTCATTTGTTTATTTCCTAATTTTTGTGAGTTAACAGCAATTATTAATTACTACAATACTCTTTCATACCACACCAAAACTGCCTTATACTGTATTGGTATTACCTATATTTGTATCTGTATCACAAAATGAATTGAAAAGATAATATTTTTGCAATACCTTTTTTCATATAGAATACTATAACTTTTTAGATCATTAGACATATTAAGTAGATGTTCATATCCCCTTGAAATTGTATCAGATGACTTCTGTAGCAGTTATATATTTTTTATGAGTCTGTGAAGCATGCTCACAACGGTTCTTTTGATGATATAATTTTCATACTGGCCAATTTTTTTGGCTTTGACCTGCTTTGGAAGATATATTTTCAAATAATTAATATGAAATAGCACAGAAGTTTACTCTCTAGCTCATCTAGCCCAAGCATCATGTCAGGCATTGTCATTACTAATGTCTTCTAAACTGAGTAAATTAATCCCTAAAACAATTAAATGTCTTTTAATCTGAGAAACAATTTCGACATTAAAACGAATGATCATGATGATCCTCCAAAAAGTAATATAAATAGCCAATACAAATAGTAAGTAAATAGATGTTCTCAGATACCATCTCCCATATAAAACAAAATCGCATCATGAACAAATGAACCTGTTATGGTTCCTCTCCTAGCTTTAAAATGTATCCAAAATCAAAGATGTGACACATATTTTATCATAATCATTTGGCATTAATGTAATTCGTGTCTCTTCCATGCCGGTTTTGAACATAAAAAAACTAAATATTAAATATACAACTCTCCTAATGCTCAGGTTGGTTGTAATATTATGCAACACAGTTATTAATATGGGAAAAACATAGAACTTTTTTTGTTAAATATACAAACATAATATCCATACTGATTTGTGTCCACACTTGTTTGAATACTAAGATAAACAGAAACCACAACAGTTTTACTTAAGATTTTTGAAAATTGTTTACCAGTATTCACAAAGGCGTGAACTTTTATAAAGATATTAATGCGTATAACCTTTTGTTGTGTTAAAATTTAAAAAAAAAAACCCGCATCAGACTATGAACATATTTCATAAAGGTAGAAATGGTATCAAGTGATATGATGCTTCAGAATTAGACATATGAACCACATATGATGTTATTTATATTGGATTACACATAAAACTAGTTACACATATTTAAAGAATGACTTCCTTACAGTACCTTTAATAAATATTTACAACTACTGATCCGTTGAAATTGCTGATGAACATTCTTTCCCCGTTGGTATATTCAATTATCAGAATTTTTCACTCTTTTTCAGATAATATTATGTTTATAGGGACAAACAGTGTTAGATACTCACTTTTGACGTGATGTTTATAGGGACAAACAGTGGTAGATGCTCACTTTTGACCAGACATAGTTGCTACAAGTGAGACATTAAGACACATCATTCTGCCTCTGATAGGGATAGGGTTAAAATATTTAGGATCAACTAATACTTTGCACTTATAGAATATTTGAAAGCCAAGTATGTATTAGAACCAAAACAGTCGACCAGCTTTATGACCAGAAAGGACATAATAATGATTTCCATATCTATCTACTGCCAACTTGGCATGAGATAGTTGAAACAATAGCTTATTTAATACTTTTTAAATTTGAATGTGGTCCAGACTCTACAGTCTAATATTTATTAAAACAAAAAAGTCAAATTCTGAACGGTCGAGTAAAAATTCAGAACAGCCTAGTACAAATTTGTACCATTTTACAGTTGATTTGTAATGTATAAGAATGTCATTTGATGACGATCTGATAACTTACAGAGTTGCTGGTTGATAGCTTACGTGTATGAATGTGTATTAATATTGATTCAAATATGTGTTTAACGCATATACATACCGTTGATATCTTCTGCAGGTAAACGTGGTAGTGGCACTCGTCTTCTTGGTGGCAATGGTTGAGGCAAGGATTTACTTCGTGGCACATTGCCTACATCTGAAAAATAGAAATTGTTTCAATACTAAATTAAATAGATACCACAACAGTTTTACTTAAGATTTTTAAATAAAGGCGTGAACTTTTATAATTATATTAATGTATGTAACCTTTTGTTGTGGTAAAATTAAAAAAAAAAACCTTTCAGACTATGAACATATTTCAAAGACATGATAGAGGTAGAAATGGTATCAAGTGATATGATGCTTCAGAGTTAGACATATAAACTACATATCATGTTATATATATTGAATAAGACATAAAACTAATTACACATATTTAAAGGATGACTTCTTTACAGTACCTTCTATAAATATTTACAACTACTGATCCGTTGAAATTGCTGATGTAAAATCTCTCCACGTTGGTATCATCAGTTATCAGAAGTTTTCACTCTTCTTCAGATAATATTATGTTCATAGGGACAAACAGTGTCAGGTATTAATATGCTCACTTTTGACCGGACATAGTTGCTATAAGTGAGACATGAAGACACATCTGCTTCTGATAGGAATAGGGTTAAGATATTTAAGATCAACTAATACTTTGCTCTTAACCTGTGAAGAGATGAAAGACAGTTCACAGCTACTTTGTCTTTAAACACGGACTTTGGGCAATGATTCACTAAGATTATGAACTTATGAATTCGACAATTTATTAGAGACCTGATTGTTTTGACCAATTCTGTCCAGTGTCCAGATCAACTTCTTCTCGTTTAGCACATGATGGCGTAGTCCTCAAAAAGAAATCCATAACTATTTTAAAGTAACGGTCCCACCTGATGTGTTGGGGTTCTCTGAACTTAGGACGATGAGATATCACCTTTCGGAGATGTTCATGTTGAATTATGTTTAGATTCCAAGCTATAACATGGCCAGAGAGACTGCAAATGTGGGGCGAGTGGGAACAGTCACATGTCAGAGTTGTTTTTAGGTATTCTTCAAAATGAATATCCTGCAATGCTTGCGAATATTTTATGGACATAAAATCAATTTATTGAAGCATCTCTATTAACATAATGCATATGATATTGATGAACATAACACAATAGTTCACAATTTTAAAATTTTTGTTTTTTTAAAGTTTACGAATTATCTTGAGATTAAGGAAACTATCGAAACAAGAAGTTCTGTTTATTATCTTGTAATTCCTCGATATTGACATAGATGCACGACTTCAAACTAAAGTCTGTGATAATGTGATGATGTCAACTTTCTAATTGTAAACTTTCCCTTTCCCAGCAATAGAATACCGTCTGCCCATTCGTATAATGTTTACATGTATGAATTCATCAGTTACGCAAGTGTATGTTCACACTTTCTTGACATCATTAGAAAGGGCGTTCTCCTTACACAAAAACTGCTCCAACAGGGTTATGAGGAACAGTGACTGGAATGGACACTCTATACGTTTAACCTTATTGATTAACAGATACAATATGTCTGTGTCTCAAATCACGAGCAAAATGTGTTAATAACCGTACAGTTTTAGATATCAGAACATTTGTCTTAATTGTATTTTCCATTTGGTTCTTATTCCCGATTCTGACATTTTGATTGAACGATGATAAGAATGGCGGATGATGCATGTATATCAAGAGAAGCTAACACTATCGATGCATCTGGTATCGCATTTTGATTAGCTCGTGCGATTTCTTTGTTTTATGTTTAATTTTGTTACCTTGATTTGTCTTTTTTATCGTTTGAACATCGGTAAAATAAGGGTGCCTGTAATTATCAAGATATAAAATTGTGTTAAATAAGTTAAGACTACAGTCTAATATTTAGTAAAAAAATAAAATTCTAACCGGTCGAGTAAAAACAGAACATTCGATGTCCAATTCTGAGGTTTATATTACACACGAACTTCATTTTATGACGGTCTGGTACCTTTTAAAGTTTTTAGCTGATACCTTCTTACGTGTTTATGTATTTATAAAGGTGTTGTGCTATACGCAAATAAATACCATTATTATCTTCTGCAGGTAACCATGGAGGTGGCAAGGTTCTCTTTGGTGGTAGTGGCGGTGGCAAGGAGCTTCTAAGGTGTATTCTACCTACACATGAAAAAATAGAAATTTTAAACTACTAAAATAAACCACAGCAGCATTACATCAGAATCTTGAAATTTTTAAACAGTAATCACAAACATGCAATTATATAAAGATATTGATAAATGCAACTGTTATAAATACGATGCGAACACAACGCGGGAACGTAGTATTGTATTCCAATAGGTATGAATTATTTTCCTTTTCATAACTAAATTATACCAGGCTGTTAATGTATTTGCGTGATTATATTTCACTTGTATTTTTCTTTTAAAGTATTCATATATGGAGTATGAATGATATCTTAGTCCTATATGCATATAACGTTTGTTATAATTTTGTAATATTATTTTTGCTTACCATTTTGTAAGAGCTTATTTAAATGAAATAATAATAATTGAAAATAAGTTAAAAGAGTGACAGACGCATTGATTAGAGTAAGAAGTGTGCAGTGCGATGCTCATTGGCCTATATGCAAGCCTTGTGGTGACATGGTGACTAAGCTGACTTAGTTGAAGGTTGGTTTTTGCTGCAAAGTTGTTTTTGGTGTGTTAAATATATGATTTGAATATGTCTTTTATTTCGTATCATAAAATTGTTATTTGTTTAACTGAATACCATATAAAGTGCCTTGTAATATATCATAAACACTGTAGCCCAGAATCACTCCCTTGACAGTAATTAGGTATTGTAACATAAAGACTTTGTGACGTTTCACTTGTATACCTGGGCATACTAGATCAAATTTTTCTTCATTTCGTAACATTTCCCAACATTTTGGTGCCGTGCAAATTTTAATCGGCTGAAATCAATCAGACAAGCAACCAGAAGTGTTGGGACAAGTTATTTAAAAAATATATGATTTGAAAAACGGACCAGACTGAGTAGATTTTTTGCAATATTCAAAGTGTAGAGTTAAAACAATACGAACAATTATAAAAATCAACAGTCTACTTTATCCTATGAAACAATGAATTATGATTTATTATTGAAAATAAACAACAGGGCCATAACCGCCTACAAACATTAACTATGGTCAAAGTCAAGAAAAATATTCCTGAATAGCAATCTTTCTATGACTCCTTTGAGTACATGTGAATCCAAGCTTACCAGACATTCAGAAATTCAAGTATCCAAATTCAAAGCTTTAAGGTGAAGCATCACATACCATTGATGGTTTCAAAATGACAAACGCAGTAAAAGTATTAAAAGAAAGAAACAGACAATCTAGAGAGTTGATACAGACACACATGCATGCAATTCTAGACATTACACCACCAAATAATGATTTAGCGACTGTTACATTTTTTAAAGATCGTATAGAGACATCCATACCCAGATTAGAAGCTTTGGTACTGGACAGTACTGGCTTAAATAATTGTGAGCAAGTTTTCGGGAGAAGTTAGACAACATCTAGCACGAGAACATGGATCACATACCTGAATGTTGTCAGATTTATGCAAAGCTATTCGTATGAGATAAATATAATTGAGGCAGACCAGGATTATGGTATCAAACAGTCATTCTACCACGCCTACATATATGTTTCTCGTTGAAACAAAACTTTACGGAAAAGAGTTGATCATGTGAAAAAAATAACCAAAGTGTTTTGACCAAGATACCATGTATTTTCTGTCAGGTAGTGCACCCACCGGTGCACTGAACACGAATTATAGATACAAATAAAAACGAATAAATATTGTAAAACGCAGCAATCTGTACTTTAATTGTCTTAGTACGCGTCGTGTTAACGAATGTTACTCTACAAATGTATGCTTTCATTGCAAGAACGAAAACCCCTCATAGTAGTTTATGGAATGAATCATTGGTCGGTAAAATAAATACACGTGTTCAAAGTCGAACTTTCGTAAAACAAAGCGGTAAACTTAAACACGTACATTCTACTAAATCATCAGAATCCGTTAATATTATGCATATCATCATTGAAAATGATGATTTATTTTTTAACAAATATTTCAAGAACAAACTACTGACAGTCTATATGAATGGAAAATGATTAGAAAAAAATCCCACATATTTTCATATACAGGTTTTTTATAACTCATTTAATCAATCTGACTGTTAGTTTGCAGTTCAGAAGTGATCGAGTATGGTTCAGACTTAAGTCAAGTGTGGTTCAGATCCTTACAAATTGTTAAGAATTGGTCTACTAAAAGTATAGTACTTGTTCAGACTGTTAGGTATCGTTTAGACTACAGTCGAGTAATATTGAGTACGAACCAGTCTAATTCAGAATGGTCAATTGAAAATCAGTCCAATTCAGAATGATAAAAAAAAGTCGAGTGCAAAAACTGCCTAGTGCAGATTTGGTTATTAGTACCAACGTAATTTTAAGATGATCTGATACTTTTTAAATTTGCTGGTTGATAGCTTGCGTAAGTGTATGTGTGTGTATTAGTTCAAATACTGTGTTACACGCAGATAATACCGTTTATGCTTTCTGTATGTAAAAGTTGTGATGGCAGTGGCAATAATCTTCTTAATGTCATTTTGTCTACGACTGAAAAATATGAATTGTTAAATTACTGAATAAACAGATACCATAAATAAACAAATCCGGGCCACATATCAAAACTGAGGAAAACACATCATCTATAAGAGGAAACATAACGAAACGACAGATAAACTGAACTGCTACAAAAATAAACGGCAACATACATAAAAACGGATTATGTGATAACAATTGCCATATTCCTGACTTGCTACAAGACATTTTAAGACAAAATGGTGAGTTGAACCTGGTGTAATGGTAAGCCAAACCTGCCGCTTATATAACAATGTTAAAAATACCGCTAACATGACAGTATTACGTGACAGGAATAAAGTACAAATAAATGCAAGAACATTTGGGACAGAGAAATACATATATAAATAATATAATAGTTCATTTTAACATGGTAACCACAGAATAACAGCAAACACTTAAAATTAATTTAAGACAGAACACAAATACAGCCCAATTGAATAATGAACAGTGCGTCACATGAATGTATCAAGGCCACAAAACAGTGTTACATCAGAATCTTTCTTTTTTTATAATGAATTTCATGAGCATAATAGTAAGCTATATACATTGTATGAATAATATAATATATAGGCCAAAAATATACAACATATTGAAAAGACACAGCTACAAAAGTTTGATACATTGCAGAATATGATTGCAAGACAAAGGTTGCTTGAATAGAGAATACATTTTTTTAGTTTATACAACATATAATGTTATTGTTTATCTTTGCTTTTATGACAATAAAAGAGTCCAGGTGTTCTAGCAGTTCTTTGCCCTACTGATTCTTTAATTTTTATAAAAAAAAAAAAATAATAAGTTTTCTTTTAATTTTTTTTTCAGTGCTATCATATTTGTTTGTTCCAATGATAATTTGCTTCTATGAATATAGAAATTGTGTACAGAATTAATGAGCTTCCTCTATCATTTTTTTCGGTTTTCTTTAGAATACCAAAAAAACCTAAATCTATATCTAAAAATAGATTTAGTTCTGTCTTTTTATATATCCAGGAGTAAAGGTCGTCCCATAATTTTGATATATACTAGACAAGTCCAGAATATATGTTCCATTGTTCCAACCCCATTCACACCCAAAACTACACTTATTTGTATATTTCACTTTTATTTTAAAGAGAAGTTCATTTGTGCCTAAAATTTGATGTATTATTATGGATTGAAACTACTGCAATTTTGAATTCATAATCCATAAAAGGGCACTATATGGATATTTTTCCTATTGAAGTTTGTATTTAGAATTATGGACCATTTTTGCTCACATTTCTGTTAAATGTGGTTTGAATAAAATGTCTCTTTTAACTTTATCTGGTTTGTTATCTAAGATAAAGGAATATATTTTGTCAGTAACATGTTTACACTTTAGACTTTTTGGACTAGGTATGGATAGGAATAAGCGGTTTAATTTTGATATTATAAGTGTTTTATCACTGTTACTTTCCCAATTGGGTAGGGTATTTGGTTTGGGTAAGATTTTATTGTATTTTCTATTTCTTTCATCCTTGACAAAGACCTTCATCATTGACTAGTCTTGGAAGTGTTTTATTAACAAAATTCTTAGTTTCTAAATTGAGGAATTATTTGGAGGACCTTTCTCCTTATACCTATTGCATTTTTGAATGCACATAATGACCACGCATTTTTCCTTGTCTTGAAATTTGAAATTAAGTATTATTTTTTGGTTTTCTGTGTTTCTGTGGTTTGTATATTTTCTTCCAATTTTTGAATTTCATTTACCAAAGCATTTTGCAATTTATTACTTTCTTTCTACTGTTTATTTGGTGCAAAGGAAATTGTTTTACCTCTAATTTCGGTCTTTATTGTTTCTAAGAACAATTGATCTTTTAATTTGAATTGAATATCTAAGCAATCCACCTGATCTAGCATGTCTCTATTGTACACTAAAGTTGCATATTAATCCTTTTGTAAAACTTGTATTTCATTTTCTATAAGCCCTTCCCATTTTGGAAATCACTTATTGTAAAGTGGAAAGCTATTGGTGTATGATCAGATCTATAGCTGTTTTGAATTTCTACTTCTTTTATATTTTGATAGAAATTCCTAGATACAAGAAAAAAAGACAAGCATAGCTTGCTTTAGAGGATTAATTTTTTCACCATGTATATCGTTTCTTATCTGGGTAGAATTATCGAAAAGGATCGATTATATCATAGGTTTCAATAAGTTCCAACACTTTTTCTCGTGTATTATTTATATTTATTTATATTTAGGTAGTTGCAAGTAAACGGACGACTTATGAAACGCAATACTCAATTAGTTTTTTATTTTTTCATTTTAAAATACGCATGAAATACTAAATTGAATATAAAGTTGATTTATTTGAAATTCAAAAGCTGAATTGATTTTGGCACGCTTAACGTTTAAATCATGTGGTATGCACTAAAATCCTGTTTTTCTCTTAATTATTGGTCGTGTCAATCGGTAGCTGTAAAAAATCCTTGAATGATTGAAAGAAAGGTTAACCAATACTGTTGGGGATGTTTTAAGTCATGTTTTCCCACTTCTGATTTTGTTTAGACGAGATGTATATAATAATGTACACAGCCATGTATCACCATCATTGATGGTGATCCGATGGATAAATCTATTGTAGAGTTGTCACTGACTCAGACGTACTTATAAATATAATTATTTTCTGTGACTTTATCTAACATTAATTTCTAGGATCCTTTACTATAAATAATTGAGCTGATCTGTAACAATAACATCTCCATGCCTTATATATCATGTACTGTAGTACGACGCCAGATTAAAACCGACGAAAAAAGGTAACACACGGCAACCGAAAGCTTTATTATTGTGAAGCCCAGGTGGTCGTGTGGTCTAACGGGACGGCTGCAGTCTTCCGATTTGGTGTCACGATATCTCAGTAGCATAGGTTCGAATCCCAGCGAGGGAAGAACAAAACATTTGCGAAAGCAAATTTACAGATCTAACAATGTTGGATTGATGTTTAGACGAGTTGTATATTTCACTCTGTTGGTCTTTTGGAAAATGTTGTTTGTGCTGTTTTTAAACCCTTTTACAACGAAATGTGTTTTACATGCACACGTATAAAAAAATCGGTTTTATCCAACGCAATCATAAGTTTTAACGTAGTTTTCAATTTAGACTCGTTTATATTTTTTCGTTTTGGCTTGTATCATATTTTCTCTCCGGTTTATATGATCCGTGCATCCTATATTCACTCTTAAAATCCAAGAGTCTATCTTAACATGAGAGTACTTTTTATATAGCCTTCCAAATACCGTTTCGATCCCTAACATCACTGAAGAGACATATATTGTCGAAATCCAGATCTGGTGTACAAAAAAATATTGACACCTTATGTTTGTGGCATAACTTCGTGGCCACAAGTCAAGTTTTTTTTATGTTTAGTATCAAATTTGTATTAAGATTCATTTTGTTACATCTTGTGATCAATATATGGCAATCGCAAATGGCAGTCAGCAGGGTGAAAGAACATCAGTTGTTCGACCTGTTAGTCAAATGCGTTTTGTGTAAATATACTTTTTCACTTTTTTGGTCTTTTGGAAAATGTTGTTTGTGCTGTTTTAAGACCCTTCTACAACGAAATTTGTTCTACATACACACGTATAAAAATTGCGGTTTTTTATCCAACGCAATCATAGGATTGAACGTAGCTTTCAATTTAGACTCGTTTATATATATATATATTTATACATGTAAGCTAACTACAACTAATTTAATAATTTATTTTTGAAATTATCTTTCATTGATTCATTTATATTTAAATAGTCAATCTAGAATTGATATAACAAAGCTTTTCCCTATGTTTGATTGTATAAGTCAGAGTTAAGCAGATAGTTTAGGCTTGTATCCATCGCTCGTTTGCAGTGCTTACAGTATAAGTAACGTATAAGTAAGAAAGGCTAACGTAAAAAGCACAAAGAAGCACACGTAAGAACATACATATACTTACGCGCATCGTAGTATTCTAAAATGTACAAGAAAAGAGTAAATACTTCATTGAATAGTAGATGTATACAAATATATATCAACATTCAGTAAAAGAGAGGTAACAGATAGCCGAGGGACATTCAAACTCGTAAGTTGAAAATATACTGACAACGCGATGGCTAAAAAAAAGATGACAAACAATTCTACACAAATCAAAACTTATTACAATATGTGACAGAGAACCGGAAGGTTACGTACAAGTTAGTAACAATGGAATTCCTTGCGAACATGCCACTGATCTCTTGAACTATTGCGTGGTTTGAGGATCACAGTGAATCCTGAATGGCGAATACGCCGTTTGATTTTTTCTTCTGACCTAATCTTCTGGCGATTTTGGCAAGTTCATTCCGGGCTTCCTTCTTGCGTATAAACTTTCCAGCTTAATTTGAACCATGCGATAAGAAAAATTGTTTATCAGCATAATGCATAAATCTTGTTATAATAGGGTTTAGGCGTTGTCTTTCTGTATTCTTATTGCCGGTATTCTATGAGCATTTTCAAATGGGGAAACTATTTACTTTATGTTTATCTATGTTTTAAAAGATTGATCAAAAGGTTATCGAGTACTGCCCAGATGTTGTCATCACTCTTTTCTGGCATTCCATACACTTAAACATTATATTTGCGGTCGTGTTTTTCAAGTAGTAACTGCTTTTCTTGTAAATTACTCATTTTAGTTTCAAAACTCTGCCTCATTGACTCTGACTTTTCTACCTCTAGAGATTGTACACTAAGTTCCATATATAGCTTCACCCCTCTTTGTAATTCTTCGTGATCTTGTCTTATATCTTCACCTGTTCTTGAAACATCTAACTTTACTTGTGTGACATCGTGTTTTAACTCCTGTACTAGATTTGAAAATTTATGTTCGATTGGATCTAATTTCTCCGAAAAATTGTTTACTTTGAGTCTACTCCCGAAATAAATTTTTTGAAATCTTTAAATGTTGTGTTTGACAGGTTTGTCATGATGATATCAGTAGTTCGTGTGTCAATTTGAATGTTACCTTTTTGATTGACATGTTATCACTGTTTCTAAACCATACCGGCAAAAATTGTTCGCACTCGATGGTATCTAACATTCGGCACAAGGACGGAACATCAATAGACAGAAGAAAGATAGGTTTATCCTTATTTTCTTATTTTATTTATGATATCGAAGAATATATATACATATATAACTACTTTCTATTGTGATATGCAATATATTTATACAACCGTTCTATATTAACGGAGAAATAAGTAAAAATGCACGTCAAAATGACGAATACTTATCAACTCGTGTAGTTGTTTCCCATAAATATATCTTTTATGTACTAATAAACATTTCCAAAACAGATGTCCTATTAGTATAAATGAATGGGATTGAATTTTACGTTAATAACTATAAACATATTTACATATCCGATTACATAACTCTGACTGTCAGTTTATTGTTGTGTATGAATCATACTTGGTATATATATAGTATGGTTCAACTTAAGTTAGATATGGTTCCGACTATATAAAACTGGTCTAGTAATGATCAAATACAAGGTTAGATTACAGTCTCGTAATATTGAGTAAAAACAGTCAAATACAGCTTGTTCGAGTAAAATGCAAAACAGTCGTTTGCAAATTAAGACAATTTCAGATTTGGTAAGCATTATAAAAACTTCATTTTAAGATGATCTTATACCTTTTAAAGTTGCTGGTTGATAGCTTACTTTGTCTATGTGTGTATGTGTGTGGTCGTGTGTTTGTAGTAATTCAAATGGTGTGTTATACGCAAATAAATACCGTTGTAAAATACTGTAGGTACAAGTGGCCTATATGGTCGCCCTTTGTCTGTAACTTAAAAATAGAAATTGTTAAAACACAAGAATTATTAGATACCACAACTGTTTTACATCAGAATCTTTAATATTGTTAACCAGTAATCATAAAAGGTATCTTCTTAAATAAATATATCAATAGATATACCATTAAGGTCGTGATGAATTTTCAATATGTTTTAGTTTTATTTTACTATTTACACCTTTCTTGAAATTAAGAACGGTATTAATCGATAAAATGCATCAGAGCTAAATATGAACCATATCAGATGTTGTATTTATCAAATGAGACAGGATCTCATTTAAACATACTCAAATCGTGATTTCATACGGTACATTTTATAAATATTTACAGCAACTGGTACAAAAACACTGGCGAAAGACATTCCGTTTCCGATGGGTGCATAATACCAGTAATCAGCGGTTTTGATATGAAAAGAAATATGTTAAATGGAGTCCATTTGAGTTAGGTCAATGTTCATGGAGACAAGTCAGACAAGTCGTACTTATATCTTCTTTTGACCATAAACAGTTGCATCTTGGGAGACTGACGGCAGATCTCCTTGTAACAGGGGAAAACTTGATGTATTTCGGATAAAAAGTATTACTTTGCTCTTAATTGTTAATCTCAGTTATGATAACACTAACCATTAACGGTACCAAATTTACCAGATGCTCATTTCGACAATTACTGTCTAATGTGACGCTCGAGGCGAATTATCAGAGCATTATGCCATCATGTCCACGTGTTTGGGAGAAGGTTAAACATTTTTACTACTTTTGCAACATTTCATATATATACAACTGCTACATATTTGAAGTTCAAATAGAAAATAACTCTATCAAGATGTAAAATGAAACTTAAGATATATCCTAGGCTATGAAAATTTAGTTTTTTTCGATATTGCATTTATTGATTGTCTTCTAGTTTGACAACGTTGCATTATATCAGCATGGATAAAGAGACTCTGGGAACAGAGTTTGTTACAGTGTCAACTTTCAAACTCATTTCATGTTGTTAAATTTTTAGTTTCACTTTTTGTGACGACCTTTGCACGGAGTTTTGACAATATTATATTCTTATTACATTTTATGTTGTACATTATAGTAAGTTTAAGATAAATGAGACGTATACATAATATTTAAGAGTCGCCGGCACAAAAATAATGCGGTTGCGTTTAGCCTGTTTGTTTGGCGTCCAACCCTCTCCTCATTGTATAACAATAAGTTGGAAGGGGCGTTACACATAAGATCTGCACTTAGTTCAGCAAGAAATTAACAGAAAGTACCAATGTAAGAATACTAGTGGTTACTTCAAATGTTATTTACATCTTTTTTTTTAAATGACTATGAACGTTCAAGGTCCAAGCAAGATCCAGAATTGTCTCACTTTAATTTTTAAGTTCTCTTCAAATGTTTCGCGTTTACAAGTTTCCAAGAAATAGATAAAATACAATCAACTTAGAAACATGAGGGATCACCCCCTCCCATCCCCAAATTGTAATATAATGAGAAACAGAACTGTGTATCAATAATCGATTATAAAGCAATATATTGAACATACTTCCTCCTTGGGTTGATGGGTTTTCCTTTGTATCATAATCATTCATATCAACATAGGGCGGTTCAGTTTCTATTTCTTGGTAGCAATCACTTTCATATGGTACATGTCTGCATTAAATAATATTATAGTCATTATTGAAAAACATAAAATGTAAATGCCAAAATGTTAGAACTTCCGACCTCGCAGATCTGGTACAGTTATTTTTGTGTATTCTATTGGATTTTTTCTTTAATTTATAAAACATACACACAAACCGAGTTTTTCAAACACGACTGTCACAAAAAAACCGTTCATAAAAGCAGTTTCTTAGTTTTTAAACAGTTCTCCAACGCACAATATCTTGTTTCCTATTTCACGGTTCCCAAAGCACCATTCACCACTCCCATATGCACAGTTAAAGAGTTTGCAATTTCCAATAACAATTTGCACGTTTTAAGAGACGTTCAAAACATTCTAGAGCTTTACATATATAAGGGAAGTATTTTTTTCAAAATTTTGATAAAGTTTTAACAAGAGTCTAACACTAAGCTTCAAATTAAGCACAGATCAGGCAACAACTCTGATAGTATACATGTTTCCCTTCGATAGGTTTGTTTACGCAAAGTTCTGTTTGCGGAATAGATATAATAGTTCCCTGGTCAGTTTCCATTATAGCCCTCATTAAATAATATTGTAAAACATATTACACTAGATACAGTTCAGACGGAGTGTCCTCTAACGACCTGTCAGTTTGACAAACTCACTGTATATATACTCACTCTAAATCTTCACTGTGTACGTCTTCTAAATCTCCGTTTGCATTTCTCAATTCTTTTTTAAACGCGCTTATCCAAAACTACAAATATATGATATGAAGTATAGTGCACTTTTTGGCAAATACTTAAACAAAATAAATGTGAAGTTACTTTGTTTATATTTTTTAACATGTACTGGGTTTTTTTAAACAACATTCTAAGAGATGTACAGGTGAATTGGCCCAAATGAGTTTCGAATATTGGCGCAATCGATACGTTTGGAAAGCAAAATTTAGAGCAAATAATACCCCCGAAAATCAGAAATTGGTGCATAAGGACTACTGCTGCAACCACCCCGAAAATTCTTGTCGATTGAGTCAGACCAGTCTCCCGATCGTTGAATTTGTGTAGATCTAGATTGATCGAGTTGGTCTGATCGGCAGTGTGAACCTAGCTTAAAAGAGCTATGTAAAACGTGTATACCTTCAAATCATTATTATTTGCAGCAGAAAAATACTGAGGGCAGAATACATATTGATGACGATGAACCAGTTTAAATGCCCATAGTGCTTTGTTATCCGCGCATTCTGTTGCCACTTCGACACTGAAATTTAAAGAACAAATGTTATAACTTAAAGATATCATTCTATACATTTTATTACACTTGTAAATACATTTGTAACAGGAGGGTCGGGTGGTTATGCGTCACCGTTCCCTCTTGTCGATTAATGGTTCGCTCCGCTGATACTGAGCTCTTGCAAATGAAACCTAATACAGATGTTCAGATACTTTATTAAATATTCCACATAATTTACATGTGAACAGTGTAACCATAAATTAAATTTAGTTAAGTTTAGCAAATTTCACTGGTCGGATTAATGATAAACCAATGTTGTAAAAGATGTGAAGCGGATTAATTAATAAGTGATCTATTTGAGACCCTATTTCATTGAGCCGCATATCCTCTGAAACCATACAAAGTCGGAAATATTTGTGATATGACGAATACATGTAGTGTTTTGTACTTCCTAAATTTGTCTCTGAAACAATCTTTTTTTTTAGCAGAAAACGCCAATTTTTGAGGAAATATCCAAATTCGGGGACCGTTATCGATTCGTGTCTTATACGCTTTCGCGCATATTGACGACGTGCTGTCCGACAACTCGGCCCACGTCCAACTCGCACCACTCAAACACTCAGTAAATAATACAACTTGTATCACTTTATCAAACTTGCACCACTAAAAAAAAGAAATATACCAAACTCGAAGAAATGTGTTTAATCATTAGATTGTTTTCTTCTTATCTGGGTAAATTCCTTCTTTCTCGGAGCACCCGTGTCACACAGAGACAGAACTTGCACCACTCGAAAAAAAACTACTACAAACTCGCACCACTGAAGAAATGTTTTAGATTGATTGTCTTCTTCACTGAGTTATTTCCTCCGTTCTTGGAGCACCCGTATTACACAGAGACAGAACTTGACTCGCACCTTTCGAAAAAACGAAAAAAAAAAGAAACTGAGAAATGTTTTATTCATCAGTGTTCTAGGTTGTATTCGTCTTCTCTAGTTCTAGGAGCACCTGTGTAACCGAAACAGAAGCAACTGATTATATATTCAAACTCATATGGAAGAAGAACTGACAAACTGATAAAAACCATCAACATACCATATTGCATCAATGCATAAAAACAGTTTGAGTAACACGAACCCATGCTCAAACATTTCAAGTAGTCTTCAAGCCGCGTTTTTTTTTAGTATTTCTAATTTCAAGATATATTAAGATGGCTACATGTGTGTGTGAGCATTTTTTTTTTGATTGATGTACACGCATGATTTGAATTTTACCTGTATACTTACCTTTGGAAACCAAATAGTGAAACACCTTCATTTTCAGTTCTACTGAGTTCATTTTCGTAATAGTATACGCAACCCTTATGAAGAACCATATATATATGAATCCCTAAAATGAAGTTATTATTTCAAATGAGTCATTTAAGATTTCGTTTTGTGTATGATTTAAATGAAACTGGTACAACAAACAACAAACATACACGGGACAATTAAAATAACCAAACCGCCAAGTCTCATGAAAAAAAAAAGAAGAGTGAAGAGGATGTAAAAATGAAAGATTCAAAACTACTAAAAACAAATGCAAAACCGTTGAAATAAAATTACGGAAAATCTCATTATAGCCTTACTCATTTTAACACTAAACCGATAATTTAATTCTTTTTAAAATTACAAAAACATGGACTGCATTAAATGTCCTCTCATCCGTTTACTACATTTTGTAAGTACTTCAATCGGTGTTAACATGAATTATCGTTGCTATGGTCATAACTATAAATTGACTGTAATAAAAGTTAACTTTGAACTTTCTAAATAATAAGGATTTTCTACCCTACTAATGATAGGAATCGTTTGTGTCGAAAATGAACATTTCCATAGTACTTTTTAAAAGTATTAAAATATTAACATTACCTCTATTTAAAGAAAGCGGCAAAATAACAAACTCACGATATTGCCAGCACCGCCAAAATGGACATTGCTATAGAATATTTTAATATTCCGGTTAAATTGATCACGTTTTAGAGAAACTCTACCCGTTCGATTTAAACTTTACTTACACGAGTAACCAGAGTTAATCAAATCGAGGTCGACCATGGAGAACATAATAATAGCTTACATTTTTTGTTTTTCTCTCTTCTAATCCAGCCACTTGTGATGTCATCTGAAGCAATAAGCTGTTGACATGCTGCAATATATGCATTCACTATATTGAATATACATGTATGTATATATTAATAAAAGACAAAACTTATGGCAGTATATCCCGAAAAGACATGTTTATGTCAATCTTCAGTCTTCAATAATAGATATGTGACTTCATAATATTTTAATGATTTACACACACCAACTTTTAAGGATATAAGTTATATTCAGAAAAAGGTAATGAAATAAAATATTGTTGTTGAGAGAATCGAATTTACGTATAAGACAATATTTACTTACGAATTTTCTTGAATGGTTGGCGTATACTTCTGTAAGCAAACTGTTTATCATACTCTCTGTTCATTTTGTCACATTTTCTTTAATTATTTGATAGCTGTGTATAATAATATAAATGTGCTATAAGATAAACAAACAAAAAAAACAAAAAAAACGCAACATAATTTTTATTACATTAATCGTCAAGAGAAAATCTAAAGCTTTGGTAATCCAATTACAGTTCTGGTAAGTATAAATTGCATATTCTTTTATTTATCTTTTCAAATTGACAGTTTCACCGAATTCAGTAAATACTTGTATATATTTTCAATCAGACAGTTCAATAGACCATTTTATTAAATTGGAAAACTTTTTTAAACGGTTGTGTGGAAGAGTAGAAACTCCATGCAAAGTCATTAATCCAATTGGAGGAACCATGATTTAAAACGTTATTTATTATAATACAGTCGAAATGAAACGATAGTTTACGGGGTAGTCGTGTTGTTTAAGTAGCCAATATATAGCAGGGAACTTTTCATGTTCAGAGGTGGCCTTAATTAAGCTGAAATGTGTTTTTAAGTTGTAACTGTTTACCATTTGATACTACGTGGCTCGTACGGCCTTAAAAGTAGATAAATTGATAATTTTATTCTGAAGAATTTTCTCAGTGTGTTTGGTCTACCATCAATATTTGGAGCAGATTGCATATGAATATCTTGTTCGATGTCCAATAAAAATTATAAAATAACTCCAAAACAGTAAAAATTTTAAAGAAACATGTTAGACTTCATTCAAGTAACTATAGTTGTTGATAATCTAACTCATGTACCTACTTTGATATTGACAAGGCTTTAAAAAAGGGTAACGAAGTGTCGTATACATACGTAAAGAATGGGAAAAAGTGCAAGGTATACGAATAAACCTGTAGTAAATTACATACTAGAAAGTTTTGGGGTGCTCGTTTGCTCGAAAAGATCAAAATGCTAACAAAGAAAAATAGTTCCAGTGAATCATATGATGAAACGCAAGAAAATAAAACTATTTGACAAACATTGCTTACCACGGCCTTAACCAGTATTAATCATTGAACTTTATATATATATGTGTCTATAAACAGCAACACAAAGCTAACAAATTATATGCATCGCTTTTACAAAATCTATTTGTGTGCAGATAAATCAGTACAAAAACTTATGCAATGAAAAACCAATTGTTCAGAGAACAATTGAAGGTCTTTCCACCCCAAATGCTAATGTTTTGATAAGAAAATAATCACTTTTAGTTTAAAATATCAATTCGAATATCAGATAATAGAAACATATACTGTGATTTCAAAAATTTATGATTTCTCTATACTGTTGCTAAAATAACTTTTAGGTTGATAAGTAGGTACTTCTGGTCTTTTTACATCCGGATTCATTAGAACCTTACTTCACAGTAATTCTAATTCTAGTAATTTTTACATTAAAATAATGCAAAAATGGTTACTTCCGGTAGATCATCTTCAAGGTCATATGTCTGCAACCCAATGTAAAATACTACATTACTTTATAATGTACCAAGAAGATGTTAGAGCAAAGATCAAAATCTATAACATCAATTTAAACTTTAACCTTAACTTTAATTTCAAGGTCATAATGCAAGGACATTATGGCTAATGAGTTATATCACCATACACGTAATATTGAATATGAGAAGGAAGAAAATTCCCATTAAATGTCAACGTACCCTTTGAACAAATAATTATCTGTTACATGTTGCAACTACATGTAACAATTTAGTAAAAATATTTTGTAGATATCTTTTACGGTTTTTAAAAGTTATAATAAGCCAAAATCAAAATTTAAAACATAAACTTGACCTTTGACCTTCACCTTGTTATCTTTTTAATTGATCAATGACATCTAACCAAAAGACCATAGGTCTCTATCACTTATTCTAATGCAACAACGTTTGTAACGTTCATTTTAATTGGATAACGTCACTTTCTTACATGGCATCAATTGACAATTGATGCTATGGGACGTACGCGCAAGCGCAGACGGCATATGACAGATTTTAGATACATGTTTTAACGCTGTATTCTGTCAGTTTCATTAGAATGGAGATAACAATATTGTATTTTAAGCTCCGACGGCATCAATTTGGGATTTGATGGTCGCAAATACCCGTTTACTGTCTCCGCTAACGCGTCGCCAGTAAACTTAATTTGCGACCATCAAATCCCCAAATTGATGCCGTCGGAGCTTAAAATACAATACAGCTATCTCCTAATTGTTTACCAGTTACAAATGTATATCACTTATAACATGAAGATGTAACGAGCAATTTCTTAAAATAAATTTGTCGGGTTCTTTTACTGTTGCAAATGGGGAGTCGACAGAATAACAGTGTCTGAGGAGATAACTCTTACAAAAGTGTTCTGTTAAATAGGGTCAGTCTCAATAGCATATAAACTGTTTGATATCATATACAAAATATCTAAGCAACATCTTGTGAAACAACAAATCTGCGCGGGTGCAGCACCAAAAAAAATAATTAGGCGGATAAAAAATTAATCGAAACAAAATCAAAAGGTCTTTCCACGAAAAAGTGGAAAGACTGAATTACACAAATAAAGTTTAAGAATACCTAACGTTGTATTTTAACACATTGTTAGTAAGTAAACACAAAGAATATTAACGAGGCAACCTACTTCACCTCCCGGTCACTATGAACATTAACGGAGAAGGAATTGTCTATTTTGTAAATCTGCCAATACTAGCAGCTCTTCCATCAGCTACTTTACACTGTGTACAAGAAAAAAGTATCCCATCTACGCAATATTCTATCTGTGAAATGGAAAACTCAATGTATATATAAACTTGTAACATCTGTGGTATTCAATGCGCGGGAAAAACAATGGAAAACACATTATTCTAAAGAACTATCGATCATTGTACAAATTTTAAAAGACGTAAACACTAGGTGGGATATAGCGGCGAGAAAGAGCTCAAAAAGAAAACTTGTGGATTCTAAAAACGATACAGCAGAGTTGTCACTAGAGGACCACCCATGATAAAATATGGTACAGCAGAATTATCACTAGCAATATATTTAGAAATAATATGATAATATCTAAACGATAAAGATTAACTTCATTAAATGGTATCATCCTAATTATTACTGTATAAAAATTCAGGGAAATAAAACATTTTGAATGAATTTGGAAAAAACTAAGTGGTTAAAAAAGTATTTCCGATGTCACTTTGTGGTCTGACCCAAAAAGCAATATATGTTCAATAAAATTTCCATATTTCCTTATTTAAAAAAAAAGTATGTTAATGTACTGCAGTGCACAACGTACGATAAATTTCAAGAGTAAATATTTTGTATAACAATAAAACTCCGATACAGACACGATGTAATACACTGACATTCAAATAAGTATATAATCACCAGGAACGCCCGGAATCATATCACCGACCGTGCAAGGACTGTATAGCCAGTCAATGTCGTTAAAAACTTCCATTTGTTGAATCAAATCTTTGAAAGTCAAAAATGTATCAGTACATAAACACGTGAAGGGCTGTTTGACAAAAAGGTACATAAGTATAATAACTAAATCCTTCTGAGGTCAACTTTACTTAAGGCTGTTGGAACCTTTATTTATTTCTTTATGATCTTTAACTTAAGGATCGGAACAATTTGAAAAAAAGTAAAAAAATATGTATATAGTTTACCATCCTAAATATCTACAAAAATATGTCAGTCAATGAATGTTAAGAAAACACACACAAATCTGATAACATGCCATTATGTGTGATTAAGAATTATTAAATCAAACCCAAGTTCATAAAATTACACCATCACGATATAATAGTATCTAGCTTTTAAATATGTACACATGTATTTATACATGCAATGTGCGCTTTCACAATACTTAGATAAACGCAAAAACCTTCTGTTGGCGTCTTTTTCAAATTTACTATCAACTAAAACATCTTTTTGTTGGCGCCTTTGTTGGAGTTATTTGTTTGCTTAAATTTTTCAGTTAAATGTGATGTATGTTTACACAATTTTTGCCGCTGGATCCCAATTATTGTCACATTTACCTTTATGTCTGTTTTGGTTGCTAATCTTATTTTGTCTATTTAACGGAACTATAAACGACTGTTATACAAATGGGAGGTTTAACTAGATATACAAGCAGTTGTAACCCACCTTTCTCCCTTGGAATGCCTGTCCCAAGTCAGGATTTTTTTTTCACTCCTTCTGTTGGTTGATATCGTTTGATTTTGTCAGTTCTTGTGGACTTCCCCTTTTTGTATTGAGTTCGGTTTTTTGTTATACTCTTTTACGCAACACCAACAAACAATAAACACAAAAGGAAGCAAAATGTCTAACTATACAAAGTTTTAGTTAAATAGAGATGGATTAAATGCTTTCTTTCTATGACCAAGTAAACTTTCCTTGAATATCATGCTAAAACGAAATGTAAAATTTTGTAAGTATTTATAGATTATAGATGGTTTTTTTAATTTTTTTAACAAGAGGATGTGATATGAAAAATCATCACACAAAAACAAAATTCAATGAAAAATACACCAAATAGCGATAATTCATTATACCTATATAAACAAAAATAATGATGATAATTTTTAATAATTCGTTTGTGAATGACTAATTTCAATTTAAATCATGTAAAAAGTTATCAAAAGTACCAGGATTATAATTTAGTACGCTAGACGCCGTTTCGTCTACACAAGACTCATCAGTGACGCTCATTTCAAAATATTTATAAAACCAAACGAGTACAAAATTGAAAAGCATTGGGGATCCAAAATTCCAAAAAGTTGTGCCAAATACGGCTAAGATAATCTTTGCCTGGGATAAGAAAACCCTTTGTTTTTTTAAACATTCAAAGTTTTGTAAACAGGAAATTTATATAATTTATTTTTAAAACATTTGCAAATATCAATATTTATTCCTACCTTTACATGATGTATGAAAAACACATATCAGCAAGTGTTATGTTCAAACTAATGTTCTGCAACTTGATTTAAAAACCCATTTATCAGGAAGTATTTACGAATAAAGTCCATAAATTCAACTGGAAACTTTCTATGTATTATTATTCCCAGTTTTAAAAATATTTACCGATGCTTAAATCTGGATCAATTTAACACTTATTTATCCTGTTCATGTTCCATACAAAATTGTTGAAAACGAAATGGATATTGCGGAAGATTATCTGGGTAAATTGTTGATTCATGTTAATTGCTATGTCATCGAAACGATGCAGGATCTTTTTCTAGTCTTTCTCAAAACATTACTGCGTTCTTAAATGTCGAACATAACCTTTCTTGAATTCTATCTGCAACCACAATAAAAAAAAAACACTTTTATAATGACTTTGGAATTGATTATTTTTCTCACTCAAATGAATTTAAAAAAAAACGCATTTCCATTAATAAGATAGTTTGGCGTGGGAGGAGTACATCATCAGTAAATAATCTGCAGAACGTAGTACAATGTAGTATTAGCCGTCGTGTATCTCGTTGTAAATGTGACATAACTCCATTTTCAAGATAGTCAATCATTTGTCGTAGATTTGTACTTTGACATTGGTTTGGCATGCAAGAAAGAAATGGCAAAATAAAAATTTATAATTGAATGTTAAAGGAAACACCTATATTGTCTCTTTTTTAATTGCTGAAATATCATTAAACATTTGGTTTCTAAATCATTTTTGTTTTAGATTATGACACAATTTTTGTTTTAGATTATGACATAATCGGAAGGTAACTTGTATCTTTTACAAGATTTGAATTTGTAATACTCAGTCTAAGACATGTAGTTTTGAAGCACATTTTACAGTGTACTACTAAAGTTCATAAGTTTGGAATGAGATGTACCAATCGGCATTAGAATTATCAGATCCCTTCGATATCGTTGATGCGATGTGGTCGACAGACAACCGGGGCCAATCATCCTGCAACCACGCCAAAACAGTATTGGAAAGTCTCATTATTTTTTGCGTTCATAGACTATATAATAAGAGAACTGGAGAGTGGAGTCGCATCAAGTATTATCAGAAAATCGCTTCTGTGCGCTGTATCTGCTTCATCGTGTTGTAGGAAATATCCCAAACGAACAAATCTCAATATTGTCTGAAACATACGTAACTGACCTGGCATGTAATTTTGACAAATTCAATTGGGAGGTCGCTCGATGCCGAACACGTACGCTGATTTATAACATCTCGCGAGTGCTGTCATGCCATGCTGGAGATCCTTCAGTCACGGCACTACGTAATGTAATTGAAAACAAATGTATAATCAACAATGAACAACGACAGTAACATATCATTACTGCATATTCCTCGGGATTTCAGTCTGAATATTGACAAAGTAATAAAGAAATATTCTGCCCAGACACAAAGAGCAGATTTTGGACAATTTTGAGTAAATTCCACAAATATGTGTTGTTTATGTATTACTCTTTTTAGAAGATTTCTTAATAGTTTTACATTCATAAATTTGTATATACATATAGCTTCTCTTTTAACCGTCCTATGACCGAAAACCGAAAAAAAAAAAAATTCTGCATAATAGAGTCCCGCTCGGCGGGAGTTGCTTCCACATCGTTTCATTCTAGCTACGCCCCTGGTTCTTATGTTTTACTGTTATACCACTGTCCAACGTTAGGGTGATGGTTTCGATCCCACTAACATCTTTAACCCCGCAACATTCCGTATGTATGTGCCTGTCCCAAGTCAGGAACCTGTAATGCATTGATTGCCGTTTGTTTATGTGTTGCATATTTGTTTGTCTTTTTTTTGTACATAAATAAGGCTGTAAGATGACCTATAGATGTCAATTTGTGTGTCATTCGGTCTCTTGTGACGAGTTGTCTCATTGGCAATCATACCACATCTTCTTTTTATATATCATGTTCTAAACCATATATTATTCCAAAAGCAAACTTTTTGATAAGGTATCCGACACCAATATATATATCTAATTATGAATAGTTTTCAGAATTAACCACCTCTAAAGTTTCGATTTGTTATTCAAAATTGTTTAAATTGTTTTTAGAATCATATTCAAAACAGTGTGGTCCTGGCCATTGATTGACGACCTCAATTATCCCATTGACTGGGAAAGATTAGGTGAACGTTTGTCGGTAACAATCACTGCTCACTATGTACGTTTTAAAGACACTGAATCTGTGGGGTCGCCAAAGGTTCTCAACACCTAAAAAAAGCAATTCGAAAAACGAATCCGGAATAATACGATGTGTTGATTTATATCAATAATATAAATCAAAACGTAAAGGTTATTCCTGAATAATTTTTCGAGTTGTTTCATTATTTAAGGCGTTAAGAACCTTTGGTGACCCCACAGTTTGAATTCTATAATAAGTAAGAAGTGAGCAATGGTCGTTACAGAAAAACGTTCACCTAATCTGTCCCAGTCAATGGGATAATTGAGGTCGTCAATCAATGGCCAGGACCACACTGTTTTGAATATGATTATATTATCATTAGAATATATGAAATCCTTTTTTTTTATTATTCATAAGACATGCCTGGTATGGTTTATTTTGGAAAAGGTACTGACGATTCGACGAAGGCGTTCGCACGCGATAAAACTGGGTTAATAAGCTGGTATATGTTACCCCAGTAAAATATCAAGACGGTAATATCACAAAAAAAAATATTGACTTTTTCAGAGGAGACGTGTATTGTGGGTCGGTGTGGCTGGGTTGCTGTTTTTTTTTTGTTTTTTTTTTTAATATAATTTCTGCTTTCTTTTGTATTAAATGATTAATAGTGATGAATACATCTTTTTTGCCACCCTATACGAAAAATTCTGTTAAGCTTGGATCGTTTGTGATAAGAACGCTGTACATTTCACTTGAAATAATTGAAATAGTTTATCTGTACCTTTTTAAATAATAATCCTAAGTTTAAAATCTTCCATGTTGAATTTGCATGGGGATTGATGCATGCATAGAAGAAGCTCAACCCGTCAAAGCATCCGCTCTTCCACATTTAGGAGTGAATGCGATTTCCCAGTTTTTTGTTGTTATCTTGATTTTTCTTCCGAATTGATTGATGAATTATAACATGGGTAATCTACTGTGTCTTTACTTTTATGTAATACAATCCGTACCAAGAAAAACTATTTGGACCATTCGTTGTTCATTTGTTTTATCTTTTTGTTAATTTCTATTTTGTCAGATGTTGGCGGATAGTGTTGTCTGTTCCGGGTAGGTTTGTATAAAACCACGTGTCCCCAATCGCAATAGTTATTTATGCTAAGGTCACACGTAATTCCAATTCGAATCGCATTAACTAATTCGAATTAGTTAAATTCGCATTCGAAACGTTTTACGTCCTACCGTCAATTCTAATTCGAATTACATTGCGCGTCAAATTCGCTTTACTGTCCAAGCGACGTTAACTTTTAATTCGTATTCACAAAAGCGTATTTCTATAAATGCGAATTAGATCATTCGAATTAGCCAATTCGAATCATTACGAATTAAAAAAGAAGAGTGTGTGAACGCGATTAACGAGTTCGATTCGCATTCGATTCGAATTCAATTTGAATTAAATGTCCGTGTGAACGAGGCATTATTATAGCCTAGGACAATTTAAAAATACGTCCGTTCGGAATGCATCTTAAATTAAGTAGCTTTATGCATTTGGGTCCTTATGTTCCAATGTTCTGATGTTGTTAGTGATTCCTGTTTACATTTTAATGAAGCAGATTTACCGAATTTTGGTAGGAACTTTATGATGTTACTTTCGAAATGTTTCGACAACATATGCACATATTTAAAAATGTTATATATGGTTTATTTTAGGTAAATATTATATAAAGCTGGGACATTTTCAACATCCTGTTCCTACACATATTACCACATGTAAAGAAATGAAGACATGGTTTTGTAGTACTGGGGATAAAAACAATGTCGACGCTACTGCTGATTTAATTGGCAATGTAATCAAAGGTATGGATTTATCAATTCCAGATAAAGACATCTAAGATACCAGGATTGAAATTTTATATGACAGACGTATGTTTTGTCTACATAATACCCACCAAGGGATAGTTGTTAATGTATTAACTAACTATATTGACAGTTTTCCATCTTCAAAGATCTTATAAATTATCTATCAATGAAAATATGGTAACTGTTTGTGCTGACATGAATTATCATTGATATTGCTATATTCATAAATTAACTGTTTACAAAATTTAGAATTTTATGAAATACTAAGGCTTTTCTACCTCAGGGATAGATTACCTTAGCTGTATTTGGCAACACATTTGGGAATTTTGGATCTCAATGCTCTTCAACTTCATACTTTATTTGGCCCTGTTTTTTTGGATTCGAGCGTCACTGATGAGTCTTTTGTAGATCTATGATATGGTAAGAAAAACAAGACAGGGAATATTTATTAACTAGGAGATATTTATTCCATGCCTTCCATATATACACATAGGCGCTGTTTAAATGTCCTTTTGGTATCATTTGTCGCTTTTTAAACATTCGATAAAATAACTATTTGAGCATACTTCTTTTAGGTGTCAACAGGGTTTCATATCACGGAGATTGTTGCGTTATAACAGAGACACCAACAGAAAGACCCTTCATTGATATGTTACATTCCCAACTTGGTGTTACGATAGGGGGTAATGGGTACGGTGCGAAGTCCAGTGATGAGATAGGACGAATCGCAGCGGCAATGGTATTGAAAAATAAATGGGATTCAACTATTCCGAGGACAGTATTTCAGGCTAGATTTAAAGATGTGGATTCAAAGTTGTAGACAGCATACAGATGTGTGCAAAACTGTAAATTAAGAGATTCAATTAGTATATATAAACAGAATTAATTGATATAATGAAATTGGATATATGACTTTATAGGATCACAAATAATTGGTTTGGAGTTTTGATGGAACGTAATTCCAAATATTGATTTTTATGCAGAAAGAAATTCGTGGATATTCACTGCAAAGCCTTTATGTTTTTATATCTTATAAAAATAACAAAGTTAACTCCATTGATACGGAAAAACATTATTTTATTATGGTATTAAACTATAAAATTCAAGTAATTTAACTCTTTGAGAAAACGCAGTTTTACCAAACATGAAAAAATATATCAGAACGTATAGATGAGCTAATAGTTTACCGGTCACTGGTTATGTGACATGTTATGATTTTACACATTCCATGCACGCTTAAAAGCGATTGAAAAGAACCTCAACCATGTTTTGAAATAAAAAAAAGCTAGTATGATTATATTTTGTATATCATATAAAATACAAAAAAGTAAACTACATAATAGTATTGTATTTTCTACATTAGCTAGTATATGGATAATCTGTTCAAACTGTATGCCGTGTTAACTACCTCATGTCAGAGGCTTTTAAATCTAAATCGACCAAAGCGGTTCTCTACTTGTACTTAAAGAACATTGTCTATGATAGAATGTTTGAATAAAAAGTCACACAACTATCTTGGATTTCTTAATCAAATGTGGCTTATTTTTGTTAAAATATGGATAGCGTGAGAATTTGCTGTTTATTACGAGCCAAGATTGTGGGAGACTCATATACATCTTATGTTAATGGATGTACATTTTTTGTACTAACTGACACACATTTTTTGGTACCGTTGAATGAGTTGAAGAGTTTGTCACTCATTTTTTTCGCGATACCAAGAGAGGCGAAAGATACCAGAGGGACATTCTAACGCGTACACAGCTACTTTTGCTTTCAATGGTCCTTACAATTCTGTTGACAGTTATGATTTTTCTACTCTGTACACTACACTTCCACACAATCTTATAAAGAAAAAGTTTTTGTATTTGATAAAATGGTCTTTCGAAAAATCTCATTGTAATTTTATTTGCTGTAACTCGTTTAAGGCCTTTTTCTGTAACGAAAAAGGAAAGTATGCTAGATACACTTACTGGAAATGTGAGGATATGATTGAAGCTTTAAACTTTCTGCTTGATAACATTTATGTACGTTTCGGCGATAAAGTGTATCGTCAGGTAGTAGGTATTACTTTGGGCACCAACTGTGCCCCTTTAATAGCAGATTTATTTCTATATTGCTATGAATCTCAGTTTATGACCAAACTCAGTAAAGACCCATCATTGTTACATTTGGTTGATACATTCAAAAATACCTACCGTTATCTGGATGATATTTTTTCGTTGAATAATCCAGAGTTCTCTAAATATATTTTATCGTATGTTTTTTATATGTTGTGATGTTATGCTATTGTTTCAGAAAAAGGGAGAAGGTTTGGGTCCATTAAAACGTTTAATCCCGCTGCAAATGTTTGCACCTGTCCTAAGTCAGGAATCTGATGTACAGTAGTGGCTTATTTTTGTTAAAATATGGATAGCGTGAGAATTTGCTGTTTATTACGAGCCAAGATTGTGGGAGACTCATATACATCTTATGTTAATGGATGTACATTTTTTGTACTAACTGACACACATTTTTTGGTACCGTTGAATGAGTTGAAGAGTTTGTCACTCATTTTTTTCGCGATACCAAGAGAGGCGAAAGATACCAGAGGGACATTATAACGCGTACACAGCTACTTTTGCATAGGTACTATTAATATACTATTTATATACCACAAGTATGTAGTACTTGAAATCTACTAAAAAGATTCAGTAATATTGTGTTATTTCCCAACTTATTCGATATTCAAGAGCTTGTAGCTCCTATTCAGACTTTGTAAAACGTCACCAGTGTCTGAGTAGAAAGTTGATAAATCAGGGGTATGCCAAAGAACGTCTCGTCCTTTTTAAAAAAAAAATTCATCGGAAGGTACCAAGACTTTGTTGATAAATATTCCGTATCAACTTCTCAAATAATACACGATGGTCTTGATGTATAGATTCTGCGTACTGATGTTGTTTGTCATCTTAACAACGTGTTTTATTGTTCTTTCATTTGTCTTTGTTCTATTATAAATATTACTTTTACTGTTGAATGGTTTTATGTGATATCTGTTGATGTGGCTCGGTACTGTACATAAACATCTCGTCAATGTGTTTGTATTGGCTTTCATTTTTTGGTGGTTTTATGTATATACGACTTTTTGTATTTATTTTGTTCTTATAACGTGACTCTGTACTTTAAAAGATCCCGTCAGTATGATATTGTTCTATTATATGTCGTTATGATATATTTTTATTATGAGTTACTATATACGTTGAACCACAAACGTCAAAATCATTTAATCGCGTAGTGAAATTAACTATTTTTGGATTCTTATAATTTCTATATATAACGTTTGGACTAGTTTAAATATCGGTCTACTTCTGAAATTTATTCTTACTTACTTTTGATTTTTTAACCCTGTATGCTAACATTGCCTAGTATGTAAATTTTAAAATTGTTTTACAAAATTGTGAAAATGTAATATTAAAGCTATTTATTAGAAAGAAGAATGTTTCTGCTACATAAATATGGGCTGTTGTTGACAATACAATGCACACATACCAGGTACTAGCACCACTAAGTCATGCTAAATTACTGAAATCTTCAAAATTGTAGCATTTTAGTTATATTTTAGACGGTTTCCACGGATGTGGCCACCTTCATTTTGTGATAAAAAAAACATCGAAAAAGTTACGTTTTGTTTTGCATATTTGATAGATTTTCCAGATTTAAGCTTGAATCGGAGAAATTTTAATTACTAAATCAATTAAAATCTATCACATAAACTAATCGAATCAATTGAAATAGACACTTAAGAGTTTAAAAAGTGTCTAAAATCTTTCGTTAGATAAACTTGAAAATTGAGGCCAAAATCTGGCCTAATTGGACCTACTCCTTTATGTGACGTAAACACAAATTTCTGACGTCAGACACTCAATGTGTTCGTAGATAGTAGATGTTATGTGTTCTGTTAAGTTGTTCTTTTTAAAATTGTTATACGATGATGACTGATGTACACATATTTTTACTATTTTATTCATTGTGTCTGTTTATTTAACGCATCAATGTAAATATAAAGGAATTTGATAAGACTGTCATTAAAGTGAGAGGGTTAGCGCTATAGAACCAGGTTCAATCAACCATTTTCTACATTTGAAAATGTCTGTACCAAGTCAGAAATATGACAATTCTTGTCCATTCGTTTTTGATGCGTTTTGTTATCTAAATTTGCCATGTGATTATGGACTTTCCTAATTGATTTTCCTCTAAGTTCAGTATTTTTGTGATTTTACTTTTTACCTACGAGTTATTGTAATATTTAGGTAAAATTGAGAATGGAAATGGTGAATGTATCAAATAAAGGCAACAGTAGTATACCGCTGTTCAAAAGAGACAACAACCCGACCATAGAAAAAACAACAGCAAAAGGTCACTAACAGGTCTTCAATGTACGAGAAATTCCCGCACCCGGAGGCGTCCTTCAGCTGGCCCCTAAACAAATAGATTTTTATTATTGCCCCCTGCTATGGTTTTTATTAGATTTCTTACAACCACTGTTTTTGCCCTGTGTTTGTTATACATGTCAGTTTTGTTATATTTAAGTCCATACGTCGGGCCTTTAATTACAGTTTTTGTAAGAGTTCTTTACTGCACTCCTTATTACTCCCTATTCCGTAACTGTGATCCTCATTCAATGTTACAACCTCCGGTCTTTTGTATTGATCCTATACCCCTATTAAATAATCATGATTTTACGGAATGGAAAAAATATTATCAACAACACAACTTCTAGGTTATCTACGTGCATAAATAAACGTATTGGTAATGCCACTACAGCCAGATTATTTAACAAAAATGCACGTGGATATCCACAAATTTTCCCGTGCAATGCCAAAAAATGACTAACTTGTTTTAGATTAACTTCTCAAAATACTATAAGGTCAACAGTGAACGGGAGAACCTTTTCGCTCTCCTTTTCCTGTGATATTACCTGAAAAACTCAAAACCTAATATATGTGGTAACTTGAACCCAACCTAAGTGTGGTATTCAATATGTGGGACAGACGGGACGAGAGTATTTCAGAAGAAATCAAGAACATCTGTACCGCTTTCGTAAACCACTAAAAAAATCAAAAGTTTAGTATATCAGCATTTAGATAAGCATAATCATAATCTGAAATATATAAAATTCCAACCGCTCGAAACCGTTCAAAAACAACCAGGAGAATCACACAAGCAATTTGAAAAATCACGCGAAGTTCGCGAATTGTTTTGGATAAAAAGACTTCAAACAGCTTATCCTCTCGGTCTAAATGATAAAATATTAGGGCAGGGGAACATATCTAAAACTCATATCGATGTCATTAATATTGTTGATAAACGACTTAGAAATAATAGGTCTCATGGTAAACGCAAGAACCGCAATCAACGTATTAAACATCGTATACATTATACACTTGCTGATCTGTTATCTAAAATAAAGAATAATGGCAGACATCAAGTATTATGCAAACTGGGTCAGATACCTATAAGTAAATTATATGCTATTTTTCTTGAGTGTGATAAAATTTCTTTTTTTATGCCCATTTTATGAATACACCCGTATTATTACAGCCTTTTGTCATCACAGGCTTTTTCCTATTATTGATAAACCTGAAAATCGTAAACGACATTTTCTCAAATTAAAATATATAAATAGAGGTATTGATTTTATTAATTTGTCTAGCATATTCAATGACTCTTCTGTCTATAGCTTAATACCTCCATATTTTGATAATATAGAACAACCCATTATTTCTTATTCTTATAAAAAAAACGAGCAGAAATTTGATTTTCAATTATACGTCAATTACACCAGACGTCAATATAGAAAATAATGTTCCTTCCACTTGAGATTGCGAAACATCTAGTTTTAAATATGTTCCCTATGGTCATGTTATCACAGGAGACCTCAACATAGTCGATGACCGTGAAGTCATAACTTTTCTAAAGAAAGGACCGAAATACCGTCCTCCATCTACAATAGATTGAAAACAGTGTCGTCAGGTCATTAAAGACGCTCTGTCTGCCTATTGTAAAAATTGGTGCAAACGTGAAAAATCCGATAAAAAATCTTTAGACAGTTATTTGAATAAAATTATGAATACTGTTGATATTCGAATATCTCATTTAGAAAACAATTCTGAAATTAATAATAGGAACCATGATATACCCATTTCTTGAATAAAAAACAAACTCAAGGTACTCGCAGAGCGGTTTGTGTTCGTACCGGCAGACAAGGCAGCAAATAATGTAGTGGTGGTGTGACGCATATACTACACGAAAGTTCTTCAAAACGAAATTATCAATTCCTCTACATTCAGGTCAGTGCGCACCACAGAGAGTCAAATCTTTAACAAGCATACCACTGCCACTTAAAGCATCTTCCGAACATTTGAAAGTCCCTACCATGTACTGGTTACCGAAATTACACAAAAAACCATTTAAATTCCGTTTCATCTCCGCTTCGAGTAAGTGTTCTACTACTAATCTATCAGTGCTTCTAACCACCTCCCTTACTACTATCAAAGAACTGGTTATTAACTTTTGTAATAAAGCTTATGAAAATAATGGTATTAATTATTTTTGGAGTGTTAAAAATTCTTTAGAGGTTTTAGATAAAATACATGCTTTCAATGGTCCTTACAATTCTGTTGACAGTTATGATTTTTCTACTCTGTACACTACACTTCCACACAATCTTATAAAGAAAAAGTTTTTGTATTTGATAAAATGGTCTTTCGAAAAATCTCATTGTAATTTTATTTGCTGTAACTCGTTTAAGGCCTTTTTCTGTAACGAAAAAGGAAAGTATGCTAGATACACTTACTGGAAATGTGAGGATATGATTGAAGCTTTAAACTTTCTGCTTGATAACATTTATGTACGTTTCGGCGATAAAGTGTATCGTCAGGTAGTAGGTATTACTTTGGGCACCAACTGTGCCCCTTTAATAGCAGATTTATTTCTATATTGCTATGAATCTCAGTTTATGACCAAACTCAGTAAAGACCCATCATTGTTACATTTGGTTGATACATTCAAAAATACCTACCGTTATCTGGATGATATTTTTTCGTTGAATAATCCAGAGTTCTCTAAATATATTTTATCGTATGTTTTTTATATGTTGTGATGTTATGCTATTGTTTCAGAAAAAGGGAGAAGGTTTGGGTCCATTAAAACGTTTAATCCCGCTGCAAATGTTTGCACCTGTCCTAAGTCAGAAATCTGATGTACAGTAGTTGTCGTTTGTTTATGTAATATATACGTGTTTCTCGTTTCTCGTTTTGTTTATATAGATTAGACCGTTGGTTTTCCCGTTTGAATGGTTTTACACTAGTAATTTTTGGGCCCTTTATAGCTTGTTGTTCGGTGTGAGCCAAGGCTCCGTGTTGAAGGCCGTACTTTAACCTATAATGGTTTAATTTTTAAATTGTTATTTGGATGGAGAGTTGTCTCATTGGAACTCACACCACATCTTCCTATATCTATTCAGAAATTTACCCAAACGGACTTACTTTAACTAAATCTAACATAAACAGCAGCAGTTGTCCTTTTCTAGATTTAGACATTTCAATTTCAAACGGGAAACTTCACACTTAAATTTACGACAAAAGAGACGATTTTTCATTTCCTATTGTTAATTGTCCTTTTTTAGACGGCGATGTGCCTTTGGCTCCATCATACGGTGTTTATATATCGCAACTCGTTCGGTTTGCCCGTGTGTGTTCTGATGTCATAGATTTTAACGAACGTAATCAATGCATCACTGGTAAATTGTTGTGTCAAGGATTTCGATACCATAAATTACTTAAAACTTTTACTAAATTCTTTCATAGATACAAAGATTTGATTAGTAAATTTGGCTATACCTGTAGAAAGCTTATTAAAAATGGTATTTCTCATCCTAAATTTTATGGTAATATTGTACTTAAAGCGAGGAAATCACTATGTGATCCTTGTAAACTCATCGAACCTTTAAACAAACTTATAAGTAAGGGTTATCGTACCAATATTGTAATTAGATCTCTGAATATAGTTCACATTGGCACTAATATTGATTTTGTCATTAGCAAATTAAAACATAACTAAATTTCATTATATTTTGAGGCGAGATGTATAGGGGACACAGCCACGTTAACTTTTATTTCTATAGAAGTCGCTCTTCACTATACTACTACCTGTCGATACATTTATTTTTGGCATTGCACAAGTCATGTCTTCTTTGACTATTAATGACGTTAAAATACTAAATCCCTGTGATGTGTTTTAGTCGATTTTAGTCTCTGATGCATGATTTTTTACTATTAATTGGTTTTGGCTTTTAACTAGCTGTCAGTAACTCTCAAATCGTATTTCTTGTTAATTCGACCTGTTGATACTGTTTATAATGCTTTTTTGTCATTTTTTTTTATTTATATGGATCTTGTCTGTATACCAGCTTTGATTATTTGTAATATCTTCAATTTTTCACTTATTCTTACAACATTTGTATAAACTTTAAGATTATAAAAAACCGGTTTTTTTCTAAAGTGAACATTGATTGGTTAAATATTTCTCAGTGTGTTTGAATTTGTTTGTTAACCTTTTGGTCATGAATGTTTGTCTTTAATATTTAATTAACGGTGCATTTGTATTCAGATATCGCAGATCAAATTTATTCGTTCATTGTGTAATCATACGTTTTTTGATTGAGTTAAGTCTGCCAATTGATATTTTATCGTATGTTTTTCTATGTTGTGATGTTATGCTATTGTTTCAGAAAAAGGGAGAAGGGTTGGGCCCATTAAAACGTTTAATCCCGCTGCAAATGTTTGCACCTGTCCTAAGTCAGGAATTTGATGTACAGTAGTTGTCGTTTGTTTATGTAATATATACGTGTTTCTCGTTTCTCGTTTTGTTTATATAGATTAGACCGTTGGTTTTCCCGTTTGAATGGTTTTACACTAGTAAATTTGGGGCCCTTTATAGCTTGTTGTTCGGTGTGAGCCAAGGCTCCATGTTGAAGGCCGTACTTTAACCTATAATGGTTTAATTTTTAGATTGTTATTTGGATGGAGAGTTGTCTCATTGGCACTCACACCACATCTTCCTATATCTAGTTCAGTGATAATGAACGCCATACTTATTTCCAAGTTGTACAAGAAACTAAAATAAAAATAATACAATACTAACAAAGACCAGAGGCTCCTGACTTGGGACAAGCGCAAAATTGCGGCGGGGTTAAACATGTTTATGAGATCTCAACCCTCCCCCTATACTTGTAGCCAATGTAGAAAAGTAAACGCATAACAATACGTACATTTAAAATTCAATTCAAGAGAAGTCCGAGTCTGATGTCAGAAAATGTAACAAAAGAAAATAAACAAAATGACAATTATACACAAATAACAACAGACTACTAGCATTAAACTGACATGCCAGCTCCAGGCTTCAATTAAACTGATTTAAAAATTATGATTTCATCATACGAATATCAAGCACAATCCTTCCCGTTAGAGGTTTAGTATCATACCATCATCACATATGTGAAGAGAACATAACCCGTGTCATGCCAACAACTGTTTTTTTAATAAATGTGTTTAGTTTCGATGCAAATAACCTAAGTGAATTAATATTAACGTCAAAATATGCATTCTTTAATGACCTGACAACAGTATCGTAACTATATCCCTTCTTAATAAGTCTATTCAAAGGTTTTGTTAGTTTCTGCGGTGAATACTGACATTTTTGTGCTTTATAAAGAATATTTCCATAAAAAATTGGATGTGAAATACCTAAACGTATAAGAAGTCTGCATGTTGAGCTATATTTACGAATGATGTCCTTATACCGATGATAAAATTTAGTAAATGTTTTGACTAGTTTGTGATATCGAAAACCCTGGTGTAATAATTTTTCAGTAATACATAAATTTCTCTCGTTAAAATCTAAACCATTGTAACATGCACGAATTGTACAAGTTTAGATATATAAACACCGTAAGATGGTGTTATGTACCTGTATTTTACAGTACTTGATTTGTACTTGAAATTTACGTACTATAGATTTATGATTGCACGGTTAAATTTTCAGCATTTTGACCGTTTGTCTTTTTTAAAGCTCATGAAGTTATGATGTTCAAACATGGAATACTGTGATCAGTGTTGGTATTATTTTTGTACCAATATTTTTAGTACAACATGTACAAGTTTCAAGTACTGGAAAATATAAGTACCTAAATATTACAATAATGCTAATGTAAAGAAATAGTACTTAAAATTAAAAACCAATTGTTCAGAGAACAATTGAAGGTCTTTCCATCAAAACAATGTATTTTGATATGAAAAGTTGTGAAACTAAGTTTAAAATGTCATTTCAATCGTCAAATGATAGCTCCAAGTAAGCTGATTCCAAAAATATATTGTTTCCATACATTTGTTTTAAATAAGGGAGATAATTTGTTACTTCCGGTTTGAAAAATGTTACTTCCGATTATATTTGAATATTTACTTGACACTAATTCCAAAAATATCTGGTTCTATATACTTTTATATTAATAAAGTACAAAAAAATAGCTACTTCCGGTTTACAAAAGGTCACTTCCGGTTGTTTTTTTCAAGGTTAAATGGTTTGATACCTTTTTCTAAAAGTTGTATATCTTTATCATGTATACATACAGAATAAAAGCAAAGGTCAAAATCTAGAACGCCAAATTATGCTATGACCTTGAGATCAATTTCAAGGTCATAAACCAAGGACCTCAAATCAAAAGACCATAGGTCTTAATTATATTTAGTTAATGAGTTATATCACCAAACGCGTATTTTTAAATACAAGAGGGGAGAAAACTCCCTTTTTACATTCAACGTACGCTTGCAATCAAAATTTACATCTTACGACATGTCGCAACTAACAATTTAGTAAAAATAATTTGTTGATATCTTATACAGTCTTTGGATATAAGTGAAAATAAGCCAAATTCAAATATAAGAATATGACCTTGACCTTTGACCTTGACCTAATTTTTATTTTTTGGGACCAAGGACCTCAAATCAAAAGATCCTAGGTCTCTATCACTTACGATTTATAAGATAGAAATTCATATCACTTATATCAGATGCATAAGGGGAAATAACTCTCATATGGAGCGGTCATATCGCTTCGGTCAAAATAGGACAAATCATGCCAAGGATATAATGAGCAATTTTGTAAAAATAAATTTGTCATAATCTTTAACGGTTGCGAAGGAGATGCGCTAACAAGGAAAACAGTGTTTGGGGAGATAACTCCTACAAAGAAAAGTATTCGTTTACGCAGGGTAAATTTCAAAAGCGCATAAACTGTTCAATATCATACAAAAAATATCTAAGCGACATATTGCGAAACAAATGTTTATCGCAAGAACAAAATTAGGCGGAAGAAAAAAAAAAAAAAAAAATAATCAGAAGAAAAACAATAGGTCTTTCCACAGAAAAGTGGAAAGACCTAATTAAAAGTAAATTTCAATTACTACAGATTTTAAGTACAGAAATAGTACCTTTGCAAAAATAGCTGTGTAAGTAAAAAATAAGCTGACAACGCTATGGCCAAAAGGTAATACTCAATACATAAGCTAGAGTTTGAATATCATTTATTACATTAGAATATCTTTTTAATCAATACTCCTTCTCCTTTTTAAAGTTTTTGTCCTGATACATTTTAAGATCTTTGAACTTCGTAGAGTAATTATTAACGGCAAAAGAATACAAAAAATCGTTTCATTGAATTTGTATCATTTTCCTAACTTACCTTCAACAGGACCAAACGAACCCCTGTAAAATCGAAAGCATTTGATCCTTTCAGTTATTCAGTCTTCAAATTTTGTTTATTTATAATTCTTGTTCGGACATTTTACCTCTTCATTACTAGATTCATAAATACATTGTTTATTTGAGAAACATGTTCAAACGTTTGTGAGTGCACACCTAAATGTCTATATTGCAATGTATTGGTTTGTGAGTAAATCAAACACAAAAAAGATGTAGATATGTGCTTTAACCATTAACATAATTGAAAATGACTACAAAACTATATGAATATTCAATACTGAAAGGAGGTAACACACTTAATAATCATTTTATAAATAAATGACTACTCGTATAGGGACATTTGTGACGATTATTTTGTATCAAAATGAGTTTATAACAATGTAAATAAAACCATGTTTAACCAACAGATACAAAAAGACCAAACCAGAACATTTAGAACATACAGAAAAGATTCCTATGATGAAATGCATATCAAGATCTCATCGCTTTAAATGAGCTGTATTGGGAAAACGTTAACGAAGTTTTGGTCGTCAATGCTTTTAAACTTCAGAATCGTATTCTGCCTTTTTAACTTTTCTATGATTCGAGAGTTACTGATGATATTTTTTGTAGACAAAACGCGCGTCTGGAGCAAATATATTTGTTTAATCTTTATATTTATGATGAGTTTATGTATTTAACTCGTATAACAATAGTAAGCAATATTCAAGAAGCTGAAACCTAGAAATAGTTATCAATGGTACCACGATTATAATTTAGTACGCCAGACGCGCGTTTCGTCTACATAAGACTCATCAGTGACGCTCATATCAAATTATTTATAAAGCCAAACAAGTACAAAGTAGGAGAGCATTGAGAATCCAAAATTAGAAAAAGGTGTGCCAAATACGGCTAATAATGGGATAAGAAAATCCTTAGTTTTTTTCTCGAAAAAATCAAAGTTCTGTTAACAGGAAATTTATAAAAATTACCACATTATTGATAATCATGTCAGCACCGAAGTGCTGACTACTGGGCTGGTGATAATTACAATGAATATCAATACTGACACAATGAATGATTATTTTATGACATACAAATAACTAAAGCTAAAATTGTAGAATAGTATGGGAGTATCATATTCACAGACTGAATACATTAATTTTTGTGTATCGTACATGTATAATTGTCAATAATTATATACACACATTTTAATATACTTGACATATAAGCAGATTTTCTTAATTAGAGACCATTATTTATATAGTTTGCAGTAATCTAAATAATGACCACTAAATCACTGATCAATACTACGATCAATGGTAAGGTCTCAATAATATCATTGCATTCGAATTAGAAAAATTGAAAAAAGAATGTTGTTTTTTTAATGTCTAAAAATAGATTTACACTGAATCTTTAATTAGAATCTACTTTACTCAATTCAAGGTCAAATGACAATAGAACTTTTAAGTGTTATTATTACGTAATTTGATATTATGTTTAATTGGGTTGTTTACCAAGTGAATATGTAATAATATTTCTAAGTGAATCAAAATGGAGGACGATGTGTATGATTTGTGTGTAGTTGGAGCTGGAATGATAGGGTCTGCAGTAGCAAAATATGCATCAGAATGGAGTCGTGTTTGTTTAGTTGGACCAGAAGAACCAAAGGTATTATTAAGACTGTACATATGTATTCTTTTAATACAATGCATATTCTGGAACGTAAGAATGCAATGTAAAACTTATTGAAAATGTTATGATAAAATTGATAATGGAAATGGGGAATGTGTCAACAAAAGCTACAACTACACCGAAGAGCGGTTGACATCTGAAACTCTTCACAAAATAACATACATTTAATATAACAAAATAGTTATCAAAGATACCAGGCTTATAGCATAAGTGCGATTCGACGACTGATGGGATTAAGACCAGGTGTCAACGTATATTTGTTCCACCTTACAGAAATTCCAGTGGAAACTTTGTTATAAACAATGTCATAATACCTGTACCTGATGGAACAAATATTCCATACTATTTATTCCGTTAGGAATATCTACTGTAAAATTGTGTAATATTTATTCCTGTGGAAATAATATTCCAGAATATTTTCCCATTTGGAACTTATATTATGAAGGAACTTCTATTCTGTGACATCATTTCTTGAGTTCATCTATTCATGTCTGAAATAAACAGAAAATGATATTTTTGTAACGATATGAAAATGAGGTACGATGGCCAAATAAACAAATATCAACAAGAGTTTAAATGATGTAGATATAAGCATGCAGTTATATTCATTGTAAGGCATTCAAAAATATAATGTTATTTAATTTACATAAATCAAGTCAAGATAGGACCAAGCAAGCACGAGATAAATGCAACATAAGGTAAGGAAAAAATCGATTAGGGAAGCAATGGATGAGAAAGCTAAAACGATGCATCGGACAGCGTAGCCACTAGCAGTCCATGATATTTAGTTTCAATAGAACATATCACAGATATTTTGAATCTAAAATAGTTGAATAAAATTGAGTGTTTCAATTTAATGAAAATAATTGAGATAAAATAAAACAAGATGAGCTAACTTTAAAATGAAAACAAGCTACGAAATAACATGAAATTGATTGTCTTAGGAAAGGGATGTTAATTGTAAGAGAGATATATTTGGATGTCACTATGATGAGGGAAGAATTGTGAGATGTTTAGCTCATGACCCTATCTGGACACAGATGGCACGTATTTCTATGTCAAGGTACAGACAAATAGAAAGTGATTCAGGTAATGACCACTTTGTATCAGCTAAAAATAGTTCCGTAATTTATACAGTGTCTATATTTTTGGCATATCTCACTAAAAAGTAAAATCACAAAAAATATTGAATTCCGAGAAAAATTCAAAACGGAAAGTCTCTAATCAAATGGAAAATCAAAAAACTAAAACACATCAGACGAATGGATTACACCTGTCATATTCTTGACTTGGTACAGGCAGTTTCTCATGTTGAAAATGGTGGATTGAACCTGTTTTTATAACTAGACAAACCTCTCACTTGTATCATACTATATATAGACAAGAGGATTGTTTTAACAGCTATGAACTGAAACAGCGATATTGATACCACGCTATGACAGGACACTCGTTCTCGTAGGATTCCTTTTATATTCCATCAATACAATGACATGTCAGTAGTAACTATTCGCATTACTAATCATTTATTAATAAACAATTGATCCTTTATTGCCATATTTGTGTCTATTTCATTGTATATGTCTTTGTCTTTGTATAATCAAATTTCACCAATCAACAAATACTTAGATCTGGTATGATTACCAATGGGAACACTGTCTATAAAGGACCACAGTACGAGGTAATATATCAAAATAACAAAAATAAGACAACTATATAGCAACAAACATAGGACAGACATGTACAAGAAAACATGTAAACAAAAAGTAAAAAAGAAGGATCAATATAACTGATTAAACATCCTCAGAATGGTTTAATAATTGAATATAATTCACATAAAATCTATATTTAAAACTGTATCTAAACTATTTTAAAAGTACCTAGGTGTTCTCTTAGACCATTATAGATGATTGATACAAATTGATGTGTTGTGAAAAAAATATATTTCCACTTGATATTGTGAAATATTTGTATATGTCAGTTGGGGAAGGCATAAGTCATTATATAAATCAATAAAAAGTCTTTTTTCGACGTTTTTTTACAACCAATATCGTCACCGATTAATTAAAACATAAAAGTAATTGTAATCAAAATATTATAGAAGTTTATGGCATGATTCATTTACTGTAGCTTGATCTTTCGGTACGTTTTAGTCACTACATTCTAATCTTATTTTGAAATTAGGAATAGATTTTTATGATGAAGTTGGATCATTAGTAGCAGGAGGAAAGGATACAAAATTTATGATTGACAATGAAATGGTTTCAAAGGAACAACAGCTGGAAAGTGAGATACTGTCATACGAGACACTCAAAACGAAGTTTCCACTTTTAAATTTCTCTGACAAAGATCACGGTTTATATGAAGTTCAGGCCGGACATATCAGTGCAAGACATTTGGTCAGTGCTCAAATTAAGCTAGCTAAATCCAAGGGTTGTACATACATCAATGAAATTGTTGAAAAAGTTACTGAGATGGAAAAAGATGGCAATAGTATAATGAATGTTATAACAGAATCAGGCAAACAAGTATTATGCAAGAAAGTCCTACTAGCCACTGGTGCATTTACAGCTTTCAGAAATCTACTTCCTGTAGATCAAGAGTTGGACGTAGGATTGTGTCCCCTTACCACTGCTATGATTGAAGTAACTGCTGATAATTTCACGAACATGAGGTTAGATTGTGATTAAATAAAATAGTTAAATTACGATAAGCTGCACCCTCTTGAAACACTGAAAGTTCTGTAAATCATTATTAGTTTTACTTGTATTTTTCTGTAATACGGAGAATCGTGTCATTATGTATAATTTAGTTATAGTCTTTCTTCTGTTTGTGGTTATATTGGTTTCTTAGAGTTACATTTATATTCTATTAGTATTAATACGTAAAACTTTGATAGTCACCAAAGCATGTTATCAAATAAACGAGACAAATTTAGTATGCAACTGCTAAAAAGTCAAGTGTATTCTCACTTTAAAAAATATTAATTTAAAAACACAATTATCAGTATCCTTTGCAAAAAGAGTTCTGTTAATGTTTTTGCTTTTTTTTTAGAAATTATCCCGCTGTAATATATTTCGGAAAAGGAGCCGATAGTTGGAAGAAGGATTACCCGCGCTCAAAAGATGGTGACTACAACTGGTATATGTTGCCGCCTATCAAATATCCAGATGGTACATTTATATTTGCATCACCTATTTTCATCTATTGTATTAATTTTTGATGGACAGGTTTAAAAACTAAGACAATTTAAAAACGAATTATTTAGAAATTTTACGATTCATACGTGCATTTTTTACATTTGTTTTTTTGTTTTAGAATAGTCATTATACTAGTATTTGTTGTCTGAGTGTGTAAATACGTTTATATTGTTATCAAAATCAATATGCAGTACTATATAGAAAAAAAATCATATTCTGATATCTGATCATGCTGATACCTATATCTGTAAGCAGAATATCTTGAAAATACCATGATAAATTCCACTATTAAAAGTACTCAATAATTTCTTCATTTACATTACCGCCTTCCCTGTCTGTTATTCAAAACCTCATAATGTCGCCGATTTTCTTTCATATCTATGTTCCCTTAAATAGTCCTTAAGTAGTGTTCTTTCAAATAATGATTTCTTATAAGACAATTCTCCACGAGAGATTACATGACACAAAAGTGTACAATCATATGTCACAGTAAAACCTGTAACAATTAGCAGAACCCATAGCAAACGTTTCTTGGATACTTTTGAGAAGGTACGATTGGTAACAAATTAAAGCTAAAATTTTATAATTGATAAGCCTAAAAACCAAAAGGAGTTGCAACTAATGCTGGTATCAGTGATCCCGCCCGACAGTGTAAAACATCAGTAGTTCTTGCCTAGTGCGATAAAGTGCATGCACACGTATTTCTGAAATTTTTAATTAGAAGGTTGGCACATCTATTCGTGCTCTATCAAATATATGTTGCATTTAATTCTTATTCAAACACTAAAACCTTTACAAAGTTAGTTTGTCAAGAATTTTGTTCTCTATGACACATCTAATGCAATATATTGTATGTGTAGGATTCAGGCAGTTATAGCTTTTAAAAAATTCTTATTATAGAGAAGTACTATATAAAGCTAGGACATTTACAGCATGCTACATCTAAACGTTTTACCAGTAGCTTGGAAGTAAAGGAATGGTATTGTAGTGATGGAGACAAAACACTCGTCAATGATACAGTTGATCTTTTCAAAACTGTCGTTCAAGGTACGTTTCTATTGTTTAATGTTTTTGTTTTACTAAATCGGATGATTTTTGGTATGACATGTGTCGTAAATACAACACGAGATTGTGTTATTATATGTTCGAATTTATAACTATCGGTTAACATGTTAGGCATTTGATACATTTTTTATATTAGACTGATATCGTTGAAAAAAAACATGTCCCAGCTTTTTATGTTCGTGCTTTGGCTGATGTTCATGTTGATCACTCACAAAAAAATCTTATTGCAAGCGTTTAGAGGAGTAGCTTATTTTGCTAAATTACAAAACATGAAGATTTAACTCTTTAGATTTCATGTCGCCATCTTCCAAAAGAATGTATAGAAAGCATAAGATTGTTCCAACAAATCACTGGTTTTCTAAACGATGAAATAAAATCCAAACATTACAAATGTTGGAAACAACTTAAACATGAAAAAAGAAGTTAACAGTATTCTTTTACTTTTATTTCCGCCATATAGATGATGTTCCTACACTTAGTAATTAAAAAGTGGGTGATTTTGTTGGACGCATCTATCCCACCCCGAACATGACATAAAAGATACAACAGGCACAGTTAATTCAGCCTCATATTTTGACTTAGGTCTAGAAATTGATACTGAGGGTCGGAGGAAAGCAAACCGTTTCGATTTTACGACATAAGAGATAATTTTAGCTTCCCTATTGTGAATCTTTCATTTTTATATCGCAACATTCCATCAGCGACTACATACGAAGTATTTATCTCCTAGTTCATACGTTATTCTAGAGTTTGTAATTTCTACCATCTTGATTTCTTTTATGGAGGGCTGTTGCTGACATGAAGCTGTTCAGAGTTTCAAGTGGTGAAGTTTAAATCAACCCTTCGTAAGTTTTATAGATGCCATCACGGCTTGGCTGAGTGGTATCGAATATCAGTTTCACTGATGGAAGCGGATATGTTCATAATGTCCAACTATAATCCTGTCATCTTACATGAATGTGACTACCGAATTATATTTATTATCGGATTTGTATTACCACGAGCAGCACGATGGTTTCTTCCCTTTCTTGTAATATAATATTTGTAGATCTAAATTATATCAACTGTACTGATTTTGAATAAAAGACTAGTATTATATACAAATGCTTGTATCCGATAAGTACCTTGAAGGTAAGTAAGTAAGTAACTAACTAACTAATTTTATTCAGTATAAAATCCTGTACAAAAGGATCATAAGTATGTATATATGTTTACTCTTCTGGAGCAACTTATTTCACCCAAGTTTTTAGTTGGGTTCGTGTTGCTAAGTCTTTAGTTATCTAAGTTGTGTCTAAGGTACTATTATTTGCTTGTGAATCTGTTTCTATTTTAGCCATGACGTTGTCAGAATATTTCCCATCTATGCGTTTGAATGTCTCTGGTATCTTTCGTCCCTCTTTTATGAATGGTTATATGTTGAATATGTAGCTTTAATTATACCTGCATTATTTGTGTTATAATATAAAATATTCTTCTTTTGTGTTTTCATTGTAGGAGTTAAACCGATTTCCTACCATGGTGATAGCTGTGTTATAACAACAACCCCAACTAAACGACCATACATAGACACAATACATCCACAGCTAGGTGTCGCTGTCGGTGGGAATGCGTACGCAGCAAAATCTAGTGACGAGATAGGACGGATAGCTGCTGTGATGATGATGAAAAATGAATGGGATTCATCCTTAGAAAAGACAGATTTCAAAATAAAAGAGACAAAACGTCAAACTGACAGTTTACATCTGCAACTGATACTTGCGTATGTCTTTAAATGAATTGAATAAGTCAGGAATATGAAAGTGGTTTTACATTCGTTTGATGTGTTTGTGTTTTGGCTTTTTGGTTTTGTCTTTTTTATAAATGACTTTCCGTTTTGAATTTTCCTTGGAGTTCGGTATTATTGTATTTTACTTTCTCCACATCAATCAAGGATTTCAGCAACCATAAGCTATTCATTTCTGCAAGGTTTACAGCACGATCTACTTCAACAGTGTTATAATCGTAACGAACAATCGGCATATTGTCTTGTATGATCCTTGTTATTATCACCAGAAACCAAAAACCCGAACTTCTATGAACTGAAATATCATTTTGTTATCAATTTTTGCAAATGTGTTGGTTTTTTTTAAATTTCTACTACATAATGTTAAGAACCATTATAACGATATTTAAAATAGAAATAAAGGTTTTTTTATCGAAAGTCTGAAAAAATGTGTGTGTTTACATTATTTTGACCTTCACATTTTGATAAGCAGCTATCCTTTCGACAACAAAGTGTACCTTGTCTTGTCTCGGATAGTGGTAATATTAACAACGAACCATTTGGTAGACAGTGATAATTTTGCAATATTTGTCATACTAATTCTTTAAATTATATCATTAAGTGGGCTCGCGGGTATAAATTAAATTTTTATTTTAATATAGGATTTCTCTATATTTTTCTATAAATCATTTTTTTTATAAACTGAATAGAAAAATGAAATAAAAAAATGGGGTCAGCGTTTATTTTAGCTCACAATCTATCTCCAAAAGAAGCATACGTTTTCGGTAATGTCATTTGTTTCTGTTGAACTAGTAGGAAAAATAGAGGTTATATCAAAATAAAAAAAAGAACTAAAGTACAGAAATCTCTTAAATTTTACAATTATTTACTTTATGTACAGCTTATTTGAAAATAGTAATAAAATTATAGGTTTACGATGAGTTAAAAAAGGATATTTCAATTTCAATGCTCCAAAATGGCATTTTTGCACCAAAGGGAGATCATTTGGAGCTTTCCCAATGATATGAACATTTAAAATTCATATGTGGTCAAACCGTATTGATTTGTTTCGGTGATTTGTACCATATCATAAGTTAATAACAAATAATGTAATAAATACAAATTGTAATGAAAAAACTAAATTTTAATTTTTTGCTGAAATTTTTGTACCCGCGAGCCTCCTTTACTGATGTAACATGTGTTTTCTAAATACTTTTTTTACTTTTAAAAGTAACTTCGATTTAAATTATAGACTATTTGTTTATGAAACAAAAGGTTTATAAATAAATTACCAAGACAGGTATAAAACTGTTTAATAATAAATCTTGAACAGATAAACACAACCGGCTATCCACAAAGTTATAATAGATTTAATCATGTAGTGCATAATTCTTATAAAGAAGATCACAATTTCGGCATGTTAGTGTTCAATGGTCAATATTCACTTAGGAAAAAACCTATTAAAATAGTTGTAATATAGAGGGCAGTTGATAATAACAACTGGATACTAGTAATACTTTAAAATATTGTGTTTATGTTAAATAAAAAGAAAATGAATTCGATTGGTACTGTTAAATCAAAAACATATTTGAGTGTAATCTACGTTTTAGGAAGAAATGATTAAAAAAAAATACAAACGTACGAGTTGCAGATCCTTTAAAACTCGATAAAAAAATGAACGACGATGTTAATTGTGGTTAATCATATATATGTAAATAAGGGACCTTACAACCCAGGTCATTTATTTTAACAGGGGCGATCTGAGCAGGATCACCCCTACCAGATCACGCCAGTTTGAGTTTATTTGTTATGCATGCTTTCCTTTGTTCTGTAACATTTTGGCGGAAATATCAAATCCACTATAAAACTTATAATTAATCTTATGGAAAAGACTGTCTATCTAAATTCACGTAGAGAAAATTCATCTTTGAATTCGAACTCAAGGCCTTAAGCATATCAAGCCACGACACATATCACTACAACAGGACGTCTGTACACGAACTATCAGTATTTTAACATACTTAAAAGAAGCAAGATACTTTTACAAATGAGGCGAGTTGGCAGACCTTCATTTTGTGAGGTTTAAACCCTTTTCGTTAATAAGTGTGTTGTCGGACTGATTGTTCAATTTGATTTTACACTTTTTGAAAAGTGGAGCGAGCCGGTAAACAAGAGTGAGGCGATTTTTTTTATAATGAGTCGATTTAGTGTGGGCTAATTGGCCAGTGAGGCGAGTTGACACTGTTTGATTTTTACCTGTCGTGTTCGGGGGTCCTAAAGGGTATATATTACATAGTATATAAAGTATGTAATATACTTGCGTGGCGTTTTAAACTAGATTTTATGAATTGTAAATGGTTTATGCTAATCTGAAACAGCTGGGATGTAAAACAGTTATCCCATTCGAACTTAGTGTGTCAGTGTAAGATCATCTCAGGCCTTAGGCCATAGGGATGATCTTACACTGACATGCCGCGTCCTCCTGGGATAATTATTACAGATCGACCAACATTTGAATATTTTTAATGATTGTGTCCAAATCATCAAACGATGGTATAGGTGAATATTGCTTTAAATAAAGCATTATTGTTTGAGTACTTAAGTCCGTAAAAAGAAACAGATTAAGTCAATAGACACTTTAAAAATCAAAACCCACTGTATATGAGGTCTTAAAATGATAAAAATTGAAAACTACATCAAGGTTTAAAATTTACATGGATAAGAAGACTCAATAGAAGTAATTCAAAACTTGTGAAAATATTCCTGTTTTCAGAAAATTTAACATTTTTAGAATTGTAATTTCTTGGCACTTATAATGAAGTGAAAAAGAAAGAAGTATATAATGCTTGGAATAATCTTCAAAATATACAAGATAACTCTCAATAAAACACGTAAAATATATGGACAAATGATACAACAAACATTAGTCATCAATCTTTTTTTGTTTATAAATATTTGATTAAAAGAGGGATTTGGCTGATAATGACTTGTTGAAAATATTTATAAGAATATAATATATGTCGCAATAACGGTGCAGATTTGGCCTCAGACAAAATATGTTTAAATCCAAGAGAATTTCAAAAGACATATACATAATTTTTAATAGTGAAAAATCCAATATTATAATGTATAAAAGGAAATGTGAACAAAATGATTCTTAATTCTTAATACAAACTCACTTGGAAAAATATCCATATGATGCCCTTTTATACTACCAAAGATTCGCTATAACTGATAAAATTGACAATTTAAACTTTTAATTTATTCAGTTAAAAATCATAAATGACAGCACTCAAACAATATTTAAAAATAAACATTTTGAAATTTTTTTTTAGATTAAAATAAAAAAAATCATGAGGGCAGAGAACTGGTGAAACCTTGGAATAATTTAGTGTCTTAAAATAAAGATAAACAACAGACACCATATATAGTTACAAATAAGATTTTTTAATCGACGGAACCTTAGTCTAGCAATTATATTTTGCAATGTACCAAACTATTTTTTCTTATAATTCATTGTCTGCACGAATGTACAGGAATCAACATCTATTTATCTTGTGGCACATTAATCGAGCAGTTGAAATAAATAAGCATAATAAGCATTCTATGAACTAACACTTAGAAATCTATGGATTAAGTATATAGTCATAACATTTTCCTTATTATAGTAATATAAGTAATAGTGGTGCAAGAAATATATGAGCATACATATGATATGGTATAACAGTATACAAATAATTTAAAATACTCATATACACACATGTATATACATTTACCATACTTAAATTTAATAAATGACATTAGCCCAGTGGTTCTAGTATCAGTTGTGTTCTTTCAAACTTAAATATTTTGAAGATATATGTTTCTCTAAAATCAGGTTAATTTTTCATGTAATTTGGATATAAAAAAGAAGATGTGGTATGATTGCCAATGAGACAATTGTCCACAAGAGACCAAAATGACACAGACATTAACAACTATAGGTCACCGTACGGCCTTCAACAACCAACAAAGCCCGTACCGCATAGTCAGGTATAAAAGGCCCCAATATGACAATGTAAAACAATTCAAACGAGAAAACAAACGGCCTTATTTAAATAAAAAAATGAACGAAAAACAAATATGTAACACAAAAACAAACGACCCCCACTGATTTATAGGCTCCTGACTTGGGACAGGCACATAGATAAATGATGTGGCGGGGTAAAACTCTAACCTGGGACAGTGGTATAACAGTACAACATAAGAACGAACTATACAAATCAGTTCAAAAAGGCTCAACTCATCAGATTGACAAAAATACAAGTGGACGTTGACGGGTACTTGTACATCACGACAACAAATAGACACTAGAAACAGATCTGAGAGTACTCACAGTTATCTGACAGCTAGTTCAAAGCCACTAATAACTTATAAAAAAAATCATGAATCTAAGACCTTTTATGTAAGATTTTATGTCTTGCATCTTACATCTGTAAATGAATTACTTTGTCAGTAACAAACTATTTCAGCTATGTCTATTCAGTGTGTTTTTTGTCTTCTGCTGATATATTATATTATTCACACACAGAGTATAACTTCTATAATGTTTAATAAAATTAAAGGACCCAATTTTCTTGCACCAGATGCGCATTTCGACAATACATGTCTCTTCAGTGATGCTCGTGGCCAAAATATTTGAAATCCAAAGCTTATATAAAAGATGAAGAGCTATAATCCAAAAGGTCCAAAAAGTATAGCCAAATCCGTGAAAGGAATCAGAGCTTTGCATGAGGGAGATACATTCCTTAATTTATAATAATTTCTATCATTTTGTAACAGAAAATTTGTAAAAGAGGCAATATTTTGTAAACACTATTTCGAATGTTGATTCGCACATCATTGAATATTAGTCCAAATATTCTGGTGAAGAATACACTGGAATGGAAGAACTAAAATGTAGAGCAGATGCACGATTCTTTATATTATATTTTACATTATCATTCTATTGTATATATAAAGAGAAAGTAAAAAAAGATCGATTGTAAGAATATCTGTACGTTTTTGTTATCAAAACAAAGAACCAGCATTTTTGGTGGGGTTTATATGTTGTTTGCTGAAATTTGATGTTTTATGATGTATCTCAAAGAAATGATTCATCATCTGATTATTTGTATCTTTAAGTTACAATATGTAATCAAATATCTTTTTCAATGGTGTAACGATTGACATTCCATTTGAAAACGCAATAGCCATTCCTAAACAACCGGAATGAGGACACTTGCCGTTTGAACCAGAAAGGTTACATTTTACATTTGCACTTGCATATGGACAATTTCTCAAATAAATACATGTGCCAGAATCACCAGAAACTAGTGGAACATTCAAGCATAATTGATTGTACATTCTAAATGTTGTGGTAGCAGGAAATCTACCCTGGGGCATCTGGAAATGAGCCGGCTGTGCAATCATGACAGGGAATGTCGTATTACCATTTGCAACTGCAGTAGCATGTCCCATACTTTTTAACTCAACTTCAATCACTTCTTCTGGTTGACAAACTGTTTTACATTTGTCAATTGTCGTCTGCTGACCAAATGCCATAATTTCTACATGAGAATTTGTTAACGTAAGCAGTTCATAGTCTATGCAATTGTCATTTAGGTATTCATTAGACATTCCTGCAGAAAAATGGAATAACAAACTGTTTGAATTTTTTCAATTTAGTAAAATGAGTTTATTTTAAGAATTATCTTTATGTCTTTATACCAATGGAAACTATAGACAATTACTGTGTGTTCAAATTAATGTCAGATAAGGTGTTATCCGTGTTGATACTGATTTTTACAGTAGTATACATATTTCAAAAGAGATATTGTAACTGGCATTGTTATCTGTGTAAATATATTTCCGGCAATTTCTTAAATCATAATAAAACATATTAAACAGATTGTAAACGGTCAATGAGTTTGATTAAATAATGATCTTTGTATGCAAGATTAGATTTTTGAACGTGGGTCTAAATATCGGCCATTTAATTATGCATGTTGCTTTATCTTATCTCTATTTCTATGGTTTTATTTTGTATATTGACAATTAACATGAAGGTACAGTATGAAAACAATTGCGTTATGAGAACAGACAGAATTGAATTGTCATAAAAACATCGGAAATTGCGCTCATAAGAAATTGATCTACACGTTCTTGTCTGCGATCTTTTTCGAGAACTTTAGAAGCATTATTCTTAAATTTGATGCAAAGATTTATATCATTATTTATCAAAGTTGATGTTCCTTTCTTCAAATTGTTCTACATATTTTTGGTGGTCATAATAATACATATTTTCTATCTTCAATAATACTAAATGAGTTGCTTATTTTTAAGAATTTAATATTGCTTTGCCTGACGTTAAAATATTTAAATCATACACTGTATCTTATATTTGCAGTGATACATACCTAAGTAAAGATGCGAATGCGGATTTTGTGCCTTGTCCTTGACCATTGAATTGGGATTGACTTTAAATTGAGCATTCATTTCAATAATAGCAACATCAATACCTGGCTTAGTATCCGAACCGGTTTCAAAATCACATCGCAAGGTATTCCCACATTCAATCCTTAATCCATTTCCATCTCGTATAAATACACGAAGATCCTTTTTATGGATTTGATTGAATTTTCTTGATATCATGCTTTGTTCGTCCAGCATAACGTGAGCGCAAGTGATGAAGCAGTTTCTGTTATAGTAAAGCAGAACGCCACCAAGAGTACCGCTCATTACAGTACTTTCAATATGATCACCGACCATTAAATTAGCAAGTGTCACATTTCCTTCAATCACGTCAGTTGAAACTATCGTACCATCGGCAGCTTTTACCGAATCTGGAAAGTGCCTTTCTCCAATTGGTACGAAGCCTTTCGCTCTGCATGTGATAGTTGCACATTTTTCTACGGAAAACTTATATCTGGTAGAATTGAAATGCTTTGACCTTAGGAATGAAGGAACAATCGAAACCATATTTGAATGGTTAATAAAACATTGATTCGCAAACGCCAATGGAACTCCATGGGACAAAGAAACAGAACACGACCTATAAAGTAACGACTTTTTTTGTTCTTGACTGATAAGCATCCCCTCCGTTGGTAAATCTCGAGCATATTGTTGAAATATTTTAAAATCTTTATAGTTGATAGGCAATGTAGAAATATAATTGCCTACTTCCACCACAATATAAAGATCGTTAGAACAGAAAAATTCTGTACAGGTTTTGTTTTCACAAGCGCATTTAAAAGCCGGATATACATTTTTGAATAGCTGTCTTTCATCTTGATTATAATAAAACATTCGAGTAATTTGCCTGGCTATAGCTTTAGCCGTGTCTGCATGTTTAGCTTTGTCAGGACCATTGCGTGCATTGATAGATAAATGTATTGATGTTTTAACAGCTTCCATTAAACAAAGTTTCAGATATAATGATTGATGGCACTTCAAAAGAAACCTACAACACAGACTATATCCATTTCTTACACAACGGTTAAAGATTTTTACGGAGTTTTCAGACAACGTTCCGTTCTTCATAATTTTGATTGTCCCATCGAGTTCCTCTTTCTCATTTACAGTTTTACAACCACCTTTGTCTCCTGAAAGCATACAAAACCAGCAGATAATGATTTATTATACTTATTTCACAGAAAATCATATACAACGAACATGGTATACTCATTAGTTATTATACGAGTTATGTATTCAAGGAAGTTGCTATTTTCTTAGAATAATAAATTAAAATATATCGTTTTTTCATGTGTTCGTTGATTATGATAAATTTGTATGGAAAATAAATTTTGAAATGCAGTCTTAGTTTGTTTACCAGACAGAAATTTAGTTTTTGGTTAACCTTGATCTCAAAACATGATTGATTATTATACTTATTTGACTATAGGTGTATTACCACCATTGATTTCCCCCTATTAGTCTTTGTTAAATTTGCACTTTTCAAAAAAATGTGCAGAATTTATCTTTGTTTCAAATAAAGAAATACTTGGCATGAGTAAAGTTTTATCCTGTCAAGTTCTATAGAAAAAGTTTCACATAACATTTCATTGCATATAAGAAAATAACCATTATTGGAAGTTAATCAATCAAATTGCTCCCCTTATTCTATCTGTGTACAAGGTTTAGTCACCATGTAACCTCAACATTACAAAATTTTCTATAGAAATCACATATAAAAAATAATGGTGTTTTGAAATAACCAAGACTTATGTTTATGACACAGAAATAGTTTTACTGCAATAAAATGTAGGATTAATAACCAACAACGGTCAAATTCAAGGGAATATTTTTTTAGACCTACTTTCGTATGCAACCGGATTTGACGTACCATGATTTGGTGGTATTACACCTAAAGAAGACCTTTTTGTTCAATAGACTGAATGTGACTTTTTACCTTTGTAATACTGGTTATTTCAAGCTTTTCTGTCAAGTTTTGTCATAATCAGTTCAATAGTTTGAGAAAAATCTAGTATATTGAAAGACGACATCTGCAGCGATTCGAGCTAAATTTCTTCGACAAATCCAAACCAAGCCGCATCAAGATAGAATAGAGTGTGGACCAATAAATGACCAAATATCTATCTTATCTGCCTACAAACAGTTGAAAATGATACACAAGATGATTTTAGGAAGATAAAATACCACTTATAAACCTCTTTATCTTCTTTATAAGGTCTCTTTGGGTCAATTTTTACCTCTCATTTCTTCAAAATTTCAACTATTCAGGCCAATAAATAAAAATATTGGGGTAACTTTCACTCATTTATGGTCGAAATGTTATAAGAAATGAGTAATTGAAGCATTTTAGCAGAATGAACAATCCATATAAAAGTGTACTGTCTCCATGGAGGTTTCAATAAGTCCTTACGTAAAAATAAAATTTACGCCGTGTTCCAAAGAGGGACATAAAAGGCTTCTCTTTTAGTGAATAACTTGTCGTTTCAACATTAAAAATAATTTCATCTACTTATAACTATATACTTATTTAAGTATTACCTAGGAAAATGTTATATCATAGCAAAATATAAGGAATAAGGAGAAAAAGCCCAACCCCTTCCAAAAAGATAAATATATGCACATAGTATGGCTTGTTCTGTCAACTGAATACTCATAGTACAGTCCTATGTCAAGACAATTTTCTCATAAAATGGGTTTTGGAGACTCAATCCACTCAGAATATTTATTTTTTTTGTATTATTTCACTTAAATAGCAAGAAATTTTAACACATGAGATTACTCACAAGGCCATAGGTGCATGTACAGCTTCCCATATTAGGTGTATTACCACCATTGATTTTCCCCTATTAGTCTGTTAAATTTGTTCTTTTCAAAAAATTGTGCAGAATTTTTCTTTGTTTCAAATAAAGAAATACTTGGCATGAGTAAAGTTTAATCCTGTCCAGTTCTATAGAAAAAGTTTCACATAACCTTTCATTGCATATAAGAAAATAACCATCATTGGAAGTTAACCAATCAAATTTCTCCCCTCATTCTATCTGTGTACAAGGTTTAGTCACCATGTAACCTCAACATTACAAAATTTTCTATAGAAATCACATATAAAAAATAATGGTGTTTTGAAATACCCAAGACATATGTTTATGACACAGAAATAGTTTTACTGCAATAAAAAGTAGGATTAATTACCTACAAAATGTACAACGGTCAAATGCAAAGGGAATAATTTTTTAGACCTACTTTCGTATGCAACCGGATGTGATGTACCATGATTTGGTGGTATTACACCTAAAAGTAGAATAGTAGGTTTATTGTCCACGAGGTGCATCTATTGTCCTAAGGCGAAACCGAGGGCAATAGTTGTATCCGAGGTGACAACAAACTTACTATTCTACGAATATCCAGTCAGTCAGTGTTTTATTATATCATCAAAAACAACAGACAATAAATGTCGGTTCTAAATCAACTATCGTAATAAAATAAGCAAAAACCTAACCATAACGTTTACTTCATAAATATTATGAAATGCTAAGGGTATGTCGTGCACTGATGTCAACTCTCGATACAATAGTTCGCGAAAACGCGAGGATGTTACTCCTGCGATATTTCAAAATCCTCCAATCCCGTAGCCGCATGAAAATTCCGCTAATTATAATGACGGTTGAGGTCAAAAAGTTTCATCGAGGTCCAATAGTCTGATGGTTATTGACCGGTCCAATAGTTCAACGATTGCAAATTTGAATAAATAGTAAACATATTGTGTACTTATCTTATATAGCGAATGAGAACTGAGGTGTAATAATTATAGTTTTTTTTATACCACATATTTTACTGTGTTTATATACTTGGTAAATCATTAAGGTAATAGACTCGCTGAATTATAAAATTAACAAATCAACAGATAATGTAACAGATCATATATGTTCTTGAGTGAGTTTTTTTTTTAAATTATGGCTGGGATGCTTATAATATGTTATATCACGATAACACTGACATATCTTACGAAGAAAAAGTTTCAACACACTATATAAATGATGTATAGATGCCCGTTTTGTTTGAGGACTTTTTAGCTATCCTAATTTATTAAAGATTTATTTCTAGAAATATATATAAATTGTAAAGCAGGCTATGTATTTTGACCATGCTTTGAAATATTAATTGGCTTTTCTCCTTCTCACGCTTAAGGACACCATATATGTTACTCTTGTTTTTGAGGCGTGTCTTATTATTTGTAATATTTACAACAAATAAAGGTTGAGGGGAAGTTTCTGTCATTGCCACCAGGTCGTTCTATCTTTGTCCCGTGTAGCTCTTTTTTCTTCTTTGATTTGTTTCATTAATTGTATTTGTGGTGTACCTCATCAAGGGTGTCGGGTCTTGTCGTTTGTAATAATTAGGTGTACTCTTTTTTGTTGATTATTGATTGCGATACAGATACTGGTGAGATAAAAACGTTGCTAACGTAAAATTAAATTTTTCGCGACATAAACTGCAACATAATCAGGAAAAGATGCATTTGCCGAGGGATTTTTATCGTCAAATTTAAAGCAATATGACTCGATACTGTATGAAGATAAAATTGAGAAAGGATGGTGAATGGGTCAAAGCGACAACCACCCGACCATAGAGCAGACAACAGCCGAAGAACACCAATGGGTCCTTAATGTAGCGCGAATTCCGGCACCCGTAGGTGTCCTTCAGCTGGCCCCTAAAAAGTATGCATACTAGTACAGTGATAATGGACGTCATACTAAACTCCGAATTATACAAAAACATAATTTTTATAGGCCTTCCATTAATTAAGTGAAAGGTCATATTGGTTATACTTTTGTACTTTGTTAATACATTTGTATTATTGAGTATCACTAAAACAATTAAAAATCTTACCCAATTTCTCTGTTTGATAGAATGTTGTAGATAGTCTTCTGTCAAGCAAACAATGGACATAGTAGCCATCGCACTGAATCAATACGTCATCAATTCCTATTTAATTTCAATAAATGGCAGATACATTGCATATTTTGGAGAAAAAAAAACACGAATTAGCTTTCTATAAGAATGGGTTACGTTTCTTTCGGTGATAGGTGTCTAATATAGTTATGCTATATGTATTTACGTGCCTCCTACTGACATTTGGAGTTAATTGTAGCTGATTTCCACAGTTTGTTCCTAATGTTGTGCCGTTAAACCTCTGTTATAGGTTAGGAGTGGGTTCACAATGTTTAACATAAAAAAGGTTTGGTATGGTTACCAATGATACAACTCTCCACAAGGGACCCAAATGACACAGAAATTCACAATTATAGGTCACTGTAATTATATAACCTCGCCACATTCTTAATTTAATAAATAATTTTGTATTTTAGTGATTCGTGTAGGTACATTTCTGTTTTTTTTCTTTTCATAAATTGTTTTGTTATAAATCAGGCTGATGATTTCACATCACTTGTGTTAGGGCCTCTTAAAGTCGATTGTATGGTTTGGTATTGTTCGCGACGTAAAAATTCAACATAGCAGAAAAATAAGTATTTGTCGAGAGATTTTTATAATTAGCTTAAAAACATATTAATGTAGCCCTCTGTTTAAAAATTGCGTTTTAATCGAAACTTGATGAAGATTATTTATTCCACTTTAATGAAAAAGTTCCCGATGATATTTTTTTAAATGAGATAAAAATACGTAAAAAAATAACGTTTAATTTCTAATTGCATTCAAATGGAATAAAAATTCATCATTAACCAACGCTTGTTACACAAGAGGAGCGAAAGATAGCAAAGGGACAGAGAAACTCATTATTCGAAAATAAATTGACAACGCCATGGCTAAAAAAAGAAAGGCAAACAGACAAATAATAGTACACATGACATAACATAGAAAACATAAAACTAAGTAACACGAACCCCACCACAAAAATGGCGGTGATCGTATATGCTCCGGACGGATAGGCAGATCCTGCGGTAATATGATGACCTCACCATATTCTTACACAAATTAACAGTTAAGCATATTGTATAAAAACATTATCTGATTAACCTTGTAGATGTCATTGACTATTCACAGAATCATTTTTCATTAGATATATCACCAGTTTAAATCTAACATTTGTCGGCCTGATTATGAAGACTGGCACCATTTTATGTTTCATTCAACAAAAGTGGTAACACATGTCCGTTTCCCAGCGGTACACTTTAATGACCAGTAAACTTGAAATTTCCAAAACATATAATCATTTCATTAATATAATTAAAGGTCATATTGTTTTTCTTTTTGTACTTTAGTATAATTAAAACAAATTAAAATCTTACCCAATCCATCTGTTTGATAGAATGTTGTAGATAGTCTTCTGTCAAGCAAACAATGGACATTGTAGTCATCGCACTGAATCATTACTTCATCATTTCCTATTTAATAATAAATTTTAATAAATAGCAACTGCATTGCATATCTAAAAAAACAAACTATGAACTAGCTTTCTATTATTAATGGTCATCCTTCTTTCGATGCTTTTTGTCTGATGTTATAACATTTTATGTATATAAGTGCTTTGTATTGACATTTGGAGTTAAATGTTACAGATTTCCACAGTTTTGTTCTACTGTTGTGCTGTTACACCTCTCTTTTAGACTAGGAGAGGGTTGACCACATAATGTTTAATATGCGCCAGAATCTTTGATATAACTCTGTTTTTCAGTGGTCATTGGAGGTCAATGTCTGTTTGTTATACATTGTTTTGTATTAACACATCATTCATGAAGGGCCTTTTAATGTCGACTGTATAATCACTGTACTGGAAGATAGTTTTTGTCTTATTAGCGAAAATACCATAGCTCCTCAATTTTATATTTATATCAGGGATTATATATAAATAACAAAACAATTAAAAATACATGTTATAAGAAGTGTTCGAAAGGCCTGGACTGGGTTGCACAAGCGTTATTTAAGTTAAACTTTATTTAAAAGATAAATGAAACTTAACTTCTTAAATGATAATAAGTTAAACAACAGTTTAAAATCCGTTGCTCAAAGCTAAATTACGCCTACAGTTACTTCAGTGTTATCTAACAATTTAAATTATTATCTAATCCAGAATTAACTGGTTCTGAAATAGTTCCCCTATTCACGTGCATTTTCGCGAATTTTGTACGGAATAAAAATGGAGAACCAAGTAGACGCTGATAGAAAAAAATATCATCAAACTGGGATTCATCAGAAATTTCCTTACTCAGGCAACTTGTTGAACAGAATTTAACTATAATAAGAAGCAAATTGACCAATGCCATTACAAATGCACAGAAGATCGGGGTCTGGAAGACCATAGCATGTCAAATAGATGCTCTAGGGTTACACTGTCTTACAGGCAAAGAAGTTAAAACCAAATGGCAGAACTTGCAATCAAAGGCAAAAACACAGTATGCTGAAAAAAAAACCCATTCAAAGCAAACAGGTGGTGGGCCGGCACCTAAACCAATGTCAAAAGAAACAGAGAAAATAGTTGAAATGATGATGGATTGTTCCAGTTTTGTTGGCCTGAATGGTTGTGAATTTTCAGTGATCCTTGTAACTTCTGCAGGTGCTTAATCTTTTCTCTTTAAATTCTCTTATCGCGTTGCTCTTAAAGTTAAAAACAAAGGAAATACACATTCTAATTCTCTCAACTACGCATCAGCTGATCAATATTTGTAAACAAATTCCTTAAATAAATTATGGGGCCTTTTTGAAGGATATTCTACATTTGAATAATAATAAAATTAATTGTATATATAAGGACGATCACACACTGTTTGTGGAATGAATATCGTCATTCGCTATTTACCGATTTTTTTTTAAATATTTAAGATACCTTATTCTCCGACTCCTCAATTATAAGTCAAAATGAAACCATATGACTGCGACCAAGCACATTTCGCAACCGTCAACAAAGTCGAACGGATATTCACACGAGCTTACTTCAGAAATAGAAAACAAAACCGGTTACTGTGTTATAATCCAATATTTCCCTATATTCTTACTCTCACAAATATTATTATTTTTAATTCAATTCTCCTGCACTATTGCCTCTTAGAGAAGTATTTTAGCGTTTCGATTTTCAACATGACGTCACACAGTAGTAATGAAGTACAATTATGGGTGTTTTTAAAGCACATCACTATCGATTGTTCTATTTTACTTGAAAATTAAGTAATCACTTCTAACATGTCAAAAGTGATATATATATATATATATATATCTCTTGCATAACCACAATTTTTTATTTGGGTAAACGTTATTACTGGTCATATTTGTGCTTTATAATTAAACAACCCGACAAAGCCATGGCAATAAGAATAGACAAAAGACCGCCTGTAAACAAAACACAACATGGAAAACTTAAGACGGGGCAATCTTGTTACATAACGACTACATACTTTTATTAGCATCAATTTACGATGCCATAATTTCCTTTCTTATTTTAAAATACTGAACCGTCAGTACATTAATTAATTCTAATGATGGTTTGTATAAATACAAAACTTTCTTGAATCAATGAACACTGACCAAATTTAAATCTTTATACTCCTATGGGCGGGCAGAGTGGACAAGCAGATACAAGCTAGACATTTTCCCCAACCAGTACTCACTCATACTGTGGGCGAGAGGACAAAGCAAAATCCACCTCAGCTGTAGTGTATATCAGTTACCTTTTTTTAACTGAGGATAGGTTGTACAGGTATAATATAAATGACCTTAATTTGTTTGGTATATTAGCACAATTTGTTGTTTTGTTTAAAGATGCATGTTAGAATTTCTTCTTTTTATTCCAGTTAATTGAGTTACGATGAAATCATGTTAAGGATATAAAATGTTTAACAAGGGTCGTCCACAATGAAGAACAAAGCAATATAAAAATGATGCTGCTACTATCCCATCACATAAATGTATGTCTTCACATGCATTTGAATACATTTTTTATCGTCTTCGAAATATTAGAAAAGTTTTTCATTTTGTACCTGCATATATTTATTATGCTGACCAACGAATGTAATATTTTTTTTATTTTTTTTTATTCAAGGATGAAAGAACAAAGCAATTTAATATGCTTTTTATAATAGAGCCCCATTGTTAAGTATTCGGGCTATACAATAAAAGTAGAATACTACGATTATGTTTAACATAATAAAAAAGTATATCTCATATAAAAGGTGTCAAATAAAGGCAATAGTAGTAAACTGGTGTTCAAATGTCATAAATCGATTAAGAGAAAAAAAAAATCTGGTTACAAACTAGAACCGTAGGAAACAAATCAACAATAAGAGGAAAACAAAGAAACAATGGAAGTTCTGAACTGCAACAAAAACATCCGTTAACACACATAGAAACAAACTATTTGATAACAACTGCCATATATCTGACTTGTTACAGGATATTTTAAGTACAGTATGGTTAATTGAGTATGGTTTAATTGATAGCTAAACATACCGCCTTATGAAAATATAAAAAATATATCCATAAAATAACATTACTACTTACAGAAATACAGATAAACACACACAAAAGGAGATAATGAAATAGTCGACGCAATATTTAAACCACTGAACAACAGCGAACATATTATATCAACGACAAAAGACTACAGGATACCACAAATATTGATCCACTTACGTAACTAACTTGCAATCTCGAACTTTATACAATTCCTTTCACAATACTCGTCCAAACAAATGTCAAGACAATGATGTCATGGAAAGGCAATTTTATAATTATTTGAACTACAAACGATAAAACATAACGTATTTAAAAAAACCAGAAACATCAGAAATAGATACATGATTGAACAAAATACAGTTACACGTCGTATAGCAATGCAAATTCACTCTCGTATTCGGGAATGTTCCAATGTTAGTAAGGAAAGGCAATTCTATAATCATATATTGGAGAACAAACAATGGGATATAACACATTATTCAACCGAAACCATAACAAAAACTTCCAAAATAAAAACACGAATGCTGGATGTACAAAATGACGAGACACGTCGTATAACAGTTTTATTCGGGAATGTGTCCCATTTGAGTAATTAGCAGACGAAAGATATGTTAAACTAAGAAAAATGTACAATATGCATCATTATTTAGTTTAGACAAGGTCACATCGTATAGATCAACCAATTCGTGAAAAGGTCCATTAAATTTACGGAGTACCATTTTAAAAGAGGGACGAAAGATACCAAAGGGACAGTCAAACTCATAAATCTAAAACAAACTGACAACGCCATGGCTAAAAATGAAAAAGAAAAACAGAAAAAAAATCTTAATCTTGCCTTCTCATAACTCGGTTGGAGCAGTGTCTGTGTAAGGCACACACTCCTGTATCAAGTAGGTATAGTGTTAATATTCACGAGCATAACGTATCAATTAAGATTGGAACACAATAGAAGACTGAGAAGTAGGAATGATACTGCTGTGAAATGGGAAATTGATAATTGGAAAGGTAAAATCATCCAGTTTGTCATTAAATTTAGTGTGAGATTGTCCACATTTGACAGTATGGAGGAAAAAAATCAAGGCATGGAGCTCTTCTACTGTTATCTCAAGTATCCCTAACTGCAAGTTCACTGGAATATATGAGATGCAAGAACTGACCAAAATAAACGCGACGATCTTTTGAAAGTAGGGTTGTCCACATACCTTGTCAGACTGATATATTCTCGTACCATTGAAAAACAATCAAGTTTAAAGCAGTCATGAATACAGTTTTAACGTGCCACCAATCGGTTAACATGCTGATCTTTTCAATCATATCAGTTAACTTGAGGCAGTTACAAAATCTGCTCAAAGTTAACTTTTTCAGGTTATCGGGAACAATCGACTCAATGGAATAGTGATTGTTTTCCTCATGAATGATTTGATCGATATCTACAGCACATCGACACAATTAACCTGATTAAAGTATGGATTTCAATCAATTATTTTGTCTTACTCTTTAAATAATAGATCGAAGTTATTCAATATGTACTCTTAACCCGGTTATAGTGCAAGCTATATAATTTAATAGACGATTGACATTTGAATGCCAAACAAGTCAATTATCTGTATGAAAAAAGAAAGGAAAAGATATTGACTCATTTGGTGTTCTAATTATAAATGGACACAATATAAACAAACATTCAACCAATTGTTATTTTTGTTTCCCTTGATAATTAGCATAGTTATTATTGTTATTATTAAAAATAAGCTATTTCTAACCGGAATACTCACTAACGATTTCTGCGTTTTCACTGGTGAGCGTTGTCATCAATCTGAGAAAAAAAAGTACAAAAACGCTTAGAGTAAATTTGTATTATGATTTGGTTGTCTGCATGTGATACGAAGACTTTTTTAATATGCAAATGATAACATGATTAATAGGGAATACATTTATATCTTTGTTTAAAAATTAATAACTGATGGCAGCATGAAAATCTACTTACAATTTCTACAGTGACTTCTACTAATTAACACTTTTTTCTTTTAGAAATTTGAAAACCACAAGATGTTTAAAAAAAAAATACGAACAGTGATGCATTTATTGTCCTAGTGGTGATTCTAGACGTATTCTTACACCTTATCTGTGAATTTTTTACTCACTTGCTTATGTGAAAAGTAAAATCACAAAAATACTTAACTCTGATATAGATCAGGTTTTCTTGTAATCAGATGCTTATAAATAAACCAATACTCGTTACCGCATGCCGAAGATTCCGACATGTGTAAGGATAAAAAGTTTATTCAAATGGGTTGGTTCCAAAAATACACATTTAAAATTCATTAGGTCAGATATATTAATTGTATTGAGTAATAATCCCTTTATAATTTGATATATCGATGTTTTTGGCAGATTTTGAAAGTAGCCAGTAGATGGTGAATTAGCACTTGAGTTATAATCTTTCATTTCGATAAAAAAAAAAAAAAAAACTCATAGCCTAAAAATCTCAGAACTAGCAAATGACACATCTATTTTGCTTTAAGGTAAACGGCATTGGTATTCATTCTACTATTAACAAGAAAGAATATCATACAAACGATAAAGAGAAACAAAAAAAAATATAAATGTTTTTATAACATTGCAATCACGCAAAATTGGTAAAATGACTGTCACAAATAACTGGTTATTCTGATTTGTAATTGGAGGATGGTAGCAAGAAAGTTAAACTACCAGTTTGAAGTAAAATTTACTTAGAATGGCGGTTAGACATGTAAAAAATAACGGAAATTAGTTCATATATTGATGCAATGAAAATGAATTGAAAGGCTTAACTTGTAAAACTCCCTAAAACTGAAAAATATTCGAACTTCTACATGTTCTATTTCACCATGTCCATTGAGTTTCAGTGTGAAAACCTGCTGTATTAATTATGCATTTGAGATCTAATAAATCACTATAAAACATACAAAAGATGCTCAAATTTTAACTTGAAATGCTTCAATGTTTGATTTAAAAAGAAGGCTGTTAAACAAATATACTTGAACACTATAATGATATAATGAAACAAGTTATATTGGAAAATCAACACACAAAGAGTCAAAGCAATAATGTATATTTTAGTAATTTGGTAACAGATGATACAACTTGTATTAATGACGTTATTTCTGTTTATAGCAAAATTTCCCAAATAACTTAGATATACGAAAACAAAACAATACTGAAAATCTGAGGTTTGTACTTTAGGCAAATCTTTTTCTAAATTTTAAAAAGAGAAATTAAAGAATAATCTATCAATAAAAACTCAAATTTCAATTCAACAAGATATAAGGATGATCTGCCAAGGACTGTGTTACAATCTGGACAAAGACATATTGTATTATAATAAGGTCTAAAACCCAGCTTGCAGTAGGGTTCTTCCTATATGACAACATTTAGCTTAGGATATTGTTACCTTTTTACAATAAAGTTCCTTTCGCTTTTTAATAATAGAAATGTTCCGATGAAAATTACTGCATAACATTATACAAATACACGTGGCTCTGTACTTATACATCCTGTCATTGTGTAATTATGCAATGGTATTTTTTGTATTGTGTCTTTCATTTTTCTTTGTGTGTTTTGTCTATATGCCTTTGTGTGTGTAATTGTTTTTAACATATCTGTTTGTTCTTTTTTTTGTGATTAAGATTATAACACTATGTTGACTGTTGTATACCTATTCTAGTGTTTTCATCTATTATGTCTATTTGTTATGTTCACCAATCGTTTTATGTAATTTCATACGATTGTCATACAAGTAAAAGGATCAGCTAGCTATAAATTGGGTTAAATCTACCATATTCTACATAATAATATGCATGTGCAGAAATATGACAGTTGTTATTGATTCGTTTGATGTGTTTGAGCTTTTGATTTTGCCAATTTGATTAGGGACTATCCGTTTTGAATTTTCCTCGTAGAAATGTCTGTCAATTACTTGTTCTATTCAATTCCATGATTTTAAGGTATCATGGTAATATATGAACCTAAAAAGTCTTTAACTGAATTTTTAAATTGAAATGAAATACTTGTAATGTAAATGTATTTAGGTTGAGATCTCACAAACGTGTTTAACCCCGCCGCATTTTTGCGCCTGTCCAAAGTCAGGAGCCTCTGGCCTTTTTTAGTCTTGTATTTTTTTAATTTTAGTTACTTGTGTACAATTTGGAAGTTAGTATGGCGTTCATTATCACTGAACTATATATATATATTTGTTTAGGGGCCAGCTGAAGGACGCCTACGGGTGCGGGAATTTCTCGCTACATTGAAGACCTGTTGGTGACCTTCTGCTGTTGTTTTTTTATTTGGTCGGGTTGTTGTCTTTTTGACACATTCCCCATTTTCATTCTCAATTTTATATAGATAAAACAACAAAGTACGAACATTGATTAGTGATGCTGTGAACTATTGTAACGTTTAAAAAATTGTCTCACTGGAAATCACATCAATACACATTGACATCATTTGCATTTTACTTAGTATATTTTTTTGCTATTTTTGTATTTAATTTATTCAGTTACTGGGACGAAACAGGTTATGGACCATGGTGCCAAGTTTAATTTAATCGATATATTTCAAGTTCAATATTCCAGTGTCCATACCTTTTCGGTTTGTTTATTTTGTCTTTCAGTTTCCTGTCCTCCTTTGCTTCGACAACATCTGCAACAATATAAGTATATCCCTACTTTGTTATATGACCTTAAAAATATTTAAAAAATGCATGTGCAATGCAAAAGTGTCAACTCGGGCATTAAGAAGAACAATCTTGGTTTTGCGTATAGTAAAATGACAAATCAGTATGAAAATCTAGCTCCATGTTATATCAAGATTTCTTCATAGTATTAAATATTGTCTTCATAACAAAGAGTAATGACAAAATAGCATGAAAAGGTAGCGCCATGTTGTATCAAAATGTCTTCATATCATTCAATTTATCTTAGTGATATAGCAAATGTCTTAGTATTATAGTCAAATGTCGATTCAGTATAGAACATTTGTTTCATGATATATCTCTACCCTTAATAATATGTTTTTTGTTATCATAAGGCAGCTGTGGTGTTCCATATTTATTGTTTATATTCACCCCACATGTACCAAGTTTTAAAATAGTGTGATTGGTATACAAGAAATTAACTATAGATTGTACAGAAAGACGAAGAAGTAAACTTAACAACATATTTATGATCTTTAATCTGTGTAAAATGTTGATACTGCAAATGGCTTTTTTTCAAAGTTGATATATTTTGTTTTGGTTTGATCAACTATTCACAAAATCATTATAATACTTTTACTGAATTTTTCATCCCTTATCTTTATTAATTTTGAAATGCATTTTATCAAAGATCCATTTTTGTCCTCCAGTGTATTTTCATTTGTATCACTACGTCTTTTGATTGTGTTAAACCATTCCAATTTATATTTTATAGTTTGTCTTTCTATGTTGTAATGTTACATTATTGTTTCATATGAGGGTGAAGGATTGTTACCATTCAAACCTTTAAACCCACTGCTATTGTTACACGTGTCCTACGTCAGGAATCTGATGTTCAGTAGTTTCTCGTTTCTTATATAAATTAGACCGTTGGTTTCTCGTTTGAATGGCTTTACACTAGTTATTTTGGGGCTCTTTTATAGCTTGCTGTTCGGTGTTATTCAAAGCTTTGTGGTGAAGTCCTTACCTAGACCTATAATGCTTTACTTTTATACATTGTGACTTTGATGGAGAGTAGTCTCATTGGCACTCATACAACATCTTCCTATTTCTATATAATAGACTACGGGTGGTAAAAATTGCCAGAATTTGTTTAGTAATCAATGGTACCATGCTGATAATTTGAAAACGTTAATAAATATGCGAATATAGACTGTTGGTACAGCTTTGAATATAGATAGTTATTCAATATTTGTCATTGAATAGTTTTCTTGCACAAAAAATATAAATGATTGATAAACTGAAAAAATTGAAATTGGACTTATATAATTAAGTCAAAAATATAAAATCAAAATACAAGATTATGTACAGTTTATAAGTTTGTTTTCGATTTATGAGTTTGCCAGTCCCTTTGGTATCTTTCGTACCTCATTTATACAAGTACACCTATAATTTCTTTAGTTTTTATATATATATATATTATAGACAATATTATAAGCTTAGTTTTTAAACGGGCTGCTTCATCAAAACATAATATATATACATAATTTAAACATTCTGGGATATTTTTTTTAACAGAATAAAACAAAAATTGCCACGAAATTCTTTAAAGCATTTCTGTTAGATCATTTAAAACTTACCTTTGATTATTTACAATATCTTATTACGAAAAGAAAATTTCAAATTACGATTTCATACATAAAAGTATTACACCCCTTAAACCTAAATGTGGACCAATCTGATAACGGGTCACACAATCCACAATCTATGTACAAATTTAAATTCAGCATTTCAAAGACCCCAAAAATGTCATTTATGTTAAATTCAAACAAAATGCAGTTGTTCAACCCTTTGGATGTTAAAGTATACCAATTTTAAGGGGGAAGACCTGGTTTATGGGATACAACTCTTACACATGTATTGAAAATCATTTGTGCGTTTAAACATATCAATACATAAAACAGTGACCAAGCATCTATGTTGTTTACAGTTGGCTGTGAGAACGATGCAAAGAGATCCAATTAACTGTTCATATTTGACACCACCAATCATTTAACTAGTAGGGAACATTTTTTTTGTAATAAAGTAGATGAGGTAGTATACCTACTAGTTTTTTCAACCATTTGTGAGGGTACCCCAAAACTGGTTATATTTAATATGCCCTAAACATAAAATAAAGCGGTGAATTTCACCAAGACTTTAGCAGATAATTCCTGGACCCCTACCTTTTTAATAATATATATATAAGTTAAATTAAAAGAGGAAAATGTCGGTGTTACCATGGCCTACCCCCTTGAAATGGGACCAAAAATTCAAAATCTTAGTATAGGGTTTTATTCAACATTTTTAGAACTCAAAGTATTCCTGACCTCGTATTAAACCTTATTGAAATTGGTCAAAAAAATGTAAGAAAAGTATTGTGTTTTTCCCCAAACGGTTAAACCCGAAACCCTAGAATCAATCCTTTGTTTGGTATGGAACCTTGTTGTACAATGTAATAGACACCCTTATATTTATACACTCAAACTACTTTTCAGAAACAACAGAAATATAGATTCCCACACTAAAACAAGTGTATTACGATATTTCTCCACTCGAGACAGTTAATTTTTTTTATTTAAAGCGCGAGGCTTACGCTATTTTTCCACTCGAGACACTTTAATTTTATTATTTAAAGCGCGAGGCTTGCCGAGCACTTTAAATAACTAAAATTTTACTGTCGAGATTGGAAAAATATCGTAATACACGAGTTATAGTGTCGGAATCTGTTTCTCTAATGATTTTTATCCTTCTTTTTCAAAGATTTTCAGGAACTTGTGTTCTTAAACGCGACGTCATTTGGCATTGCTGCCTACTTTCATGGCCTCACAATATGAAAATTCAGAAGAAGAAAAAACATTTAGACGTCATAACCAAATTTCGACAAATCATTTGCCGAGAACAGATTTTTCACTTTTGAGAAGATATATTTTTCTCACACCGGTCAGGAAATGTGAAAATAACACAAAAAATAGAGAAATGTATGTTACGGCCCCTTCTTGATCCCTCATTCCTTTATAATTTATAAAACAACCCCAAATTAAATTTTAACCTTTCTTTCAGGTATCAAACAGTGTCGTATAATTTCATAGAGATCCACTCAATTATAGTTTAAGCAATATTGGCCGGCAATTTAAATGTCCTCAGACGAGGATGACGACCACAATGACGCTAACAACGTGATAACATTATACGATCACGACAAAAGTTCGTATAAATAAGGACAACAGTAGTATACCGCTGTTCTAACGTCAAAAATCGATTGAGATTAAGCAAATCCGGGTACAATATGCATCTTAATGTTGCTTACATGAATATTTATATTCTTGTTGGTGAATAACTTGCTACTTACAATTATTCACATGTAAACATGTTTTTGGCCATGTGATATTTTCGTCCATGCTTTCAGCGCTCTCCTCTGGATACCGTATTCTACAGGAATAGTGTCCTTCATCTTCCTTTGTTGCGCAAAATATGTTAAGTGATGGGTAATTAACTTGCGATCCTTTGTATTTGTTTGATGTGGTCTCATCAACTGTCAGCTTTACTTCTTCGGAATTTTTCTCCTTAACCCAATACACCTTCGAACCATCGGGCAACGGTACTACTGTTTCACATTCGAGTGTGCATCCACCACCGACTTTCACTTCAAACGAAGGCTTCATCTTCAGTCGTGGAAATTCTTAAGTTTAAAAAAATTATTGAGATGCAGAGCTAGATACAGGTTCCATTGAAATTTATGTTTGATTTTTTAATGATCATGAATTACATCAAAAGCTTTATTTCCTACATGTATTATATGTAGATCGAGACCAACAACGGCATGTTGACTAAGAAAAAAATAAAAATATCTTATTAAAAATCAGTTCAAATCGCTATCATATATCTAGAAAGGAGGAGCAAATGTCGGAATGACATTTCGCAATTTAGTATCATCTCACAAGATCAATACAAACCCTTCTTTCAATTGGAGTGAAATACAATACATCAGGTAAGCAATTAATGTGGAAAACATTTTTTTTTCGTGTTTTGAATTCAATATCTCTTAAATTTTCATCACAAAAGCAATTGTTTTGTAGTATATTGGAAGATTAGAAAACTTTACGAATTAGTTTTCAAATACAAACAAATACTCACTCGCACACCAACTACCCAACAATTCCAGCACCGATCCGCTTAAATTAGTTGATGGAGTAAAGGGAAAAGTTCCCAAATAAACGATCACTGTACGGAGTTTGTAACTCACATTTAACACGAACTCACAATCGTTCCACTATTAATTCTAACTTACCGTAAGTTATTTTCTTTTGATAAGTTTGCCAGTGTTGTAATTTTGTCTCTTTCTTTTTCACATTTTTCATTTGGTCTGTGTAGAGCTTTCCTTTCCTGTTATAGGTTTCTAAACGATGGAGGACTCTCTCTAAAATACCACATAGATCATAGTAATTTTTGTTATCCAACGAGAACTTCTTTGAGTGAGCCATGTCATTTCTGCACAATCTGATGCGTTCAATATCGTCACCAATCAGAATATCGAAATTCTTAATATCAGACCACCTTCCTCCCCATCCATGGCTCGGAATATGCTTGTTTTGTTTTCGAAGCTGTGCATAAAGATATGTTATATCACATTCGTCTCTTTGTTTAACAAGAAAGCCACCACTATCGGCGATTAATAGGTCAAATAATGCATTGGTCAAAATTTCTAAAATGATGATGGCCATTCTTGTTGCATTTATTTGCTCACGGCTGAAGATGTTCTGTAAACATAATTTACAATCATATTAACTAAATAAAAACTACCTTCTTGTATATGATAGCAGATTAAAGATACCAAAGAGACATTCAATTCATAAGTTTAAAAGAAACCGATTTCGTTATGGCAAACAAATATAAAAATCTACAAACCAATACCTTGAAAACTAAAGATGGGCGATAGATACCAGAAGAACAGTCAAACTCCTAGATCGAAAACTAAACTGACAACGCCATGGCTAAAAATGAAAAAGACAAACAGACATAACACAACGTAGAAAACTAAAAACTAAGCAACACGAACCAAACCAGAAAAAATAGGGTGAATTCATGTGCTCTGGGAGAGTTCGCAGATCCTGCTCTACATGTGGGACCCGTCGTGTTGCTCATGTTATTACACAACCGATAAATAGTATTATTCTGTAGGTCACATTCGTGAAAGGGAAAGGAGATTGTACTTACGACGTAACGAGCATATCCGTTATCATTTATGAAATGGTTATTCCATAACGGTCAACAAACTCGTAATGGCTTCTGTAAAATTTATGAAGGGATAATTTCAACTTCACCAATTGGAACTCTTGGTTTATAAACCCCCTATTGAGCAACAACCCATTATCAAGGAAATCATGATGGGAAATTAAAGCACGAGAATATCGTATCAATTTGGAGATATATACTCCGTATGCAGGCGCTGCTAGAATGTAGCTACTAAAAATTTCAAAGTTCACAATTGGGAGGATGAAATCATCCTTTTGTCGTAAAATTTACTTTTTTAACCGACCCTTTGTCAATATCTAGTCAAGATATGAGGTTGATTTAACTGTATTTGACTGCGCAAACAAAACCAATCAAAATCTGAGGGGACCTTGGATGGTCTGGAAAAAACCCAGAACCTGTTCTACAAGTTTTATCCCGTCGTTTTGCTCATACTCATGTTAATGTATATATTGAAAAGCGGTTAAATCAAACATATAGATCTTCCAATTTTGCAATAAGCAAATACAGCCACAATTTAATAATATGTTTATTTAAAAAAAAAAAAAAGGATTAACAATAACTTTTGATAAAAGCAGATATGTGAATTATACATTAAAGTTGTTGGCATAACACGGATTACAAGTATGTTCTTCTCAAGCTCATATATGTTATGATGGTATGGCACTAAACCCCTAACGGGAAGGATTGTGCCTGATATTCATATGATGAAGACATAATCTTTCAATCAGTTTAATTGAAGTCTGGAGCTGGCATGTCAGTTAACTGCTAGTAGTCTGTTGGTATTTATGTATTATTGTTATTTTGTATACTTACTTGTGTTACATCTTCTGACATCAGACTCGGACTTCTCTTAAACTGAATTTTGATCTGCGTATTGTTATGCGTTTACCTTTCTACATTGGCTAGATGTATAAGGGGGGGGGGGTGAAATCTCATAATATAAAAAAGAAGATGTGGTATGATTTCCAATGAGACAACTATCCACAAAAGACCAAAATGACACAAATATTAACAATTATAGGTCACCGTACGGCCTTCAACAATGATAAACATTGATAAACATTATTAACCCCGCCGCATTTTTGCGCCAGTCCTAAGTCAGGAGCTTCTGGTCTATTTGAGTCTTGTATTATGTTTAATTTTAGTTTCTTGTGTACAATTTGGAGTTTAGTATGGCGTTCATTATCACTGAACTAGTATATAAATTTGTTTATGTGCCAGCTGAAGGACCCCTCCGGATGAGGGAATTTCTTGCAGCATTGAAGACCTGTTGGTGACTTTCTGATGTTGTGTGCTCTATGGTCGGGTAGTTGTCTCTTTGATACATTCCCTATTTCCGTTCTCAATTTTATTAAAGGGCCTTCTTGAGCTGACTATGCTATATGGACTTTGCTCATTGTTGGACACCGTACAGTTACCTGAAGCTATTAAATTTTGTGTCAATTGGTCTCTTGTGAAGAGTTGTCTCATTGACAATCATACCACAACTTCTTTTTTAATATTTGATATACAGTAAAGACGAATGAAACTACATATTAACTCTCCAACCAGTCTCATCCATAATAACAGAACTAAATGTCAGTGACAATTAAACAGTCTTAATATTTCTTTTCAGAACAAATGTATACAGCCAAATTAAATATTGCAACTTTATTCATGTTTTTTAACATGTGTAATGTAATATCATAAAGGATTATAGAAGACAACGACGACAACCGATAAACGGCAAGTAAAAGATCTTCCTATCGGACAACTTTCATTTCTTAATATGAGTGCAACAAACAAACATATAATTTATTGTTTATACCAATTATACACTTAAACAAAAGTAAATTCACAAAAATACTGAACTTAGAGGAAAATCAATTCGGAAAGTCCGTAATCACATGGCAAAATCAAATAGCAAAACGCATCAAAAACGAATGGACAAGAACTGTCATATTCCTGACTTGGTACAGGCATTTTCAAATGTAGAAAATGGTGGATTAAACCTGGTTCCAAAGCGCTAACCGTCTCACTTTCATAACAGTCTCATCAACTTCCGTTATATTTACATTGAGGCGTTACCTAAACAGACACAATAAATAAAAAAGTCAAAATTTGGGTACATCAGTCATCATCGTATAACAATATAACAGAAGTAACACAGATCACTATCGTATAATAAATGATTAACCGACAATTTCTTTTAAATAAATACTGTTAACTAAAAATATTTCTCCAATACACTTCAAAGACATTACGGATTAATAGATCTTTGGTAGTTACTAGAATGATATATATTTATTATCAATCTAAAACCAGATGTGTCCGTTTCAAATATAATATAATACTATAATATAAATATAATACTTCTTGTAGCTAGTAGAATTGTTCATCAACAGCTTTCAACGTATAGTTGTTCATTGCTATGTGGTTTTGTGCAACAACGTATAAGGTAAAAAAAATAATAAAGTAATGGTTTCAACTACGATTGGGAAAAAAATACAACAACATTTATATTTTCACATGTAAAAAGTAAAATCACAAAAATACTGAACTCAGAGGAAAATCAATTTGGAAAGTCCATAGTCACATGGCAAAATCAAAAAACAAAACGCATCAAAAACGAATGGACAAGAACTGTCATATTTCTGACTTGGTACAGGCATTTTCAAATGTAGAAAATGGTGGATTAAACCTGGTTCTATAGCGCTTACCCTCTCACTTTAATAACAGTATCATCAACTTCCGCTACATTTACATGATGCGTTAAATAAACAGTCACAATTAATAAAATAGTCAAAATATGGGTACATCAGTCATCATCGTATAACAATTTTAAAAGGAACAATTTAACAGGTCACAAAAACATCTACTATCTACGAACACATGGATTGATTTGAGTGTCTGACGTCAGAAAAATTATATACGTCACATAAATTTGTCGTTCAATGTGCATACAAACAATTTTAGAATTTACATAGGCAATGTACGCATACAGGATTAAAAAAATCAAAAGTATGTAAGAAAAATTTACAGAAATAGACCGAGATTCAAACTAGTCCAAAAGTTATCCATAAAATTTATGAGAATCCAAAACTTTTAAAAGGAACAATTTGTACAGGACACAAAAACATCTACTATCTACGAACACATGGATTGATTTGAGTGTCTGACGTCAGAAAAATTATATACGTCACAAAAATTTGTCGTTCAATGTGCATACAAACAATTTCAAAATTTACATAGGCAATGTACGCATACAGGGTTAACAAGAGTGAACACACTGAAATGTCTCGCCTTCTTTATTATACATTGATATTATGTTGATAGTCCTAAATATAAAGCCTCATTTAAACTGTCACATAAACTTAACATAAACCAAGATAACTAAACATATACCAATGAACCATGAAAATGAGGTCAAGGTCAGATGAACCATGGCAGGCAGACATGAACAGCTAACAGTTTTTCCATACAACAAATACAGTTGACCTATTGCTTATAGCTTAAGAAAAACAGACCAAAACACAAAAAGTCAACACTGAGCAATGAACCTTGAAAATGAGGTCAAGGTCAAATAAAACCTGCGCTACTGACATATAGATCATAAAATATTTCCATACACCAAATCTAATTGATTTATGGCATATATTATTAGAGAGAAACACCAAATCTGAAAACTTTACTTTGACCACTGAACCATGAAAATGAGGTCAAGGTCAGATGACATCTGCCCACTAGTCATGCACACCTTCCAATCATTCCATACAACAATTATAGCAGACCTATTGCATAAAGTATGAGAAAAATAGACCAAAACACAAAAATCTAACTATAACCACTGAACCATGAAAATGAGGTCAAGGTCAGATGACAGCTGCCAGTTGGACATGTACACCTTACAGCCCTTCCATACACCGAATATACAAGACCTACTGCTTATAGTATCTCAGATATGGACTTGACCACCAAATCTTAACCTTGTTTACTGATCCATGAAATGAGGTCGAGATCAAGTGAAAACTGTCTGACGGGCATGAGGACCTTGCAAGGTACGCACATACCAAATATAGTTATCCTATTACTTATAATAAGAGAGAATTTAACATTACAAAAAAATTGAACTTTTTTTTTAATCAATCACTGAACCATGAAAATGAGGTCAAAGACATTGGACATCTGACTGACAGAAACTTCGTAACATGGGGCCTCTATATACAAAGTATGAAGCATCCAGGTCTTCTACCTTCTTAAATATAAAGCTTTAAAGAAGTGAGCTAACACCGCCGCCGCCGTAGCCGCCGCCGCCGGATCACTATCCCTATGTCGAGCTTACTGCAACAAAAGTTGCAGGCTCGACAAAAAATCAAAAGTATGTAAGAATAAATTACAGAAAAAGGCCGAGATTCAAACTAGTCCAAAAGTGTAAGGCTGATTTCTAGACGTATAAACCTATGAAAATATAAATAAATTTAAATTATTTAAATGTAGTGCTTCATATGATGCAAACATAGATATGCAGATATCTTTTTGTTTTAATCTGTGATATGAATAGAAACAACTTTATTATGTCAATGAAATACTTAATTTCCCTACCTGCTCAATTTCTCCTAACCAATCAAAGAAGATTTCCTCTGAACTGTGGGTATTTCCATGTTCTTCACAAAAATACTCTTTCTGCGGTTTGATGGCTTTTAGTTCAACCATTCCATCAAGGCATTCGTAATCTGTAAATTTGCATTTAAGTTTTAATTCATATGATAAATTTGGCTGACCTCGGATCTCTTTCATATCTTCAATTATTCCTATTAACTTTGCCTTTACATCGTGATACGAGCGCCTCTCTGGTTCTCCCCATTTCCAGATTTGCATTTGCAAAACATTCCGATAATTAGCAATGAGAAGCATTTCGCAACCAGCAGCATCTAAATTGTAAATCGCAAAATCTCTATAGAAGGCAGGATGTTTTCCATCAGATGTGTATGGACCGTTGGCAACGGTGTAATATCGAGTACAGGCAACTAGTATTTGAGTGGCAAATGAAGGTGGGAGAAAATCAAATGCAACACAAAGACATGATGATTTGGAAGCGCAGGAATAAAATATGTCGTTGATGTTGCTCAGTGATGTGTTTTTGATCATACATGGTACATAGAAGTCTGTGTCTTCGTCAATTTCGCATGCGTTTGACATTGTTCTTGACCGAACAATAATGTTAATTTTTTCCATGATTTTCAGTAAGTGTATTCTGTATTTCCTTATGTTTACCTCCTGTCGCAGAAATATTTCATTTAATAGTTTCTCGCTCAGACGTCCATGCTGTCTCAGCTCTTCCCACTCTGTTTGATGAACCAAATCTTTCTGGAATTGGTCGGCTGTTATTATGCATTTAAATGCACTTGCCAACCATTGTGGATCTAAGACGACGTATTCGGCTAGGTCTGAAAAGTAAACATATGTTCCGATGCCATTATGATACGTGAGAAACTGCTCTAATTCCTCTTCGTCTGTGATAGGTTGTATAATGTTGTTTGCAATTTCTGCAATATCTGATTTAGCAACTACAGGTTTTCCGCATGAATTTTCACCAGAAAGGGCCTTTTCGAGGTGGATCCATCTAGCGGGAGTTTTGATATTCCACTGTTTTCGGCTTTTTGCAATTTCAACTATGCCTCTTCGTATAATGTCGAATTCATCATCCGAATCATCTGTATTAGATATCACATACATTTTTCGTATATTTCTTCGTATCTGGGAAGTCCTTACTATCTCATGAACTTGGCGCTGAAATTTTGTCTCACATTCACTGATGTTTCCCTACAAAACAAATATATTTGTTATGAAACTAAGCGTTGTCAAATTACCGTTAATTTCTCATGAAAATTTTGTGCTGCTATCAATACTTTTCTTTGTCCTGTTAATATGCAAAAATAAGCAAGGATAAATGTTTAAATGTGTCTTACGTAGAGGACAGCATCATCTGTGATTTTTAAAACATTGATTAAGAGGATTTCACAAAAAAAGTGTACGTCTTCTAATGATACCTTCGACAATCAAAGTTCTCGAAATCGCGGAGTTGTGTTTATAATTATTTTTGTGTAACAACCATTAACCATCGACAGCAAATCAAGTTATAGAAATATTCTATTGTCAAAATTTGTGTTATTTCACTCAATATCAGAGGTTTATTATATTTACATGACAATTTCGTTTTAATTTCTCATTTTTTTCATAAAAAGGATATAACATATTTGTCATTGTTTAATGCTCAAGTTACAGGTTATAGCAAATTGTCAATCTTGTGCATTAGGAAGAATTTAAAAGTGGCATTCAAAGATCAGATATGAGAGGACTCTTTTATTTCAATAAAATAAAAAAAAATATGGAAAACAGACTGGTTTCGTTACACATAGCAAAATATAGTCTTTATTCCTTGAGAATGTTTAGGTAATCATCTCTTACACATCGTACATACACAATTTACCTTAACAACACCACGGCGACAAAAAATGGAGGAATTTGCATGACCAAACTAGAGACTCTAAAGAGCCTGTGTCGCTCACCTTGGTATATGTGCATATGAAACAAAGGACACAGATGGATTCATGACAAAATTGGTGATGGTGATGTTTGTAGATCTTACTACTTACAATTTTCTCTATCTATAATAAACTTGGCCCTTTATATACAGAGGCAAATATTTTGGCCCCAAAATATAGCAGATTTAGAAAATTGTGAAAATGTTGTCTTTCAGCAATATTTTGGAAAGTAAAATGCTTCTGCTACATAAATATGAGCTGTTGATTACAATACAATGCATAAATATCGCTATCTAGCATCATTAAGCCATGCTTAATTACTGAAATCTTCAAAATATTAGCATTTTGGTTAATTTTTAAACGGATTCCGTTTAAAATGAAAGTGGCCGCATTCGTGTTCATTCATACTATTGAAATGTAAGTTGTATTTGATGATAATACAAAGCATATATAAAATTTTAGGATGAACACGGATGCAGCTACTTTCATTTTTGACAAAAACCTTCTGAAAAGTTACGTTGTTTTGTATATTTGATAGATTTTTCATATCTAAGCTTGAATCAGAGTGTTTTAATGAATAAATCAGTTAAAACACATAAACTAATCAAAATTTGTTCTATTTTCAGACAAAGCAACCATCTTTATTGATTTGCTGGAAGATCGAACATATTTATTCAAACTAAATACCCTAATAATGATTGTGGCTCAATTTGGTTAAATTTGACCCAGTAGTTTCGGAGGAGAAGATTTTTGTAAAAGATAACCAAAATTTACGAAAAAATGGTTAAAAATTACTATAAAGGGCAATAACTTCTTAGGGGTCTACTGACTATTTTGACTTATTTGTAGATCTTAGTTTGTTGAACATTATTGCTTTTTACAGTTTATCTCTATCTATAATAATATTCAAGATAATAACAAAAAACGGCAAAATTTCCTTAAAATTTCCAATTCAGGGGCAGCAATCAAACAACCAGTTGTCCGATTCATCTTAAAATTTCAGAGCAGATAGATCTTGACCTGATAAACAATTTGTCCATGTTAGATTTGCTCTAAATGCTCTGGTTTCAGAGTTATAAGCCAAAATCTTCATTTTGACCCCTATGTTCTATTTTTAGCCATTGCAGCCATCTTGGTTGGTAAACCGGGTCACCGGACACACTTTTTAGACAAGATACCCTAGTGATGATTTAAGCCAAGTTTGGTAAAATTTGACCGAGTAGTTTCAGAGAAGAAGATTTTTGTAAAAGTTAACGACAACGGACGCCGACTGACGACGGATGCCAAGTAATGGGAAAAGCTCACTTGGCCCATTGGGCCAGGTGCGCTAAAAATGAGTTAGGACGTAAATATGGTAAGGGTATCCTGTTGCACAAACATTACATTACCCGATATGCAAATAATCCATTATCTAGAAATTGGTTACGCATTTATTTGTCGTTTTTAACCATTACAAGGAAAATAATGTCAACTTTACAAGTGAAACAAAGGTGAACAATTTCGTTGACTGATTCGATCCGCAAAAACATCATTCTTATACAAGTAAATCAAATTCTGGTCAATCATATATAATATTATTATCTCATTTCAAGCGGTACACTAGTGTAGAATTATATGCACGGTTTTAGAGGGGAATGATCTTTACATAAACATGATAAAACATCTTCAGATTGTTAATGATGTGGAAAGAACGAAATCGACACTTTATACGATAAAAGGTAACAATCATAAATTAGTTGAACGTTGATATGTGTTTGTCTTTCAATTCGCAGATTTTTTTCAGGGGACATAGGGTAGACATTAACTTATGCATGATACTGAAAGAATATCACGGTCAACAAACATGATTAAATATAAAACAGCGTTTTATAGTTCATCCGAAAAGGTTTCTATTGTGATATATACGAATAAGCAGATAACATTTAACTTAGAGGTCTAAATTGTATCAAAAGGGGTTGCCTTAAATGTCAAAAGAGTATCATATTAAAGCAAGGGAACTGTATTCATATTACCGTGAACTGATCTTTGTGTGTTCCTATGATGATAACAGGTGGTTCTTGATATTCATTGTAGCATTCCTCCTTCACAGGTAACTCACAATGGCAACGAATAGTTTCAAGCCAAAATGCCAGACCGTCTGCGAAATATTTTCCAATAAAATAGTTTTTATAATGAATTTCATATATTGTTCTTCATGCACAATATCAACATTCAAACAGTCGATGTGAAACTTTTTTTTAGAGTGACAATTATTGTAATATGTGGGAACACTTTATGAATCGGGAGTATCCTGGAAAATCACAAATTCTTATAAATTAGATAATGTTAACCGTAATTTTTCTATTTTTATTTAGATAGATAGAAAACTGTAAAAGCTAAGATTAATGTTGATATATATTAAAACGATTAAGTACTATATAAATGATTCATATTCCTTCTTAAATGATTAGCGTGTGTACATGTACGTTGGTTACATTAAACTGTGTTTATACATGTTATACGTACTATCGTCGGATGCAAGTATTGTTTTTTTTGGTTTTTTTTTAAACAAATGACCTGAAATGAATTTCTCTATCAGACCTTTTTTTTAGAGTGACAATTATTGTAATATGTGGGAACACTTTATGATTCGGGAGTATCCTGGAAAATCACAAATTCTTATAAATTAGATAATGTTAACCGTAATTTTTCTATTTTTATTTAGATAGATAGAAAACTGTAAAAGCTAAGATATTGGTTACGCATTTATTTGTCGTTTTTAACCATTACAAGGAAAATAATGTCAACTTTACAAGTGAAACAAAGGTGAACAATTTCGTTGACTGATTCGATCCGCAAAAACATCATTCTTATACAAGTAAATCAAATTCTGGTCAATCATATATAATATTATTATCTCATTTCAAGCGGTACACTAGTGTAGAATTATATGCACGGTTTTAGAGGGGAATGATCTTTACATAAACATGATAAAACATCTTCAGATTGTTAATGATGTGGAAAGAACGAAATCGACACTTTATACGATAAAAGGTAACAATCATAAATTAGTTGAACGTTGATATGTGTTTGTCTTTCAATTCGCAGATTTTTTTCAGGGGACATAGGGTAGACATTAACTTATGCATGATACTGAAAGAATATCACGGTCAACAAACATGATTAAATATAAAACAGCGTTTTATAGTTCATCCGAAAAGGTTTCTATTGTGATATATACGAATAAGCAGATAACATTTAACTTAGAGGTCTAAATTGTATCACAAGGGGTTGCCTTAAATGTCAAAAGAGTATCATATTAAAGCAAGGGAACTGTATTCATATTACCGTGAACTGATCTTTGTGTGTTCCTATGATGATAACAGGTGGTTCTTGATATTCATTGTAGCATTCCTCCTCCACAGGTAACTCACAATGGCAACGAATAGTTTCAAGCCAAAATGCCAGACCGTCTGCGAAATATTTTCCAATAAAATAGTTTTTATAATGAATTTCATATATTGTTCTTCATGCACAATATCAACATTCAAACAGTCGATGTGAAACTTTTTTTTAGAGTGACAATTATTGTAATATGTGGGAACACTTTATGATTCGGGAGTATCCTGGAAAATCACAAATTCTTATAAATTAGATAATGTTAACCGTAATTTTTCTATTTTTATTTAGATAGATAGAAAACTGTAAAAGCTAAGATTAATGTTGATATATATTAAAACGATTAAGTACTATATAAATGATTCATATTCCTTCTTAAATGATTAGCGTGTGTACATGTACGTTGGTTACATTAAACTGTGTTTATACATGTTATACGTACTATCGTCGGATGCAAGTATTGTTTTTGTTTGGTTTTTTTTTAAACAAATGACCTGAAATGAATTTCTCTATCAGACACTATGTCTTGTCGACAAAATGTATACAATCTTGTTCATTGTATTCAGCTTGTATACATGAACTTACATTCTGCGTCGTCATTTCCAATCGTGTCCATAACATTTGTAACAACTACATATATCGATTCCTGTCCAAGAAAGGTCTGATGTGTATTGAAGTGTTCTCGGTCTCCTGCAAAATCCCACAAAGTGATTGGTGCAGTATCTTCAGCGTCAATTTCAGCATAAACGATGTCATAAAGATTGTAAAAATCTTGTACTGGAACTTCTTGTGCTTGATAAAATGTTGTCGGGTTCATATCTAGTTCCTCAAGGTTGCACGCATTAAATTCGTTGTCAGGCTTTTCTGACGCACTCTCGTCTGGTCTTTTCGAAGACAAGTAGCCTGTTGCCATGTTTGAATCGTGCGAAAGATTAGCTTGACTTTTCGCAATACAGCATTTCAAAAGCCTTGAATTTATTTCATTGTCATACGTACGACCTGAAAACGACACGATATGAAAAATTACCCCTAAGTCTCAAAAGCATAAATCAATGTCATAATTCGACTAAACAAAAGACGTGATGGAATATTTAGAAAAAGTATGTTGTCTATTAACAATCAAGTCCCTAGGTTGTAACATTCTCTGATTACATTGTGTTTGAATCAGAATGATGAAAGGGGTTGGGTTTTTAGTACAATGCAAGCGTGTAATAACGAAAATAAGTTTTCCTAAATATCCGTTTGAAATTGTTAAAAACTGCATAACCTCAATACATAGAAAGTTTCTAGATTAAAAAGTCCTCTGATTATTTTATAAAAATCTTAAAGCGTTTCAGTTCTTCTTAGAAAGGGACGATTTGCTTTACTTCTCCATTTATAACCTGTTAATCTTATAAGCTTTAGAAGCATATTTCTCACGTCTATATGTATATACATATTTCCAAGCCAGCTGTTATCTTGTTTTTCTATTTTCTTACACAAATGTTTGAAGCACAATGATTTTTGAAACGATAATTGGATTGTCGATTGGAGGGTCACGCTTCTGATACCTGAAATATTACAGTCGCAAATAAGGGGTTTCGTTCTATGACTATTGTTATATACATACATGTTTATAGCTACATTTTAGTAAAACCCGACTATGAACGCTGAGATTTTAAGTTTTAAGTTATATGAGTTGAATAAAATCAATAGTTGACAATAAATTCTAACAAAACATTAAACAATGAGAACAATAAATGAATACACTTATGGATTTATAATTTTCGAAATACCAAGGATTAATTGCATCTCCAAGTTAGAATAGATTTCTTCAGCGGTACTTTCAGGAATTGTGGTCCTCAATGTTCTTCAACTTCGTTCTTAATTTTCGAAATTGAAATTTTGTGATTTGAGCGTCACTGGTGAGTCTTTTGTTTTTAAATAGAATGAGTGTCAGGTTTTCAAAAGGTCAAACCTGGGAACTGTGATGACTTTATTCAAAACTGATATACGGCGGATACTTATGATTGAGTTATAAACTTACCATCATGAAAGATCCAGTCCCCTTCATCTATTTTGCCTCTGCACTTCAGTGTATGTATTTCAATTCCATTTGTTTGCTGCACTTTTTCAACTGATTCCTTTAAAAGTCGTTTTGTAAGGCTTGTCTTTCCAGTATGTTTTCGTCCCACAATTGCCAGACGAATCCCATTGCTCCTTTCTTCGCCATCTTCTAAACACTTAAGATACGTATTGACCGATTCGTAATCCAAGCGAGTAAGTACATCGGGAATTGGCCTTTTGGAGTTTCGTCGCTGTACATCTGTAAGCGGTGTCTTATCCCACAAGGAACTGTAGCTATAATCTTCAATATAATACATATGACAAGAAATTCAAAAGATAAACACACACATCTTGCAGTAAAACAGCACACATCAACCAGATCATCTGATTTGGTACTTGCACAACATTTTGAGCGGTTTTAAACTATTTGTAAGTTCACACAAAATTTCAAAATAATGTAAAACTTTAATAAAAGAACATGCTGTTGTCGAATTCGTATATCTATTCACTTGTTTAATAACGTAACTCTTTTCAGTTGTCAAGAAAATGTAGATAATATGTGGTCTTGTATTCCCTGGATTTTGTGTAACAGGGAACCTATGTAATAATATTCTTAGAATGATAAGGTCATCAATAGTCGTTCTCTTATGAATCAAAACAGATAAAAAAAAATATGAATAAAAAACAAGAGAAAGGGGGTCACAGTAAATTTTAATACATAAAAATCGACACAACTTGCTGAATATGCAACTTTATGAAATTATTTTCCACGCAATACCACAAACCCACTATGACTGCAATGACTCTTATGGACGGTTAACGAAATATTGAAATTGTTCATCATAGAAAAATTAAGTCGTTGACACATTAATCTGCACTATTGAACTTATAACCATTTGATTTATATCAGGCCAAAAGGTTACAGTTTATGTCAACCATGACCATTTCCCTTATCAACTTTTGTCAAAATGTCTAAAAGCGAAAGAGATACAGAAAAATATTTTGGACATCTATTAAAAATTTCACATTTGTTTACGGAAAAACTTCTACTGGGGTCTTCCCATTTAAGGCTGCAGAATTGTCGTACGTGGTTATTACTCAGAAACTAAAAGTCGTAGGGACACAGTGTCTTCACAATTTGATGTCTTGATAAGTGGCATTTATATAGATAACACACCTATATTTTGTCACCAGTAAAGTACATTGCAATACGACTGACAAGAAAAATAAGAAATTTGTTATTTGTAGTTTAGAATAGGTTCAAGTAAGATAAAAGTTTTCCAAAATGATTTTGCATATAGGGCTAACGAGACTGATGCATAGATAGTTAACTATCCTTATTTACTTAAGAAAACTCTCAGTGAACACATAAATTGCCAGAAAATTATTTTTCTTTATCATAAAAAAATTCAGGATAATGAATGATGATTTACCATTTTTGTAGTTGACCTTAGCAATGTACTCCTGATATTCATACTCTTCCACCAGTTCCTAGGAAAGAGACAACATTTTTATACAGGAAATTCACTATCAAAATCACTAAAAAATTAATACATTTATTTATTGCAGAGGAAAACAATAAGAATTGTAAATCCAAAACTAAATAAAAAAAAATATATTAATAGAAAAAAAAGTATATGGTTAATATTGCGACATTTTGCCGATCATAAAATAGACGTCTATGGAGACTCTTTCTCAGAACAGTTGGCTATGAGTTAAGTTATTTGCAAAATGACTAAACTCTTCTTAAATCTATTTTAATCTTATATGTATTTATGAATTCGAGCGATTTGTCTTAACAGTCATAAATGGTTTCTAGTACAAATATAATATAACTCGATCATTACCAAATTTTCTTTTATTTAACTATTACCAAAATATACGAAACTGCGTGCGCACACAGTCTTATTCCGTGATGTGGCAAAACATTGAATGTTGTACTTGCAGCATTGTTTTTTTAATTAATTGTTGTGATATTACATCATTTAAGTTAAACCTGTTAACGGTGAAGGTTTGATAGAAATGCAGACAAAAGCAATGTTCGATGTGTTTTAGTTACAACATATTAACATTTTGTCTTATTCATGCTACAGAGATATAACAATATGTGGTATGAGAGCCAATGAGACTACTCTCCATCCAAATCATAATTTGTTAAAGTAAATCCTTATAGGTCAAAGAACGGCCTTCAATATGGAGCTTTGGCTCACCCCGAACAGCAAGCTATAAAGGGCCCCAACAATGACATACCTGTTTTACTTGAAGTTTGAAAATGGCAACATTCATGTCTATTCGTTTTAATTCTAAATGTTTAACTTATATTTTACTTAACACTTGCAACTGATCTCTGAGTTTTTAAATTAAGGATTAAATTGTTTATCAAAATTATGGAATACAAATATTAGATATTAGAATTTCGGTTATGTTGTTCACTGAAATGACTGATGTATCTATACTACGAAAATAACGAGGTCCAATTTGTTAGTCGGCATAACCTTATGTATTACAATTGAATATTTATATGAAAGTTTTAATGATATGTGCATAGGTGTCACTGTGATAAGTCAGTTTTAGGCTGACATTAATTCCTATATTGAAGGTGTCATCATATCATTTATTACTAAATTCCTTGCAATAACATAAACGGTACCAATTTTTCTGCACCAGATGCGCATTTCAACAATCATTGTATCTTCAGTGATGCTCGAGGTCAAAATATTCGGAAATCCTAAGCTTATTAAAAAGATGAAGAGCTAAAAACCAAAAAGATCAAAAAAGTGTAGCCACAGCCTGGCAAGGAGTCAGAGCTTTGCATGAGGGGGATACATTCCTTAATTTCTGTAGGTTACAACTCTAATTTTTAGTGAGATTTGTATTTTCCTCATTCTTTAGTTTTCTATATAGAGTTTTTTAAACAGTTGTTTCGTCATTTCCAAGTCGTTTACCATAAAATAGTCCTCTGAATAAAATATGTGTGCAACTCTTGATATGATTATACAGTATTGGAATAATACATTCTTTTTCAACAAAGTGTCGAAAATATTTTCAATGTATTTACTAAGAATTCTTAATGAACTGCCTGTCCCATTAAAAAAGAAAGGCGAAAGATACTATATAAAGGGATATTCTAACTCAAGTCAATTACAAACGAGGTCATTAAGTGCAGAAAAAAGATGCTTTTTTCAACTGCATTGTAAGTCAACATTTGCCGCATTACCATAAACTTTTATGGCTGTAATACAACCATCACATTGATAGTAACAGAAATTGGAACCCACGTTTCTGGTTTGTAATGATAACCTATTTAAATTACATTCCGAATAATTGAATTCCTGTAACCTAGACAATGACTGAATGGTTACGGATTCCTTTGAATGCAGGAGAAATGTTGGAACACACCTAAATAGACCAAAAAATTGAAAAAAAATGTTTAATGGTTTTTACTTTTTGCTTATTAAGTGTTGTTTGTTATATAAATTGCCGTTAAAGTAAAAAAAAAAGATTAACTACAGTATAGTTCAATTGTATTAAGAAGCTCTATTGGAAGGGAACTTTCCAAGCTTATTTCATTTTATCATTAAATAAGATTTTTTCGGATACTTCACAATTATAGTACATCGTAGTATGATATAACTGTAAATAATAAATCAAACATTCAAACTGATAGAACAAACTGTACGAATTACAATTCTTCCTTAGGATTAGACTTAACCGATTGCATACTACCCATAGTGTTTCCTCAAATGCATAATAAAAAGGCTCTAGATAAATTTTAACAACAATATGTTCTCACAATGATATCCGGTACTTACTTGATTATCGTGCTTGAAATACATGGGATGATAATGGAAATCCACGTCATCATGAGTATGCTCCGCTAAATATCAAATGTATTTTATATACACAAAAATCATTTATTGGATTTGATATAATTGACAGTACTGAAACATACAAATAAAGTTATAAACACAGAAAGAGATTTCATTTTCATAGCCATGTTGGTATCACAGAATATTGTAAGCTTTTTGGGATCGTTTATTTTGACTTTTATATGTAACAATTAGTTATTAACTGACAACCAGTGTGTGGTGCCAGATTTATATTTGATTGAATATATTGTACCTTCCAAATGTCATTCCTGTTTTTTTATTTTCTAATTGACGAATGGAAAGACAAACTCATGACGGTATTTAATACACAAGCCTTGTACAAAGGTTATAGTTCTGATAAGATACCAGAGGGACATTCAAACTCGAAAATAAACTGACAAAGCCATGGCTTGAAAAGAAAAAAAAGACCAAAAGACAAACAATAGCACACAAAACACAACATAGAAAAAAACTAACGACTGAGCAACACGAACCCCACCAAAAACTGGGGGTAATCTCAGGTGCTCCGGAAAGGTAAGCAGATCCTGCTTCACATGTGACACACGTCGTGTTGTTCATGTACGAACAAACCCGGTAATAAGTCTAATTCGGTAGATCACATTTGGAAAAAGGGGACGGGATTGTAGTTACGAAATTAGGAATATAACCTCTATCATCTATGAAACGAATATTCCATAACGATCAACCAACTCGTGATGGCGTCCGTAAAACTGACGAAGGGGGATGATTTCAACTTCACCACTGAAAACTCTTTTTTAGCTTTCTTGTGAGCAGCAACACTCTATATATGTACAGTGGTAAAACAGATTAGGGATGATATCTTGCTGTACCTCAATATTGACACATATGGTCAAGTTCAAACTAAAAAATGGAAAACGCAGTGATTTCAACTTCCAAGTTGTCGACTTCCGATTTCTCATCAGTAACATACCCTCATCCTAATTCGTATGGCGCTTGACTAAATGTGGATCCGGGTGGCGGGTGTTGCATGCATATCAAGTGACGATTACATTGTCACCCGGTTTTGCTCCATAAGAGTTCGTCGATTCCCTAGGTTTTGAAATAGTTCCTTGATTTGTGAGATTTGACCATCAGTAGCTAACGTTGCCAGAATTTTTCAAGCTAAAATTTTAATATGTTATATGTAATCTACCCTAAAGACCAGAATATCAAAAACGATAACAATTAACACATTATATACGGAAGCTAAGGATGGTTAAAATGTTTCTCAAATAATCGAAACTGTTGATCGGCGAGTCAACTTGAAAATCAAAATGACATACGAGGACTAAATGTTAACCATGTGAATACAAACCTTTAATTGAAATTTACATGGATGAAATTTATTGTAGGTGAGTGGTTTTCAACTTACAGTTCAATGAGAATAAATATTACAAAACTTTAGTAAAAAAACCTATGCAGCAATAAATACAGATAACAGAAATAAAGCAATAAAGCAATAAATACAGATAACAGATAACAGCAACGCAGTATAAATTCTGCAAGAACGGAGATTCTTTCTTGGTAATTAATGTTTGAATAAATATTTCAGGAAAAAAGGAAACATCTCAATTTCTTATATATCTACAAGTTTTAATTGAAAGCTTATTCATATACGTTAAATAATTCCAGACAGCTAAATTCAAATTTAACAAAGTCAGTTAAAATATATACAATGTATTCACCTATGAGTCTTGAATAATTGCCTTTCCATATAAGTGCACAAAGAAGACACTTTTTTCAACTGTATTGTAGGTTAACTTTATGCCGAATGACAATGTACTGTAATTGGTTTTATTGCAACGATGGATTTATAGTAACGGGTACTGCAACCCATTTTTTTCTAGATTGTTTACTATTCATGAGATGAATTTGGAACACTGCTAGTACCCTATGGAAATTGCATTACAAATAAATGCGTCCCTGTAAGTGATTTATTGGCAATGGAATGAGTGCATGAAAAATACTGGAGCACATATATGATAAAAAGGTACATTACATATGTTTAATAGTTTTTATCATTTGCCTATTGAAAATGTATTCTGATAGGAATAATGTGAAAGTAAAAAAAAAATAATTAAACCAATTTTCAATTATGTTTCGACGATTTTATTGGGAGCAAAACTTTTAAATATATCACAACTGGTAAGAACACAATATGTGTCTTTTGGAATGCTCTTTTTACATGCAAAAGGTAGCAGTTATGAACACTTTTAAACTTCGAGTAACCTTTATATTTGATTTTCTCGACTATTTCCTGTGAATTAAGCGGATAAGTCTAGTAGAGTAAATCAATAACGATCAATTAAAATCTATTCTGAAATTCATTTTTACTATACTAGTTCATTGTACTATGATCAAACTGTAATCAACAAATCAAATAAAGAGTCAAACTACTTAAAAAAATCAGTACGAGTCTCTATTCTTCCTTGCGTTTATAATCAGCTGATCGCAAATTACCTTCAGCCTTTGTGCAAATGCACAATAAGAAGGCTTCAGATAAATGTCAACAAAATAGCGTTTTCAATATGATCTCCGGTACTTACTTTGTGTTTTTTTTTTAAATATAACAATGTGACATATCGGTGAAAGCAATTCAATTGCTGTATTACATGTACCTGCATATTCTTCTTCCTGTTTGTTGATGAAGTATGTATTATATAACATATGAATGGAAATTTGTTGAAAAAAATGCATCCAACATATATTTATATATATTTTGGTCATAAGCCATTACATCTCTCTGGTTGTCAGTTTATTGTTGAGTTAGCTATGGTTGAGGCTTGGTCGAGTATAGTCCAGACTCAAATCGAATGTGGTTCAGACTCTACATTCTAATATTTATTAAAACAAAAAAGTCAAATTCTGAACGGTCGAGTAAAAATTCAGAACAGCCAAGTACACATTTGTACCATTTTACAGGTGGTTTGTAATGTATAAGAATGTCATTTGATGACGATCTGATAACTTATAGAGTTGCTGGTTAATAGCTTACGTGTATGTATGTTTATTAATATTGATTCAAATATGTGTTTTGCGCATATAAATACCGTTGATATTTTCTGCAGGTAAACGTGGTGGTGGCATTCGTCTTCTTGGTGGCAATGGTTGAGGCAAGGATTTACTTCTTGGCACATTGCCTACATCTGAATAATAGTAACTCTTAACATACTATATAAGAATAAATCATTTCTATCGAACACAGTATTATTTTATGTGGGGGTTTCAATCGATAGACGCAATTTTTTTATTCTTCTTAACTTCAAGGTTAATCGAGCAAATTTATTTAATAATTGATTTTTACTTTTTGTTTACTTTACACCGTGCTCATGCGTGTCTTATATCTGATCTTTTTGCTGTGTCCACAATTGATTTTCTACGTATATCACCTGTATCGGTGTGAACAATTCCATGTTTATATCACATGCCATTTCCGTGGGAATTTCTTCTATTGAGGCCGTACGAATGGATGTAAATTTAGATTAATGCATATGTATTGTGAAATATAATGTGTATATATTTTTGATGAATCGATGATCACATTTTCTACAACACAGTTAAATGTCAGGTTTGTACACATTTAGTCTCTACTCTAGTCTCTACTCAAAACTGAAGCCATGCAATAAACTGGTGAAGACTGAAGGGATACAGTGGAAGATATTAAATGTGGCAAGCAAAATCGAGGGAATTGATGATACAAGCATGAAAATTACCACTAAGCATCATTATTATATATATTTTAAGAAATAACTGCTGGCCATTAAAAAAAATAATTTCAAGATGGCCACGGCCATTTTCTAAAATGGCTGTTTTCTTCATTTTGAAAATATTGATTTTTCTGGAAAACTTTTCTTTGAACTTCTTTTGGTAAAAATCAATTATTAGGTTTGGCGGCTACCTTCCTTCCATCACATATTTATTGAAATGAATATTTGACATATCCAGTATTTGCCCATGCGCGAAAATGTTACAAAATTCTTTCAAAAACATTTGTGATATACTATATACCATATATTTAGTATTTTTGGATATCTATTAAATGATATTATGAATTAGTTTAATAACATTTTTCAAGGTTTTGATACACATGTGTTTAACACTTTTGCGCATGTGCAAACTATTTATAGACATTAAGGGCGATGGATCAGCGAAAAAATGGTGAATCCCGGAGAAACATCAATTGTAACTGCTGATCAGCCACTTTTGGGAATATCCAAGCAAATTCAATTTGAATGGCCTGATTTTTACAGAAAAGATAAGTTTATCGTCATGGTTGGTGGATTGCACATTGAAATGACTTTTTATAAAACTATTGGTGATATATTGCGTGATAGGGGATGGAAATGTTGTCTAACTGAAGCCAATATTGCAACGCCAAGAACGGCAGATTCTTTGTATGCATGTTCAAATGGAGCTAGGACTAGACCGGCGCATCAGACAACTGCGTGTATTTTGCTTGAACTGTTAATTTCGGATTATGAAAGCTAAACTCAGAATGGAAAAGTATGTCATGACTCTGTGACGTTCAATGATTTAAAAGACTGGTGTATGGAGTCATCTCGACCACAACTTAATTCCTGGCGTTCAATTATAAATTAAGAACTTCTTCAGATTTTTGTATTATGCTCATTTCATGAGTAAGAGTTCGTACTTTACAAAAAATACATATAAAGCATGATAGAGTATTGTTTTAGGTTTTGATCGTGTAAATTATGCTCGATCGTTACCGACCCATCTCCAAATTATGACTTCCCTTCCCGAACATCACCACCCACAGGTTGGAATTGAATTTGAAAATGATAATTTCTCGGTACGTAAGACCAGCAAATTTCTTTCTAATAAAACAATTGATCAGGCACAAAAACAGAATACTACATTTGCGAAGGGCGATGTTGGTGCCATGGGATTAACCGAAGATCCAATTAAGACAAATGATTGGTAGCTGGACCAGAAGTCAGTATACTAGAAGATGAATTTAAAAAGATCCTGTGGATTGGGTCATTCGATAACAGATGAACGACCTAATGAAGATTCTTCGAAAACACAAAACGATGTATCCTTGAACAGCGTTAAAGACTTTGTAAAGTGATGAACGAGTTTGTAAAATCATTTCTAGAAGAGTCATCAGATTTGTAAAAAAATACTCCATTTAGGAAATTGTTGTATAGGTAAGATATATAAATAAACTCCAAGAAATTGTCCAAACAATACGGAGGTCTTTTGGAGCAAATGCAAATGAAGGAGAACCTGCTTTTTATAACCAAATTAAAAATGACAACTTCTTATTTTGGCCACAAAATGAAACTGGAAACGTCTTTGTCAAAGACAAAACTAGATAACCATGGGTTTGGAGTAGTTTTCTTTGTGAAGATGACAACGAAACAAAATTGTTCAAGTTTCTTGCTGACAAAATTGCTTCTTAAGAGACTAATACAAATGTGTATGTTACTCATAGTGAAAATATTCTTTGCAATTTCAAAAGGATACTTCCTATCTACCCCTTGTAATCATGACGAAGCAGATACACGAATGTTATTTCATCTAATGCCAGTCATACCAAGTGACAAAATCAGCGGAAACCGTGTATTCGTGAATTCTATGACTTTGACCTGCTATGGACGATTCTCTATATTAAACAATTAACATTGTATTTTAGGGGTTGTTTTCATTTTGAGTCGTATGACAAATGTATGTTGGACGATCCATATAACATTGTATTTATTGGATTGTTTACATTTTGAGTTGTGTTTGTATGTGGAAATCTAAATGAAAACAGCTCAATTTTATAATACTTTAGAAACATGACACACAGTTTTCACTTGAGTGTGTCTAAATGACCTACATCACAGCCTTGAAAATGGTATATCCCAATTTACTCATGGCATTTACGTGGGAATTCCGCAAATACCATACTGCCATATCGAATATACCAATTACAAAACAAAGAATCTGGGTTCGTTCGCGCCCAATCATGCTCACGCCAACTCACGTTGGCCCCCTTTTGCGTTCGCACCCAAAGTCCGTTCACACTCTACACGTTCGCGCCCAAACATACTATGAATTATACAAATCGTACATTGTATCTTCATATCTTTTTTTGTGAATAATAATGATGATCGAGTCTAAATTTGTTGTGTGTTTAATATTTTGTAAACGAGTTTTTGAAAGTGTATTGCTATAAATATTTAGCCATCATATTGTCATACTTGTCCAATCACACATGAGATCAAAGGAGACAAGCTGTTAAAATAATTGTATTTCATGTTTTTAATTTTAAATCTTCAAAGTTTTAGTCATAACAAGCTAAATATATGCAGTTATTTACATCACAGCAGTTAAAAGATCTTAAAAGGCTTAAAACAACAATCATGTTTTTTAAAACACTTAAAGATAACACCAAATTAGGCTGTGTATAAATATAAGAAGTAATCATACTTTTAATTAACATTCAAAAATTAATCATCAAATAAAAATAAAAAAATTATATGATTTCTTAAATTTTGTTCAAGAAAATAAAATTACTTGGTATGTTTACATATAAAAAATATCTAATAATTTAACTTATTTCAACCTCCCTATTTCTGATAAAAATCGAGCGCGAACGTGAAGGGTGCGAACGGACTTCGGGGGGGGGGGGGGGGGGGGGGGTAACATGTAAGGTGCGAAAGTATATTGGGTGCGAACGGACATGATACCCAAAACAAATATATACATGTACATGTATAGTCACAGAAGTTTGAAATTCTAGAAATGACGGTGTAAAGATATGACAAACTCTACTATCACAGAAATAGGGAGGTACATCCGAAGTTCCAGGACTTCTGATCCAACCATGTATACGTAGTATGGTATGTAATTGAGATATGGTGTTGGTCGATGGATGTTTATGAAGGACCTGTACATATGTAGTTAAACGTATATCACTGGATTGAGCTCTTTGTCCAAGTGTTCATTGGGAAATAAAGATTTGACAGACAACTCTCATGTACAAGGAATTGTATCCATTTTATGTACAATGTAGGTAAGAGATAGATAATAGCATTTTATTTAGATTTGAATCAAACATTTTTATCCATAAGCCAAATTTTTAAAAAAACGAAAATTTTCCAAACAACGCTACTCTAGCTACTAGCAATATGATGCCTGATTATTATTTTACACTTTATTTTATACATCTATACTTCCTACATAACACCTTAGTCCTGAGTGTAAATGGTCATCCAGTATGTTAAAAAAAAAGAAATTTATAAGGCCTATTTGATCTAATTGAATTGAAAACTATATTTCATTGTTCATGTCCAACATTTATCATTCATTTGTTTATTTCTTAATTTTTGTGAGTTAACAGCAATTATTAATTACTACAATACACTTTCATACCACACCAAAACTGCCTTATACTGTATTGGTATTACCTATATTTGTATCCATATCACAAAATGAATTGAAAAGATAATATTTTTGCAACACCTTTTTCATATAGAATACTATAACTTTTTAGATCTTTAGACATATCAAGTAGATTTTCATATCCACTTGAAATTGTATCAGATGACTTCTGTAGCAGTTATATATTTTTTATGAGTCTTTGAAGCATGCTCTCAACGGTTCTTTTGATGATATAGTTTTCATACTGGCCAATTTTATTTTTTTTTGCTTTGACCTGCTTTGGAGGATATATTTTCAAATAATTAATATGAAATAACACAGAAGTTTACTCTCTAGCTCATCTAGCCCAAGCATCATGTCAGGCATTGTCATTACTAATGTATTCTTAAAACGATTAAATGTCTTTTAATCTGAGAAACAATTTCGACATTATAACGAATGATCATGATGATCCTCCACAAAGTAAAATAAATAACACCATACAAATAGTAAGCAAATAGTTGTTCTCAGATACCATCTCCCATATAAAAAAATCGCATCATGAACAAATGAACCTGTTATGGTTCCTCTCCTAGCTTTAAAATGTATCCAAAATCAAAGATGTGACACATATTCTATCATAACTATTTGGCATTAATGTAATTAGTGTCTCTTCCATGCCGGTTTTGAACATAAAAAACTAAATATTAAATATACAACTCTCCTAATGCTCAGGTTGGTTGTAATATTATGCAACACAGTTATTAATATGGGAAAAACATAGAACTTTTTTTGTTAAACATCCAAACATAATATCCATACTGATTTGTGTCCACACTTGTTTGAATACTAAGATAAACAGAAACCACAACAGTTTTACCTAAGATTTTTGAAAAGTGTTTACCAGTATTCACAAAGGCGTGAACTTTTATAAAGATATTAATGCGTATAATTTTTTGTTGTGTTAAAATTTAAAAAAAAAAACGCATCAGACTATGAACATATTTCATAAAGGTAGAAATGGTATCAAGTGATATGATGCTTCAGAATTAGGCATATGAACCACATATGATGTTATGTATATTGAATAACACATAAAACTAGTTACACATATTTAAAGAATGACTTCTTTACAGTACCTTTAATAAATATTTACAACTACTGATCCGTTGAAATTGCTGATGAACATTCTATCCCCGTTGGTATATTCAGTTATCAGAAGTTTTCACTCTTTTTCAGATAATATTATGTTTATAGGGACAAACAGTGTTAGATACTCACTTTTGACGTGATGTTTATAGGGACAAACAGTGTTAGATGCTCACTTTTGACCAGACATAGTTGCTACAAGTGAGACATGAAGACACATCATTCTGCCTCTGATAGGGATAGGGTTAAAATATTTAGGATCAACTAATACTTTGCTCTTAACCTGTTAATCAACACTTTATAAATTTCATTCGTCCGAAGCGCATTATGGTCTTCACCTTCATCAGGAACGCAGAACCCAGAATATTTGAAAGCCAAGAATGTATTAGAACCAAAACAGTCGACCAGCTTTATGACCAGAAAGGACATAATAATGATTTCCATATCTATCTACTGCCAACTTGGCATGAGATAGTTGAAACAATAGTTTTTTTTAATACTTTTTAAATTTGAATGTGGTCCAGACTCTACAGTCTAATATTTATTAAAACAAAAAAGTCAAATTCTGAACGGTCGAGTAAAAATTCAGAACAGCCTAGTACAAATTTGTACCATTTTACAGTTGGTTTGTAATGTATAAGAATGTCATTTGATGACGATCTGATAACTTACAGAGTTGCTGGTTGATAGCTTACGTGTATGAATGTGTATTAATATTGATTCAAATATGTGTTTAACGCATATAAATACCGTTGATATCTTCTGCAGGTAAACGTGGTAGTGGCAATCGTCTTCTTGGTGGCAATGGTTGAGGCAAGGATTTACTTCGTGGCACATTGCCTACATCTGAAAAATATAAATTGTTTTAATACTAAATTAAAAAGATACCACAACAGTTTTACTTAAGATTTTTAAATAAAGGCGTGAACTTTTATAATTATATTAATGTATGTAACCTTTTGTTGTGGTAAAATTTAAAAAAAAAAAACTTTCAGACTATGAACATATTTCAAAGACATGATAGAGGTAGAAATGGTATCAAGTGATATGGTATGCACTAAAATCCTGTTTTTCTCTTAATTATTGGTCGTGTCAATCGGCAAAGGTAAAGACAGCTGTTAAAATCCCTTAATGATTGACATAAAGGTTAACCAATACTGTTGGGGATGTTTTAAGTCATATTTTCCCACTTCTGATTTTGTTTAGACGAGATGTATATACATAATGTACACAGCCATGTATCACCATCATTGATGGTGATCCGATGGATAAATCTGTTGTAGAATTGTCACTGACTCAGACGTACTTATAAATATAATTATTTTCTGTAACTGTATCTTACATTAATTTATAGGATCCTTTACTATAGATAATTGAGCTGATCTGTAACAATAACATCTCCATGCCTTATATATCATGTACTGTAGTACGAGACCAGATTAAAACTGACGAAGAAAGGTAACACACGCCACCGAAAGCTTTATTATTGTGAAGCCCAGGTGGTCGTGTGGTCTAGCGGGACGGCTGCAGTGCAGGCGATTTGGTGTCACGATATCTCAGTAGCATGGGTTCGAATCCAAGTGAGGGAAGAACAAAAAAATTTACAGATCTTAACATTGTTGGATTGATGTTTAGACGAGTTGTATTTTTCACTTTTTGGTCATTTGGAAAATGTTGTTTGTGCTGTTTTAAGACGCTTCTACAACGAAATTTGTTTTACATGCACACGTATAAAAATTGCGGTTTTTATCCAGCGCAATCATAGATTTGAACGTAGTTTTCAATTTAGACTGGTATATATTTTTTCGTTTGGGCTTGTATCATATTGTCTCTCCGGTTTATATGATCCGTTCATCCTATATTGACTCTTAAAATTCAGGGTACTTTTTCTAAAAATCAGGGTACTTTTTCTAAAAATGAGGGTACTTTTTATATGGCCTTCAAAATACCGTTTCGATCCCTAACATCACTGAAGAGACATTTATTGTCGAAATCCGGATCTGGTGTACTAAAAAAATATTGACACCTTATGTTTATGGCATAACAACGTGGCCACAAGTAAAACAAAATTTCAGTTTAGTATTAAATTTATATTAAGATCCATTTTGTTACATCTTGTGATCAATTTTATTTGGCAATCACTGATGGCAGTCAGCAGGGTTAAAGAACATCAGTTGTTCGACCTGTTAATCAAATGCGTTTTGTTTAAATATACTTTTTCACTTTTTTTGTTTTTTGGAAAATGTTGTTTGTGCTGTTTTTAGACGCTTCTACAACGAAATTTGTTTTACAAGCACACGTAAACAAATTGCAGTTTTTATCCATCGCAATCATAGGTTTGAACGTAGTTTTCAATTTAGACTTGTTTATATTTTTTCGTTTGGGCTTGTATCATTTTTTCCCTCCGGTTTATATGATCCGTTCATCCTATATTGACTCTTGAAATTCAATAGTCTATCTAAAAATAAGGGTACTTTTTCTAAAAATGAGGGAACTTTTTCAAAAAATAAGGTAATTTTTTCTTAAAATGAGGGTACTTTTCTAAAAATGAGGGTACTTTTTCTAAAAATGAGGGTACTTTTTATATGGCCTTCAAAATACCGTTCCGATCCCTAACATCACTGAAGAGACATTTATTGTCGAAATCCGGATCTGGTGTACTAAAAAAATATTGACACCATATGTCTGTGGCAGAACATCGTGGCCACAAGAAAAAAAATCTGTTTAGTATTAAATGTATATTAAGATCCATTTTGTTACATCAACTTTATTTAGTAATCGCCGATGGCAGTCAGCAGGGTTGAAGAACATCAGTTGTTCGACCTGTTAATCAAATGCGTTTTGTTTAAATAATTTTCTTCACCTTTTTTGTCTTTTGGAAAATGTTGTTTGTGCTGGTTTTAGACCCTTCTACAACGAAATTTGTTTTACATGCACACGTATAAATATTGCGGTTTTTATCCAACGCAATCATAGGTTTGAACGTAGTTTTCAATTAAGACTCGTTTATATTTTTTCGTTTGGGCTTGTATCATATTTTCTCTCCGGTTTATATGATACGTTCATCCTATATTCTCTCTTAAAATTCAAGAGTCTATCTAAAAATGAGGGTACTTTTTATATGGCCTTCCAAATACCGTTTCGATCCCTAACATCACTGAAGAGACATTTATTGTCGAAATCCGGATCTGGTGTACTAAAAAAATATTGACACCTTATGTTTGTGGCATAACATCGTGGCCACAAGTAAATCAAAATTTCAGTTTAGTATTAAATTTATATTAAGACCCATTTTGTTATCAATTTTATTTGGAAATCGCCAATAGCAGTCAGCAGGGTTAAAGAACATCAGTTGTTCTAGTCCAAATAATTATGACGTCTTGAAAGGCTATTATAATTTTTTCTTTGACGCCTTACATCGATGTAAGGCGTCAAAGAAAACAATTATAATAGCCTTTCAAGACGTCATAGTCCAAATAATTATGACGTCTTGAAAGGCTATTATATTTTTTTCTTTGACGCCTTACATCGATGTAAGGCGTCAAAGAAAACAATTATAATAGCCTTTCAAGACGTCATAATTATTTGGACTACAGTTGTTCGAACTGTTAGTCAAATGCGTTTTGTTTAAATATACTTTTTCACTATTTTGGTCTTTTTAAAAATGTTGTTTGTGCTGTTTTTAGACCCTTCTACAAGGAAATTTGTTTTACATACACACGTATAAAAATGCGGTTTTTATTCAACGCAATCATAGGTTTGAACGTAGTTTTCAATTTAGACTCGTTAATATATATATAATTATACATGTAAGTTTACTACAAATATGGATCTAATTTAATAATTTATTTCTGAAATGATCTTTCATTGATTAATTTATATTTAAATAGTCAATTTAGAATTGATATAACAAAGCTTTTCCCTATGTTTGAATGTATAAGTCAGAATTAAGCAGATAGTTGAGGCTTGTATCAATCGCTCGTTTGCAGTGTTTGCAGTATAAGTAACGTATAAGTAACAAAGGCTAACGTAAAAATCATATAGAAGCACACGTAAGAACATACATATACTTACGCGCATCGTAGTATTCTAAAATGTACAAGAAAAGAGTAAATACTTCATTGAATAGTAGATGTATACAAATATATATATAAAGCTTTATACATGTATGTATTTTGCTGGGGACAAAAAGTGGTGTATGAAGTTAATGATAGCAGAGTCAGTAAAAGAGAGGCAACAGATACCAGAGGGACATTCAAACTCGTAAGTCGAAAATATACTGACAACACCATGGCTAAAAAAAGAAGATGACAAACAATACTACACAAAACAAAACGTATTACAATATGTGACGGAGTACCTAAAGGTTATGTTCAAATTAGTAACAACGGAATTCCTTGCGAACTTGACACTGATCTCTTGAACTACACAGTGACTCCTCAATGGCGAATACGCCTTTTGAATTTTTCTTCTGACCTAATCGTAAAGACTATTTTGGCAAGTTCATTCCGGGCTTCCTTCATGCGTATTTTCTTTCCAGCTAACTTTGAACCATGCTATACGAAAAATTGTTTATCAGCATAATGCATAAATCTTGTTATAATAGAGTTTGGGCGTTTTCTTTCTGTATTCTAATTGCCGGTATTCTATGAGCATTTTCAAATGGAAAACTATATACTTGATGTTTATCAATGTTTTAAAAGATTGATCAAAAGGTTATCGAGTACTGCTCAGATGTTGTCATCACTCTTTTCTGGCATTCCATACACTAAAACAAATATATTGCGGTCATGTTTTTCAAGCAGTAACTGCTTTTCTTGTAAATTACTCATTTATGTTTCAAAACTCTGCCTCATTGACTCTAACTTTTCTACCTCTAGAGATTGTACACTTTGTTCCATAGCTTCAACCCCTCTTTGTAATTATTCGTGTTCTTGTCTTACTTTTTGACCTGTTTTTGAAACATCTAACTTTACTTGTGATACATCCTATTTTAACTCCTGTACTAAATTTGAAAATTTATGTTCTCCAAAAAATTGTTTACTTTGAGTCTACTCCCAGAATAATTTTTTTGAAATCTTTAAATGTTGTGTTTGACAGGTTTTTCATGATGATATCAGTATTTCGTGTGTCAATTTGAATGTTACCTTTTTGATTGACATGTATACACTGTGTTTAAACCACACCGGCAAATATTGTTCGGACTCGATGGTATCTAACATTCGGCACAATGACGGAACATCAATAAACAGAAAAAAAAGATATGTTTCTCCTTATTTTCTTATTTTATTTATGATATCGAAGACTAATTATTCATCTATTTTATATTGTGAGATGCAATACATTTGTACAACCGTTCTATATTAACGGAGAAATAAGTAAAAATGCACGTCAAAATGACGAATACTTAGCAACTCGTGTAGTTGTTTCTCATTAATATATCCTTTATGTACTAATAAACATTTACAAAACAGATGTCCTATTAGTATATATGAATGGGATTGAATTTTACGTTAATAACTATAAACATGTTTACATATCCGATTACATAACTCTGTCTGTCAGTTTACTGTTGTGTATTATTCAGACTTGGTATATATGTAGTATGGTTCAACTTAAGTTGGATATGGTTCCGACTATATAAAACTGGTCTAGTAATGATCAAATACAAGGTTAGATTACAGTCTCGTGATATTGAGTAAAAACGTCAAATTCAGCTTGTTCGAGAAAAATGCAGAACAGTCGGGTGCAAATTAAGACAATTTCATATTTGGTAAGCAGTATAAAAACTTCATTTTAAGATGATCTTATACATTTTAAAGTTGCTGGTTGACAGCTTACTTTGTGTTTGTGTGTATGTGTGTGGTCGTTTGTTTGTAGTAATTCAAATGGTGTGTTATACGCAAATAAATACCGTTGGTATATACTGTAGGTACAAGTGGCCTATATGGTCGCCATGTGTCTGTAACTTAAAGATAGAAATTGTTAAAACACAAGAATTATTAGATACCACAACTGTTTTACATCAAAATCTTTAATATTGTTAACCAGTAATCACAAAAGCTGTCTTCTTAAATAAATATATCAATAGATATACCATTAAGGTCGTAATGAGTTTTCAATATGTTTTAGTTTTATTTTACTATTTATATCTTTCTTGAAATTAAGAACGGTATTAATTGATAAAATGCATCAGAGCTAAATATGAACCATATCAGATGTTGTATTTATCAAATGAGACAGGATCTCAATTAAACATACTCAAATCGTGATTTCATACGGTACATTTTAAAAATATTCACATCAACTGGTACAAAAACACTGGCGAACGACATTCCGTCTCCGATGGGTTCATAGTACCTGTGATCAGCGGTTTTGATATGAAACGAAATATGTTTAATGCAGTCCATTTTGGTTAAGTCTATGTTCATGAAGACAAGTCAGACAAGTCCTTGTTCGATCTTCTTTTGACCGTAAAGAGTTGTATCTGGGGAAACTGATGGCAGATCTCCTTGTAACAGGGGAAAATTTGATGTATTTCAGATCAAAAGTATTACTTTGCTCTTAATTGTTAATCTCAGTTATGACAAAATTAACGGTACCAAATTTATCAGATGCTCATTTCGACAATAACTGTCTCATGAGTGACGCTCGATGCGAATTATCAGAGAATTATGCCATCATGTCCACGTGTTTGGAAGAAGGTTGAACATTTTTACTGCTTTTGCAACATTTCGTATCTTTACAACAAGAAGTAAAAATAAACTTAAGATATATCCTAAGCTATGAAAATTTAGTTTTTTCGAAATTGCATTTATTGATTGTCTTTTAGTTTTACAACGTTTCATTATATCAGAATGTATAAAGAGACTCTGGAAACAGAGTTTGTTACAGTGTCAACTTTCATATTCATTTCATTTTGTTAATTTTTTTGTTTCACTTTTTGTGACGACCTTTGCACGGAGTTTTGACAATATTATATTCTTATTACATTTTATGTTGTACATTATAGTAAATTTAAGATAAATGAGACGTATACATAATATTTAAGAGTCGCCGGCACAAAAATAATGCGGCGGCGTTTATCCTGTTTGTTGGCGTCTAACCCTCTCCTCATTGTATAACAATAAGTTGGAAGGGGCGTTACACATAAGATCAGCTCTTAGTTCAGCAAGCAATTAACAGAAAGTACCAATGTAAGAGTACTCGTGGTTACTTCAAAGGTTATTTACATCTTTTTTAAATGACTATGAACGTTCCAGGTCCAAGCAAGATCCAGAATTGTCTCACTTTAATTTTTAAGTTCTCTTCAAATGTTTCGCGTTTACAAGTTTCTAAGAAATAAATAAAATACAATCAACTTAGAAACATGAGGGATCACCCCCTCCCATCCCCAAATTTTAATATGATGAGAAACAGAAATGTGTATCATTAATCGATTATAAAGCAATATATTGAACATACTTCCTCCTTGGGTTGATGGGATTCCCTTTGTATCATAATCATTCATATCAACATAGAGTAGTTCAGTTTCTATTTCTTGGTAGCAATCACTTTCATGCGGTACATATCTGCATTAAATAATATAGTCATTATTGAAATACATAAAATGTAAATGCCAAAATGTTAGAACTTCCGACCTCGCAGATCTGGTACAGTTATTTTTCTGTATTCTATTGGATTTTTTCTTCAATTTATAAAACATACACGCAAACTGAGTTTTTCAAACACGACTGTCACAAAAAAAAAACGTTCATAATTGCAGTTTCTTAGTTTTTAAACAGTTCTCCAACGCACAATAGCTTGTTTCCTATTTTACAGTTCCCAAAGCACCATACACCACTCCCATATGCACAGTTAAAGAGTTTGCAATTTCCAATAACAATTTGCGCGTTTTAAGGGACGTTTAAAACATTCTAGAGCTTTACATATATAAGGGAAGTATTTTTTTGAAAAGTTTGATATAGTTTTAACAAGAGTCTAACACTAAGCTTCAAATTAAGCACAGATTAGGCAACAACTCTGATAGTATACATGCTTCCCTTCGATAGGTTTGTTTTCGCAAAGTTCTGTTTGCGGAATAGATATAATAGTTCCCTGGTCAGTTTCCATTATTGTATAGCCCTCATTAAATAATATTGTAAAACATATTACACTAGATACAGTTCAGACGGAGTGTCCTCTAACGACCTGTCAGTTTGACAAACTCACTGTATATATACTCACTCTAGATCTTCACTGTGTACGTCTTCTAAATCTTCGTTTGCATTTCTTAATTCTTTTTTAAACGCGCTTATCCAAAACTACAAATATATGATATGAAGTATAGTACACTTTTTGGAAAATACTTAAACAAAATAAATGTGAAGTTACTTTGTTTATATTTTTTAACAAACTCTGTAACATGTACTGGGGTTTTTTTAAACAACATTCTAAGAGATGTACCGGTGAATTGGCGCAAATGAGTTTCGAATATTGGCGCAATCGATACGTTTGGAAAGCAAAATTTGGAGCAAATATTACCCCTGAAAAACAGAAATTGGTGCATAAGGACTACTGCTGCAACCACCCCGAAAATTCTTGTCGATTGAGTCAGACCAGTCTCCCGATCGTTGAATTTGTGTAGATCGAGATTGGTCGAGTTGGTCTGATCGGCAGTGTGAACCTAGCTTAAAAAGAGCTATGTAAAACGTGTATACCTTCAAATCATTATTATTTGCAGCAGAAAAATACTGAGGGCAGAATAAAGATTGATGACGATGAACCAGTTTAAATGCCCATAGTGCTTTGTTATCCGCGCATTCTGTTGCCACTTCGACACTGAAATTTAAAGAACAAATGTTATAACTTAAAGATATCATTCTATACATGTTATTACAATTGTAGATACATTTGTAACAGGAGGTTCGGGTGGCTATGCGTCACCGTTCCCTCTTGTCGATTAATGGTTCGCTCCGCTGAGACTGAGCTCTGGCAAATGAAACCCAATACAGATGGTCGGATTGATGATAAACCCATGTTGTAAAGGATGTGAAGCGGATTAATGAATAAGTGATCTATTTGAGACCCAGTACAAAATGTTCTTTAATAAATCTATACTTTTCACAAGTTTATTTGATAAGGGATAATTCCTCCATGAGAAGGAAATCTGACATACAAATAATTGGCATTTCTGACGCGAAAGTTTCAATTGGTATTTTTACATTCGGTACGTATCTGTTAATGTCCGTTTCACATCCGTTCATCATCCGTTTTATCCGTTATACGTTCGGGTGAAGTCCGGTTGAAGTCCGTTGGTAAATTTGTATACAAGTCCTCCAACGATGTATAAAGAACAAGTAACGGATACAAAAAGGAAACAGAACGGACAAGTTCCGTAAAAAAACGGACGCCTACTGGACGTTCAACGTACACTTTATCCGTTGGACGTCTGCTTAAAGTTTTCCATCGGACAGAACGGACGTCAACAGATAAAACGGACGTTGAACAAACACGGACAGACATATAATGGATAAGAAGGGACGTCTAACGTAAATGAACGGATTGAAAAAAAAGTTATCCGTTCGGCGTCCGTTCGCGCTATCCGGTAAGGTATGGCCGGGACTTTAGCCTTGATACATTAAGGTATCTTCGACTCCGTTCTTGGAGCACCCGTATCACACAGAGACAGAACTTGATTCGCACCTTTCGAAAAGAAGAAAAAAAAAAGAAAACTGAGAAATATTTTATTCAACAGTGTTCTAAGTTGTCTTCGTCTTCTCTAGTTCTAGGAGCACCTGTGTCACCGAAACAGAAGCAACTAATTGTACATTCAAACTCCTATGGAAGAAGAACTGACAAACTGATAAAAACCATCAACATAACATATTGCATCAATGCATAAAAACAGTTTGAGTAACACGAACCCAAGCTCAAACATTTCTAGTAGTCTTCAAGCCTCGTTTTTCTTTTAGTATTTCTAATTTCAAGATATATTAAGATGGCTACATATGTGTGTGTGAGCATTTTTTGGATTGATGTACACGCATGATTTGAATTTTACCTGTATACTTACCTTTGGAAACCAAATAGTGAAACACCTTCATTTTCAGTTCTGCTGAGTTCATTTTCGTAATAGTATACGCAACCCTTATGAAGAACCATATATATATGAATCCCTAAAATGAAGTTATTATTTCAAATGAGTCATTTAAGATTTTGTTTTGTGTATGATTTAAATGAAACTGGTACAACAAACAACAAACATACACGGGACAATTAAAATAACCAAACCGCCAAGTCTCGTGAAATAAAAGAAGAGTGAAGAGGATATAAATATGAAAGATCCAAAACTACCAAAAACAAATGCAAAACCGTTGAAATAAAATTACGGAAAATCTCATTGTAGCCTTACACATTTTAACACTAAACCGATAATTTAATTCTTTTAAAATTACAAAAACATGGACTGCATTAAATGTCCTCTCGTCCGTTTACTAAGTACTTCAATCGATGTTAACATGAATTATCGTTGCTATGGTCATAACTATAAATTGACTGTTATAAAACTTTGAATTTTCGAAATAATAAGGATTAACTACCCTACTAATGATATGAATCGTTTGTGTCGAAAATGAACATTTTCATAGTACTTTTCAAAAGTATTAAAATATTAAAAAGTAAAATCACAAAAATACTGAACTCAGAGGAAAATCAATACGGAAAGTTACCTCTATATAAAGAAAGCGGCAAAATAACAAACTCACGATATTGCCAGCACCGCCAAAATGGAAATTGCTATAGAATATTTTAATATTCCGGATTTAATTAGGGTATTTAAATCAGCGCTGGCAAAACAGCTTATTTTTCTATTTTCGCCAGCGCCGGTATTTTTTAATGGTACTGCCTAAACATTCCCTCTTCAAAATGACAAATCCACGATAATGCAGGCGCAAGCAAAATAACCATTACTATATAAATATGCTATTTTGCCGGCTTTTATCAAGGTATTTTAATCAGAATCGGCAAAATAACTTTTTTTTCTAGTTTGCAGGCTGCTTCAAAATAGCCACTGCTTTATCAAATCGTGCAAAATCGATGAAAACATTTTCATGTTGTATTGAATCAATAGCTGAGCTGCGTTTTTTATATTTTGGTTCTATAAAGTTGTTATTTTTGTCATTTGTTACCCAGTGTAAGATGCTTAAATTACTTTCTTCACTTGTTCTTCCATCTTCTTTTTGACTCTTCTCGACTAAACCTACCCAGGAGGTAGACAGAACTCGCCTCGGGTCAAAAGGTTAAATTGATCATGTTTTAGAGAAACTCTACCCGTTCGATTTAAACTTTACTTACACGAGTAACCCGAGTTAATCAAATCGATGTCGACCATGGAGAACATAATAATAGCTTACATTTTTTGTTTTTCTTTCTTCTAATCCAGCCACTTGTGATGTCATCTGAAGCAATAAGCTGTTGACATGCTGCAATATATGCATTCACTATGTTGAATGTACATGTATGTATATATCAATAAAAGACCAAACATACGGCAGTATATCCCTAAAAGACATGTTTATGTCAATCTTCAGTCTTCAATAATAGATATGTGACTTTACCAAATTTCAAGTATCTTAAGATCAACGCTTAAGCGATTCCCAATGAGAATTGTCGTGTTTTTTTACTATAGTTTCATTGCGTTTTAAACCTATCTTTAATGCTTTTGTGTATTATTTGAGTTTTTTTGTTTTTGTTTTGTCTTTTGTGTGTTTTTTCGAAGTTTTTACACAGTGAAAATATAAATATACTTCTAGTAGATATAACAACTGGAGTTCTGTAAACATTCTGACCGGGATTATTTACTTAATTGTCAATTATGTGATTTATAAGATGTTCCATTTAAATTTCACGGCTAATATTTAGTATACCTGAAGGCCGTACGGTGACCTATAATTGTTAATGTTTGTGTCATTTTGGTCTTTTGCGGATAGTTGTCTCATTGACAATCATACCACATCTTCTTTTTTGTATTTTAGAAAAACTATAGACTGAACACTCTGCGGAAACCAATGCCTCACTTGTTTATAGAAAATAAAAGGATATAGAGTAAATGTACATGAGACAATATCGCACACAATACATAGAACAAATTAAAAAAAATAAATGAACAGTGCTTCTTGACAGTTGATGTAGTGTCTTCAACAATTATGAAAGATTCATTCATACCAAACAACAAGGTCAAGACGGCCCTTAGCGTCGATTTAAGCGGTACTATTTATAAAAAATAAACCATGCACAGTTCACCTTCTTGCTCCCCACCCACCTCGGAGTGCCAACTTATGTGATGCTTGTGTACGACGGTTCTCCAGTCAAAAGCACCAAGGGGTACAAGAAACGTGCAGTAATTTTGAAAGACATCGATCGCTGCTAAAAAATGCTTTGAAGTTACACATGTCGGGAGCAGTCAGTGAATTATATAACTTATAATTACGGGCGAGGTTTATTATTTATATCATTTTGTGCACACATTTATATTATTTTGTGCGCACACTATTTTTAAGTTGTGCGCACAATCTATATGTTTTCTTTGCATGTCGCTAGCAGGGCTCCGTACTATTTACTGTGTATGTTCTATTTGCTTGATATGGTCCAAATCTTCGTCTTCGAATTCTCTTGAACATTTTTTCTTCATAATATCTTAATGATTACACACACCAACTTTTAAGGATATAAGTTATATTCAGAAAAAGGTTATGAAATAAAATATTGCCGTTGAGAGAATCGAATTTACGTATAAGACAATATTTACTTACGAATTTTCTTGAATGGTTGGCGTATACTTCTGTAAGCAAACTTTTTATCATACTCTCTGTTCATTTTGTCACATTTTCTTTAATTATTTGATAGCTGTGTATAATAATATAAATGTGCTATAAGATAAACAAACGAAAAAACAAAAAAACGCAACATAATTTTTATTACATTAATCGTCAAGAGAAGATCAAAAGCTTTGGTAATCCAATTACAGTTCTGGAGTCAATTTCACAAAAAAACTTACGACTAAGATTTACCGTAAGTATACTGATTTGTTCATGACTTACGACCAACATTTTTTTGTGAAATCGACTCCTCGTAAGTATATATTGTAGATTCTTTTATTTATCTTTTCAAATTTACAGTTTCACCGAATTCAGTAAATACTAGTATATATTTTCAATCAGACAGTTCAATAGACCATTTGATTAAATTGGAAAACTTTTTTAAACGGTTGTGTGGAAGAGTAGAAACTCCATGCAAAGTCATTAATCCAATTGGAGGAACCATGATTTAAAACGTTATTTATTATAATACAGTCGAAATGAAACGATAGTTTACGGGGTAGTCTTGTTGTTTAAGTAGCCAATATATAGCAGGGAACTTATCATGATCAGAGGTGGCCTTAATTAAGCTGAAATGTGTTTTTAAGTTGTTACTGTTTACCATTTGATACTACGTGGCTCGTACAGCCTTAAAAGTAGATGAATTAATAATTTTATTCTAAAGAATTTTCCAATTGTATTAAGTCTACCATCAATATTTGGAGCAGATTGTATATGGATATCTTGTTCGATGTCTAATTAAAATTATAAAATAACTCCAACACAGTAACAAATTTAGAGAAACATGTTGGACTTCATTGAGGTGGTTGATAATCTAACTCATATACCTACTTTGATACTGGCAAGGCTTCAAAAAAGGGTAGCGAAGTGTCGTAAGGTCATATGTCTGCAACCAAATGTAAAATACCACATTACTGTATCATTTACCAAGAAGAAGATAGAGCAAAGGTCAAAATCTAAAACATCAAATTAAACTTTGACCTTGACTTTAATTGCAAGGTCATAATACAAGGACCTCAAACCAAAAGACCGCATGTCTTTATTATATATAATTAATAAGTTATATCACCATACATGTAATTTTAAATATGAGAAGGAAGAAAACTCCCATTAGATGTCAACGTACCCTTTAAACAAATAATTATCTGTTACATGTTGCAACTAACAATTTATTACACATATTTTGTAGATATCTTTTACGGTTTTTAAAAGTAATAAAAACAAAATTTAAAACATAAATTTGACCTTTGACCTTGACCTGGTTATCTTTTTGGTGGATCAATGACATCTATTCAAAAGACTGTAGAGTTCTATCACTTTTTGTTTACCAGTTACAATTGCATATGACTTATATCATGAAGATGTAACGAGCAATTTGGTAAAATAAATGTGTCGGGTTCTTTTACTTTTGCAAATGAGGAGTCGACATAATAACAGTTTCTTAGGAGATAACTCTTACAAGAAAGGTGTTCTGTTGAACATGTTGAATAGGGTCAGTCTCAATAGCATACAAACTTTTTGATATCATATACAAAATATCTTAGCAACATTTTGTGAAACAACAAAACTGCACAAGAAAAAAAAAATAGGCGGAAAAAAAAATCAGAACAAAATCAAAAGGTCTTTCCACTGAAAAGTCGAAAGACTGAATTACACAAATAAAGTTTAATAAAATTGAGAATGGAAATGGGGAATATGTCAAAGAGACAACAACCCGACCAAATAAAAAAAAACCAACAGCAGAAGGTAACCAACAGGTCTTCAATGTAGCGAGAAATTCCCGCACCCGGAGACGTCCTTCAGCTGGCCCCTAAACAAATATATACTAGTTCAGTGATAATGAACGCCATACTAATTTCCAAATTGTACACAAGAAACTAAAATTAAAATAATACAAGACTAACAAAGGCCAGAGGCTCCTGACTTGGGACAGGCGCAAAAATGCGGCGGGGTAAAACATGTTTGTGAGATCTCAACCCTCCCCCTATACCTCTAACCAATGTAGAAAAAAAAACGCATAACAATACGTACATTAAAATTCAGTTCAAGAGAAGTCCGAGTCTGATGTCAGAAGATGTAACCAAAGAAAATAAACAGAATGACAATAATACATAAATAACAACAGACTACTAGCAGTTAACTGACATGCCAGCTCCAGACTTCAATTAAACTGACTGAAAGATTATGATTTCATCATATGAACATCAGGCACAATCCTTCCCGTTAGGGGTTTAGTATCATGCCATCATAACATATATGAGAAAAAACATAACCCGTGTCATGCCAACAACTGTTTTTAGAATAAATGTCTTTCGTTCCGACGCAAAAACCTTATCAGTGACTCAATGTTAACGCAAAAATATGCAATCTTTAATGACTTGACAACAGTATCGTAATTATATCCCTTCTTAATCAGTCTATTTAAAGGTTTTGTAAGTTTCTGAGATGAATACTGACACCTTTTTGCTTTATAAAGAATATTTCCATAAAAAATTGGATGTGAAATACCTGAACGTATAAAAAGTCTGCATGTTGAGCTATATTTACGTATGATGTCTTTATACCGATGATAAAATTTAGTAAATGTTTTGACTAGTTTGTGATATCAAAAAACCTTGGTGTTATAATTTTTTAGTAATACATAAATTTCTCTCGTTAAAATCAAAAACATTGTTACAAACACGAGCGAATCGTACAAGTTGAGATATATAAACACCGTAAGATGGTAAGAAGGGAACGTCACCATCTAAAAACGGATAATTAACGATAGGAAATGAAAAATCATCCCTTTTATCATAAATTTTAGTATTCAGCTTTCTGTTAGTGATATAGATATCAAGATCGAGGAAAGGGCAGTGGTCATTATTGGTATTAGCTTTATTTAAAGTAAGTTCAGCAGGATAAATTTCATTAATATACATACTGAAGTCGTCATTATCGAGAGCCAAAATATCATCCAAATATCTAAAAGTATTATTAAATTTGTTTATCAGATGTTGTTTTGATGGGTCTTTGCTTATTTTTTTCATAAATTGTAACTCATAACAATACAAAAAGAGGTCCGCAATAAGTAGTGCACAGTTAGTCCCCATTGGAATTCCGATAATCTGACGATATACGGAATCCCCAAAGCGAACAAAAATGTTATCTAGTAAAAATTCAAGGGCATATATAGTATCAAAGCATGTCCAATTAACATAGTTTTTTTGTTTATTGCTACTAAAAAATGACCTAAAAGAGTTTGAACATATATATTCACATTCTGATTTTTTGAATGCCCATTTAATTAGGTGTGTGAATTTTTTCTTAATGAGAATGTGAGGCAATGTGGTATACAGGGTAGAAAAATCAAAACTTTGAACAGATTCAAAATCACCTTAAGATTACCTAACGTTGTAATTCGAACACATTTTTAGTAAGTAAATACAAAGAATATTAACGAGGCAACCTACTTCACCTCCCGATCGCTATAAACATTAACGGAGAAGTAATTGTCTATTTTGTAAAGCTGCCAATACTAGCAGCTCTTTCATCAGCTACTTTACAATGTGTACAAGACAAAGCTATCCCATTCGAACTGTGAAATTGAAAACTCAATGTATATATTAACTTGTAACAGCTGTGGCTTTCAATAAGCGGGAGAAACAATGGAAAACATATTATGCTAAAGAACCATCGATCATTGTACAAAATAAGACGTAAACACTAGGTGGGATATTGCGGCGAGAAAGAGAGGAGAAAACTTGTGGATTCACCATTTCAATACTTTAGAACTTAATGGTTTAAATGAAAACGAAAACAAGTACAGCTGAAGGACGCCTCCGGGTGCGGGAATTTCTCGCTACATTGAAGACCTGTTGGTGACCTTCTGCTGTTGTGTTTTTTTATTTTGGTCGGGTTGTTGTCTCTTTGACACATTCCCCATTTCCATTCTCAATTTTACAGAAACGATAAAAATTAACTTCATTAAATGGTATCATCCTAATTGTTCGATTCAGGGAAATAAAACATTTTGAATAAATTCGGAAAAACTAAGTGGTTTCCGATGTCACTTTGTGGTCTGACCCAAATACCAATATATGTTTGATGAAATTTCCTTATTTCCTTATTTAAAAAAAAAGTTTGTTAATGTACTGCTGCGCAAAACGCACGATAAATTTCAAGGGAAAATATTGTATATAACAATAATACTCTGATAGATTACCTTAGCTGTATTTGGCAACACTGTTAGGAATTTTGGTCTAATGCTCTTCAACTTCGTACTTTTTTTGGCCTTTTTAACTTTTTTGGATTCGAGCGTCACTGATAAGTCTTTTGTAGACGAAACACGTCTGGCGTATATACAAAATTTAGTCCTGGTATCTATGATGAGTTTATATACAGACACGATGTAATACACTGACATTCAAATAAGTATATAATCACCAGGAACGCCCGGAATCAAATCACCGACCGTGCAAGGGCTGTATAGCCAGTCAAGGTCGTTAAAACTTCCATTTGTTGAACCAAATCTTTGAAAGTCAAAAATGTATCAGTACATAAACACGTGAATGGCTGTATGACAAAAAGGTACATAAGTATACTAACCAAATTCTTCTGAGGTCAATTTTACTTGAGGCTGTTGGAACCTTAATTTATTTCTTTATAATTTTTAACTTAAGGATCGGAACAATTTGAAAAAAAGTAAAAAAAATATGTATATAGTTTACCATCCTAAATATCTACAAAAATATGTCAGTCAATGAATATTAAGAAAACACACACAAATCTGATAACATGCTATTATGTGTGATTAAGAATCTATAAATCAAACCCAAGTTCATAAAATTACACCATCACGATATAATAGTTTCTCTAATTCTTACCCGATTTATCATTTTCCTAATTTACCTTTATGTCTGTTTTGGGTTGCTCATCCAATTTTGTCAATATAACGGAACTATAAACGACTGTTATACAAGTGGGAGGTTTAGCTAGCTATACAAGCAGTTGTAGCCCACCCTTTTCCCTTTGGCAATGCCTGTTCCAAGTCAGGACAATGTTTTTTTTCAATCGTGCTGTTGGTTGATATCGTTTGATTATGTCAGTTCTTGTGGACTTCTCCTTTTTGTATTTCAGTTCGTTTTTTTTTTGTTATACTCTTTTACGCAACACCAACAAACAATAAACACAAAATGTACCAGACTCAATTTGGTTTTTTTTCCAAAATGAAGCAGAATGTCTAACTATACCATCATACCACATCTTCTTTTTATATACAAAGTTTTAGTTAAATACGAGATGGATTAAACGCTTTCGTACTATGACGCAGTAAACCTTCTCTGAATATCATGCTAAAACGAAATATATCATTTATATATTTTTATATGTATTTATAGATTATAGATGTTTTTTGTTTTTTTTTAAAGAAGAGTGTGTGATATGAAAATTCATCACACAAAAAAAATCCAATGAAAAATACACCAAATAGCGATAATTCATTATATCTATATAAACAAAAAATAATGATGATAATTTTTAATAGTTCGTTTGTGAATGACTAATTTGAATTTAAATCATGTAAAAAGTTACCAGGATTATAATTTATTAGACCAGACGCGCTTTTCGTCTACATAAGACTCATCAGTGACGCTCATTTCAAAATATTTATAAAACCAAACGAGTACAAAATTGAGGAGCATTGGGGATCCAAAATTTCAAAAAGTTGTGCCAAATACGGCTAAGGTAATCTTTGCCTTGGATAAGAAAAAACTTACTTTTTTAAAAATTCAAAGTTTGGTAAACAGGAAATTTATATAATTCATTTTTAAAACATTTGCAAATATCAATATTTATTCCTACCTTTACATGATGTATGAAACATACATATCAGCCAGTGTTATGTTCAAACTAATGTTCAGCAACTTGATTCACTTTTGACTTTCACTCTGATATATAATAAAACCCCATTCAACAGGAAGTATTTACGAATAAAGTCCATTTTTAAACTGGAAATTTTTTCTGTATTAATATTCCCAGTTAAAAAATATTTACCGATGCTTAAATCTGGACCAACTCAACACTTATTTAACCTGTTCATGTTCCATACAAAATTGTTGAAAACGAAATGAATATTGCGGAAGATTATCTGAGTAAATTGTTGATTCAAGTTAATTGCTATGTCATCGAGGAGATGCATGAATTTTTTCTAGTCTTACTCAAAACATTACTGCGTTCGTAAATGACGAACATAACCTTTCTTGAATTATATCTGTAACCACAATAAAAAAAAAGACCTTTATAATGAGTTTCGAATTGATAATTTTTCTCACTCAAATGAATAAAAGAAAAACGCATTTCCATTAATAAGATAGTTTGATGTGGACCAACTCAACACTTATTTAACCTGTTCATGTTCCATACAAAATTGTTGAAAACGAAATGAATATTGCGGAAGATTATCTGAGTAAATTGTTGATTCAAGTTAATTGCTATGTCATCGAGGAGATGCATGAATTTTTTCTAGTCTTACTCAAAACATTACTGCGTTCGTAAATGACGAACATAACCTTTCTTGAATTATATCTGTAACCACAATAAAAAAAAAAGACCTTTATAATGAGTTTCGAATTGATAATTTTTCTCACTCAAATGAATAAAAGAAAAACGCATTTCCATTAATAAGATAGTTTGACGTGGAAGGAGTACACAATCAGTAAATAATCTGCAAAACGTAGTATTAGCCGTCGTGTATTTCGTTGTAAATGTGGCAAAACTCCATTTTCAAGATAGTCAATCATTTGTCGTAGATTTGTACTTTGACATTCGTTCGGCATGCAAGAGAGAAATGGCAAAATAAAAATTTATCAATTGAATGTTAAAGGAAACACCTATGTTGTCTCTTTTTTAATTGCTGAAATATCATTATACATTTGGTTTCAAAATCATTTTATTTTTAGATTATGACAAAATCGGAAGGTAACTTGTATCTTTTACAAGATTTAAATTTGTAATACTCAGTTTAAGACATGTTGTTTTGAAGCACATTTTACAGTGTACTTCTACAGTTCATCAGTTTGGAAAGGGATGTACCAATCGGCATTAAAATTATCACATCCCTTCGATATCGTTAAAAATATGCCGAGGCGATGTGGTCGACAGACTACCGGGCCCAATCACCCTGCAACCACGCCAAAACAGTGTTGGAAAGTATTTTTTGCGTTTTTAATGGAACTGGAGAGTGGAGTCGCATCAATAATTATCAGAAGATCGCTTCTTTGCGCTGTATCTGCTTCATCGTGCTGTAGGAAATATCCCAAACGAACAAATCTCAATATTGTCTGAAACATACGTAACTGACCTGGCATGTAATTTTGACGAATTCAATTGGGAGGTCGCTCTATACCGAACACGTACGCCGGTTTATAACATATCGCGAGTGCTACCATGGCCATGATGGAGATCTATCAGCCACGGTACTACGTATGTTATTGAAAACAAATGTATAATCAAAAATGAACAACGACAATTACATAGCATTACTGCATATTCATCGAGATTTCAGTCTGAATATTGACAAAGTAATAGAGAAGTGTGTTTCTGCTCAGACCCAAAGAGCAGATTTTGGACAATTTTGAGTAAATTCCACAAATATGTGTTGTTTATGTATTACTTTATTCAGAAGATTTATTAATAGTTTTGCATTCATAAACTTTTATATACATATAGCTTCTCTTTTAACCGTCATATGACCACTGTAATACCACTGTCCAACGTTAGGGTGAGGGTTGGGATCCCACTAACATGTTTAACCCCGCCATATTCCGTATGTACAAAAAAATTGTATGTGCCTGTCCCAAGTCAGAAGCCTGTAATTCATTGATTTTTATATCATGTACTAAACCATATATTATTCCAAAAGCAAACACTTTGATAAGGTATCCGAAACCAATGTATATATCTAATTATGAATGGTTTTCAGAATTAACCACCTCTAAAGTTTCGATTTTTTTATTAAAAATTGTTCAAATTGTTTTTATTATCATTAGAATGTATTTGAAATTTGCCACTAAATGAAATTTGAATCGAACTCGTTGAGAAGCCTCAATGAGAAACATACAATTATGAATCACATAATGACAAATTACTTTTGTAATTTTGGTTTTGAAAATAGAAAGAAAGAGGTGTTGTGGAAATCCTTTTTTTTTTATTCATAAGACATGCCTGGTATGGTTTATTTTGGAATAGGTACTGACGATTCGACGAAGGAGTTCCCAGGTGATAAAACTGGGTTAATAAGCTGGTATATGTTCCCCCCCAGTAAAATATCAAGACGGTAATATCACCAAAACAAATATTGTCTTTTTCGGAGGAGACGTGTTTTGTGGGTCGGTGTGGTTGGGTTGTTGTTTTATTTGTTTTTTTTTTATAATTTCTGCTTTATATTGTATTATATGATTAATAGTGATGAATACATCTATTTTTGCCACCCTATACGAAAAATTCTGATAAGCTTGAATAGTATGTGAAATAATTACTTGAAATAATTGAAATAGTTTATCGATACCTTTTTAAATAATAATCATAAGTTTAAAATCTTCCATGTTGAATTTGCATGGGGATTGATGCATGCATAGAAGAAGCTCAACCCGTCAAAGCACCCGCTCTTCCACATTTAGGAGTGCATGCGATTTCACATTTTTTTGTTGTTATTTTGATTTGTCTTTCGAATTGATTGATGAATTATAACACGGGTAATCTACTGTGTCTTTACCTTTATTTAATACAATCCGTACCAAGAAAACTATTTGGACCATTCGTTGTTCATTTGTTTTAATTTTTTGGGTAAATTCTATTTTATCTGATGTTGGCGGATAGTGTTGTCTGTTCCGGGTACGTATGCATAAAACCACGTGTCCCTAATCGTAATAGTTATTTATGCTAAGTTCACACGTAATTCCAATTCGATTCGCATTAACTAATTAATTTAATTCGCATTCGAAACGTTTTACGTCCTACCGTCAATTCTAATTCGAAAAACATTGCACGTCAAATTCGCTTTACTGTCCAAACGACGTTAACTTTTAACTCGTATTCACAAAAGCGTATTTCTATAAATGCGATTTAGATAATTCAAATTAGCCAATTCGAATCATTTCGAATTAAAAAAGAAGAGTGTGTGAACGCGATTAACGAATTCGATTCGCATTCGATTCGAATTCAATTTGAATTAAATGTCCTCGTGAACGAGGCATTATTATAGCCTAGGACAATTTAAAAATACGTTCATTCGGAACACATCTTAAATTAAGTAGCTTTATGCATTTGGGCCCTAATGTTCCAATGTTCTGATGTTGTTAGTGATTCCTCTTTACATTTTTATGAAGCAGATTCACCGAATTTTGGTAGGAACTTTATGATGTTACTTTCGAAATGTTTCGACAACATATGCACATATTTAAAAATGTTATATATGGTTTATTTTAGGTAAATATTATATAAAGCTGGGACATTTTCAACATCCTGTTCCTACACATATTATCACATGTAAAGAAATGAAGACATGGTTTCGTAGTACTGGGGATAAATACAATGACGACGCTACTGCTGATTTAATTGACAATGTAATCAAAGGTAAGGATTTATCAATTCCAGATAAAGACATCTAAGATACCAGGATTAACATTTTATATGACAGACGTATGTTTTGTCTACATAATACCCATCCGTGACCAAGGGATAGTTGTTAATGTATTAACTAACTTTATTGACAGTTTTCCATCTTCAAAGATCTTATAAATTCTCTATCAATGAAAATATGGTAACTGTTTGTGCTGACATGAATTATCATTGATATTGCTATATTCATATTTTATGAAATACTAAGGTTTTCTACCTCAGGGATAGATTACCTTAGCTGTATTTGGCAACACATTTAGGAATTTTGGATCACAATGCTCTTCAACTTCATACTTTATTTGGCCCTGTTTTTTTGGATTCGAGCGTCACTGATGAGTCTTTTGTAGATCTATGATATGGTAAGAAAAACAAGACAGGGAATATTTATTAACTAGGAGATATTTATTCCATGCCTTCCATATATACACATAGGCGCTGTTTAAATGTCCTTTTGGTATCATTTGTCGCTTTTTAAACATTCGATAAAATAACTATTTGAGTTTACTTCTTTTAGGTGTCAACAGGGTTTCATATCACGGAGTGTGTTGCGTTATAACAGAGACACCAACAGAAAGACCCTTCATTGATATGTTACATTCCCAATTTGGTGTTGCGATAGGGGGTAATGGGTAAGGTGCGAAGTCCAGTGATGAGATAGGACGAATCGCAGCGGCAATGGTACTGAAAAATAAATGGGATTCAATTATTCCGAGGACAGTATTTTAGGCTAGATTTAAAGATGTGGATTCAAAGTTGTAGACAGCATACAGATGTGTGCAAAACTGTAAATTAAGAGATTCAATTAGTATATATAAACAGAATTAATTGATATCATGAAATTGGATATATGACTTTATAGGATCACAAATAATTGGTTTGGAGTTTTGATGGAACGTAATTCCAAATATTGATTTTTATGCAGAAAGAAATTCGTGGATATTCACTGCAAAGCCTTTATGTTTTTATATCTTATAAAAATAACAAGGTTAACTCCATTGATACGGAAAAACATTATTTTATTATGGTATTAAACTATAAAATTCAAGTAATTTAACTCTTTGAGAAAACGCAGTTTTACCAAACATGAAAAAATATATTAGAACGTATGGATGAGCTAATAGTTTACCGGTCACTGGTTATGTGACATGTTATGATTTTACACATTCCATGCACGCTTTAAAGCGTTTGAAAAAAAACCTTAACCATGTTTTGAAATAAAAAAAAAAAGCTAGTATGATTATATATTGTATATCATATAAAATACAAAAAAGTAAACTACATAATAGTATTGTATTTTCTACATTAGCTAGTATATAGATAGTCTGTTCAAACTGTATGCCATGTTAATTACCTCATGTCAGAGTCTTTTAAATCTAAATCGACCAAAGCGGTTCTCTACTTGTACTTAAAGAACATTGTCTATGATAGAATGTTTGAATAAAAAGTCACACAACTATCTTGGATTTCTTAATCAAATGTGGCTTATTTTTGCAAAAATATGGATAGCGTGAGAATTTGCTGTTTATTACGAGCCAAGATTGTGGGAGACTCATATACATCTAATGTTAATGGATGTATATTTTTTGTACTAACTGACACACATTTGTTTGGTACCGTTGAATGAGTTGAAGAGTTTGTCACTCATTTTTTTCGCGATACCAAGAGAGGCGAAAGATACCAGAGGGACATTCTAACGCGTACACAGCTACTTTTGCATATGTACTATTAATATACTATTTATATACCACAAGTATGTAGTACTTGAAATCTACTAAAAATATTCAGTACTATTGTGTTATTTCCCAACTTATTCGATATTCAAGAGCTTGTAGCTCCTATTCAGACTTTGTAAAACGTCGACAGTGTCTGAGTAGAAAGTTGATAAATCAGGGGTATGCCAAAGAATGTCTCGTCCTTTTTCTAAAAAAAGTTCATCGGAAGGTACCAAGACTTTGTAGATAAATATTCCGTATCAAATTCTCAAATAATACACGATGGTCTTGATGTATAGATTCTGCATACTGATGTTGTTTGTCATCTTAACAACGTGTTTTATTGTTCTTTCATTTGTCTTTGTTTTATTAATAATATTACTTTTACTGTTGAATGGTTTTATGTGATATCCGTTTGATGTGGCTCGGTACTGTACATATACATCTCGTCAATGTGTTTGTATTGGCTTTCATTTTTTGGTGGTTTTATGTATATGCGACTTTTTGTATTTCTTTTGTTCTTATAACGTGACTCTGTACTTTAAAAGATCCCGTCAGTATGATATTGTTCTATTATATGTCGTTATGATATATTTCTATTATGAGTTACTATATACGTTGAACCACAAACGTCAAAATCATTCAATCGCGTAGTGAAATTAACTATTTTTTGATTCTTATAATTTCTATATATAACGTTTGGACTAGTTTAAATATCGGTCTACTTCTGAAATTTATTCTTACTTACTTTTGATTTTTTAACCCTGTATGCTAACATTGCCTATGTAAATTTTAAAATTGTTTGTATGCACTTTGAACGACAAAGGAGTATGTTCAATAAGACCACATTTTGGCCCCAAAATATAGCGGTTTTACAAAATTGTGAAAATGTAATATTAAAGCTATTTATTAGAAAGAAGATTTTTTCTGCTACATAAATATGGGCTGTTGTTGACAATACAATGCACACACACCGGGTACTAGCACCACTAAGTCATGCTAAATTACTGAAATCTTCAAAATTGTAGCATTTTAGTTATATTTTAGACGGTTTCCACGGATGCGGCCACTTTCATTTTGTGACAAAAAAACATCGAAAAAGTTACGTTTTTTTTGCATATTTGATAGATTTTCCAGATTTAAGCTTGAATCGGAGAAATTTTAATTACTAAATCAATTAAAATCTATCACATAAACTAATCGAATCAACTGAAATAGACACTTAAGAGTTTAAAAAGTGTCTAAAATCTTTCGTTAGATAAACTTGAAAATTGAGGCCAAAATCTGGCCTAATTGGACCTACTCCTTTATGTGACGTATACACAAATTTCTGACGTCAGACACTCAAATCAATCAATGTGTTCGTAGATAGTAGATGTTTTGTGTTCTGTTAAGTTGTTCTTTTTAAAATTGTTATACGATGATGAATGATGTACCCATATTTTTACTATTTTATTCATTGTGTCTGTTTATTTAACGCATCAATGTAAATATAAAGGAATTTGAAAAGACTGTCATTAAAGTGAGAGGGTTAGCGCTATAGAACCAGGTTCAATCAACCATTTTCTACATTTGAAAATGTCTGTACCAAGTCAGGAATATGACAATTCTTGTCCATTCGTTTTTGATGCGTTTTGTTATCTAAATTTGCCATGTGATTATGGACTTTCCTAATTGATTTTCCTCTAAGTTCAGTATTTTTGTGATTTTACTTTTTACCTACGAGTTATTGTAATATTTAGGTAAAATTGAGAATGGAAATGGTGAATGTATCAAATAAAGGCAACAGTAGTATACCGCTGTTCAAAAGAGACAACAACCCGACCATAGAAAAAACAACAGCAGAAGGTCACTAACAGGTCTTCAATGTACGAGAAATTCCCGCACCCGGAGGCGTCCTTCAGCTGGCCCCTAAACAAATATATACTAGTTCCGTGATAATGAACGCCATACTTATTTCCAAAGTGTACAAGAAACTAAAATAAAATAATACAGTACTAACAAAGACCAGAGGCTCCTGACTTGGGACAAGCGCAAAAATGCGGCGGGGTTAAACATGTTTATGAGATCTCAACCCTCCCCCTATACATGTAGCCAATGTCGAAAAGTAAACGCATAACAATACGTACATTTAAAATTCAATTCAAGAGAAGTCCGAGTCTGATGTCAGAAAATGTAACAAAAGAAAATAAACAAAATGACAATTATACACAAATAACAACAGACTACTAGCATTAAACTGACATGCCAGCTCCAGGCTTCAATTAAACTGATTTAAAGATTATGATTTCATCATACAAATATCAAGCACAATCCTTCCTGTTAGAGGTTAAGTATCATACCATCATCACATATATGAAGAGAACATAACCCGTGTCATGCCAACAACTGTTTTTTTAATAAATGTGTTTAGTTTCGATGCAAATAACCTAAGTGAATTAATATTAACGTCAAAATATGCAATCTTTAATGACCTGACAACAGTATCGTAACTATATCCCTTCTTAATAAGTCTATTCAAAGGTTTTGTTAGTTTCTGCGGTGAATACTGATATTTTTGTGCTTTATAAAGAATATTTCCATAAAAAATTGGATGTGAAATACCTAAACGTATAAGAAGTCTGCATGTTGAGCTATATTTACGAATGATGTCCTTATACCGATGATAAAATTTAGTAAATGTTTTGACTAGTTTGTGATATCGAAAACCCTGGTGTAATAATTTTTCAGTAATACATAAATTTCTCTCGTTAAAATCTAAACCATTGTTACATGCACGAATCGTACAAGTTTAGATATATAAACACCGTAAGATGGTGTTATGTACCTGTATTTTACAGTACTTGATTTGTACTTGAAATTTACGTACTATAGATTTTTGATTGCACGGTTAAATTTTCAGCATTTTGACCGTTTGTCTTTTTTAAAGCTCATGAAGTTATGATGTTCAAACATGGAATACTGTGATCAGTGTTGGTATTATTTTTGTACCAATATTTTTAGTACAACATGTACAAGTTTCAAGTACTGGAAAATACAAGTACCTAAATATTACAATAATGCTAATGTAAAGAAATAGTACTAAAAATTAAAAGTAAATTTCAATTACTACAGATTTTAAGTACAGAAATAGTACCTTTGCAAAAGTAGCTGTGTAAGTAAAAAATAAGCTGACAAAGCTATGGCCAAAAAGTAACACTCAATACATAAGCTAGAGTTTGAATATCATTTATTACATTAGAATATCTTTTTAATCAATACTCCTTCTCCTTTTTAAAGTTTTTGTCCTGATACATTTTAAGATCTTTGAACTTCGTAGAGTAATAATTAACGGAAAAAGAATACAAAAAATCGTTTCATAGAATTTGTATTATTTTCCTAACTTACCTTCAACCGGACCAAACGTACCCCTGTACAATCGAAAGCATTTGATCCTTTCAGTTATTCAGTCTTCAAATTTTGTTTATTCATAATTCTTGTTCGGACTTTCTACCTCCTCATTACTAGATTCATAAATACATTGTTTATTTGAGAAACATGTTCAAACGTTTGTAAGTGCACATCTAAATGTCTATATTGCAATGTATTGGTTTGTGAGTAAATCAAACACAAAAAGATGTAGATAGGTGCTTTAACCATTAATATAATTCAAAATGACTACAAACTATATGAATATTCAATACTGAAAGGAGATAACACACTTAATAATCATTTTATAAATAAATGACTACTCGTATAGGGACATTTGTGACGATTATTTTGTATCAAAATGAGTTTATAACAATGTAAATAAAACCATGTTTAACCAACAGATACAAAAAGACCAAACCAGAACATTTAAAACATACAGAAAAGATTCCTATGATGAAATGCATATCAAGATCTCATCGCTTTAAATGAGCTGTATTGGGAAAACGTTTGCGAAGTTTTGGTCGTCAATGCTTTTAAACTTCAGAATCGTATTCTGCCTTTTTAACTTTTCTATGATTCGAGAGTTACTGATGATTTTTTTTGTAGACAAAACGCGCGTCTGGAGCAAATATATTTTTTTAATCTTTATATTTATGATGAGTTTATGAATTAAACTCGTATAACAATAGTAAGCAATATTCAAGAAGCTGAAACCTAGAAATAGTTATCAATGGTACCACGATTATAATTTAGTACGCCAGACGCGCGTTTCGTCTACATAAGACTCATCAGTGACGTTCATATCAAATTATTTATAAAGCCAAACAAGTACAAAGTAGGAGAGCATTGAGAATCCAAAATTCGAAAAAGGTGTGCCAAATACGGCTAATAATGGGATAAGAAAATCTTTAGTTTTTTTCTCGAAAAAATCAAAGTTCTGTTAACAGGAAATTTATAAAAATGACCACATTATTGATATTCATGTCAGCACCGAAGTACTGACTACTGGGCTGGTGATAATTACAATGAATATCAATACTGACACAATGAATGATTATTTCATGACATACAAATAACTAAAGCTAAAATTGTAGAATAGTATGGGAGTATCATATTCACAGACTGAATACATTAATTTTTGTGTATCGTACATGTATAATTGTCAATAATTATATACACACATTTTAATATACTTGACATATAAGCAGATTTTCTTAATTAGAGACCATTATTTATATAGTTTGCAGTAATCTAAATAATGACCACTAAATCACTGATCAATACTACGATCAATGGTAAGGTCTCAATAATATCATTGCATTCGAATTAGAAAAATTGAAAAAAGAATGTTGTTGTTTTAATGTCTAAAAATAGATTTACACTGAATCTTTAATTAGAATCTACTTTACTCAATTCAAGGTCAAATGACAATAGAACTTTAAAGTGTTATTGTTACGTAATTTGATATTATGTTTAATTGGGTTGTTTACCAACTGAATATGTGATAATATTTCTAAGTGAATCAAAATGGAGGACGATGTGTATGATTTGTGTGTAGTTGGAGCTGGAATGATAGGGTCTGCAGTAGCAAAATATGCATCAGAATGGGGTCGTGTTTGTTTAGTTGGACCAGAAGAACCAAAGGTATTATAAAGACTGTAAATATGTATTCTTTTAATACAATGCATATTCTGGAACGTTAGGATGCAATGTAAAACTTATTGAAAATGTTATGATAAAATTGATAATGGAAATGGGGAATGTGTCAACAAAGACTACAACTACACCGAAGAGCGGTTGACATGTGAAACTCTTCACAAAATAACATACATTTAATATAACAAAATAGTTATCAAAGATACCAGGCTTATAGCATAAGTGCGATTCGACGATTGATGGGATTAAGACCAGGTGTCAACGTATATTTGTTCCACCTTACAGAAATTCCAGTGGAAACTTTGATATAAACAATGTCATAATACCTGTACCTGATGGAACAAATATTCCATACTATTTATTCCGTTAGGAATATCTACTGTAAAATTTTGTAATATTTATTCCTGTGGAAATAATATTCCAGAATATTTTCCCATTTGGAACTTATATTATGAAGGAACTTCTATTCTGTGACATCAATTCTTGAGTTCATCTATTCATGTCTGAAATAAACAGAAAATGATATTTTTGTATCGATATGAAAATGAGGTACGATGGCCAAATAAACAAATATCAACAAGAGTTTAAATGATGTAGATATAAGCATGCAGTTATATTCATTGTAAGGCATTCAAAAATATAATGTTATTTAATTTACATAAATCAAGTCAAGATAGGACCAAGCAAGCACGAGATAAATGCAACATAAGGTAAGGAAAAAAATCAATTAGGGAAGCAATGGATGAGAAAGCTAAAACCATGCATCGGACAGCGTAGCCACTAGCAGTCCATTATATTTAGTTTCAATAGAACATATCACAGATATTTTGAAACTAAAATAGTTGAATAAAATTGAGTGTTTCAATTTAATGGAAATAATTGAGATAAAATAAAACAAGATGAGCTATCTTTAAAATGAAAACAAGCTAACAAATAACATGAAACTGATTGTCTTAGGAAAGGGATGTTAATAGAAAGAGAGATATATTTGGATGTCACTATGATGAGGGAAGAATTGCGAGATGTTTAGCTCATGACCCCATCTGGACACAGATGGCACGTATTTCTATGTCAAGGTACAGACAAATAGAAAGTGATTCAGGTAATGACCACTCTGTATCAGCTAAACATAGTTCCGTAATTTATACAGTGTCTATATTTTTGGCATATCTCACTAAAAAGTAAAATCACAAAAAATATTGAATTCCGAGATAAATTCAAAACGGAAAGTCTCTAATCAAATGGAAAATCAAAAAACTAAAACACATCAGACGAATGGATAACAACTGTCATATTCTTGACTTGGTACAGGCAGTTTCTCATGTTGAAAATGGTGGATTGAACCTGTTTTTATAACTAGACAAACCTCTCACTTGTATCATACTATATATAGACAAGAGGATTGTTTTAACAGCTATGAACTGAAACAGCGATATTGATACCACGCTATGACAGGACACTCGTTCTCGTAGGATTCCTTTTGTATTCCATCAATACAATGACATGTCAGTAGTAACTATTCGCATTGCTAATTATTTATTAATAAACAACTGATCCTTTATTGCCATATTTGTGTCTATTTCATTGTATATGTCTTTGTCTTTGTATAATCAAATATCACCAATAAACAAATACTTAGATCTGGTATGATTACCAATGGGAACACTGACTATAAAGGACCACAGTACGAGGTTATATATCAAAATAACAAAAATAAGACAACTATATAGCAACAAACATAGGACAGACATGTACAAGAAAACATGTAAACAAAAAGTAAAAAAGAAGGATCAATATAACTGATTAAACATCCTCAGAATGGTTTAATAATTGAATATAATTCACATAAAATCTATATTTAAAACTTTATCTAAACTATTTTAAAAAAGTACCTAGGTGTTCTCTTAGACCATTATAGATGATTGATACAAATTGATGTGTTGTGAAAAAAATATATTTCCACTTGATATTGTGAAATATTTGTATACTTCAGTTGGGGAAGGCATAAGTCATTATATAAATCAATAAAAAGTCTTTTTTCGACGTTTTTTTATAACCAATATCGTCACCGATTAATTAATACATTAAAGTAATTGTAATCAAAATATTATAGAAGTTTATGGCATGATTCATTTACTGTAACTTGATCTTTCGGTACGTTTTAGTCACTACATTCTAATCTTATTTTGAAATTAGGAATATATTTTTATGATGAAGTTGGATCATTAGTAGCAGGAGGAAAGGATACAAAATATATGATTGACAATGAAAGGGTTTCAAAGGAACAACAGCTGGAAAGTGAGATACTGTCATACGAGACACTCAAAACGAAGTTTCCACTTTTAAATTTCTCTGACAAAGATCACGGTTTATATGAAGTTAAGGCCGGACATATCAGTGCAAGACATTTGGTCAGTGCTCAAATTAAGCTAGCTAAATCCAAGGGTTGTACATACATCAATGAAATTGTTGAAAACGTTACTGAGATGGAAAAAGATGGCAATAGTATAATGAATGCTATAACAGAATCAGGCAAACAAGTCTTATGCAAGAAAGTCCTACTAGCCACTGGTGCATTTACAGCTTTCAGAAATCTACTTCCTGTAGATAAAGAGTTGGACGTAGGATTGTGTCCCCTTACCACTGCTATGATTGAAGTAACTGCTGATAATTTCACGAACATGAGGTTAGATTGTGATTAAATAAAATAGTTAAATTACGATAAGCTGCACCCTCTTGAAACACTGAAAGTTCTGTAAATCATTATTATTTTGACTTGTATTTTTCTGTAATACGGAGAATCGTGTCATTATGCATAATTTAGTTATAGTCTTTCTTCTGTTTGTGGTTATATTGGTTTCTTAGAGTTACATTCATATTCTATTAGTATTAATACGTAAAACTTCGATAGTCACCAAAGCAGGTTATCAAATAAACGAGGCAAATTTAGTATGCAACTGCTAAAAAGTCAAGTGTATTCTCACTTTAAAAAATATTAATTTAAAAAAACAATTATCAGTATCCTTTGCAAAAAGAGTTCTGTTAATGTTTTTTTTTTTTTTTAGAAATTATCCCGCTGTAATATATTTCGGAAAAGGAGCCGATAATTGGAAGAAGGATTACCCGCGCTCAAAAGATGGTGACTACAACTGGTATATGTTGCCGCCTATCAAATATCCAGATGGTACATTTATATTTGCATCACCTATTTTCATCTATTGTATTATTTTTTGATGGACAGGTTTAAAAACTAAGACAATTTAAAAACGATTTTTCAAAAATTTTACGATATAAACGTGCATTTTTTACATTTGTCTTTTTTTTTTTTAGAATAGTCATTATACTAGTATTTGTTGTCTGAGTGTGTAAATACGTTTATATTGTTATCAAAATCAATATGCAGTACTATATAGAAAAAAAATCATATTCTGATATCTGATACCTATATCTGTAAGCAGAATTTCTTGAAATTACCATGATGAATTCCACTATTAAAAGTACTCAATAATTTCTTCATTTACATTACCGACTTCCCTAGCTGTTTTTCAAAATCTCATAATGTCGCCAATTTTCTTTCAGATCTATGCTCCCTTAAATAGTCCTTAAGTATTGTTCTTTAAAATAATGATTTATTATAAGACAATTCTCCACGAGAGATTACATGACACAAAAGTGTACAATCATATGTCACAGTAAAACCTGTAACAATTAGCAGAACCCATATCAAACGTTTCTTGAATACTTTTGAGAAGGTACGATTGGTAAAAAATTAAAGCTAAAATGTTATAATTGATAAGCCTAAAAACCAAAATGGAATTGCAAATAATGCTGGTATCAGTGATCCCGCCCGACAGTGTAAAACATCAGTAGTTCTTGCCTAGTGCGATAAAGTGCATCTACACGTTTTTCTTAAATTTTTAATTAGAAGGTTGGCACATCTATTCGTGCTCTATCAAATATATGTTGCATTTAATTCTTATTCAAACACTAAAACCTTTACAAAGTTAGTTTGTCAAGAATTTTGTTCTCTATGACACATCTAATGCAATAGATTGTATGTGTAGGATTCAGGCAGTTATAGCTTTTAAAAAATTCTTATTATAGAGAAGTACTATATAAAGCTAGGACATTTACAGCATGCTACATCTAAACGTTTTACCAGTAGCTTGGAAGTAAAGGAATGGTATTGTAGTGATGGAGACAAAACACTCGTCAATGATACAGTTGATCTTTTCAAAACTGTCGTTCAAGGTACGTTTCTATTGTTTAATGTTTTTGTTTTACTAAATCGGATGATTTTTGATATGACATGTGCCATAAATACAACACGAGATTGTGTTATTATATGTTCGAATTTATAACTATCGGTTAACATGTTAGGCATTTGATACATTTTTGATATCAGACTGATATCGTTGAACACTCACAAAAAAATCTTATTGCAAGCGTTAAGAGGAGTAGCTTATTTTGCTAAATTACAAAACATGAAGATTTAAATCTTTAGATTGCATGTCGCCATCTTCCAAAAGAATGAATTGAAAGCATAAGATTGTTCCGACAAATCACTGATTTTCTAAACGATGAAATAAAATCCAAACATTACAAATCTTGGAAACAACTTAAACATGAGAAAAGAAGTTAACAGTATTCTTTTACTTTTATTTCCGCCATATAGATAATGTTCCTACACTTAGTAATTAAAAAGTGGGTGATTTTGTTGGACGCATCTATCCCACCCCGAACTTGACATAAAAGATACAACAGAAACAGTTAATTCAGCCTCATATTTTGACTTACGTCTAGAAATTGATACTGAGGGTCGGAGGAAAGCAAACCGTTTCGATTTTACGACATAAGAGATAATTTTAGCTTCCCTATTGTGAATCTTTCATTTTTATATCGCAACATTCCATCAGCGACTACATACGAAGTATTTATCTCCTAGTTCATACGTTATTCTAGAGTTTGTAATTTCTACCATCTTGATTTCTTTTATGGAGGGTTGTTACTCACATGAAGCTGTTAAGAGTTTCAAGTGGTGACGTTTAAATCAACCCTTCGTAAGTTTTATAGATGCCATCACGGCTTGGTTGAGTGGTATCGAATATCCGTTTCACTGATTGAAGCGGATATGTTCATAATGTCCAACTATAATCCTGTCATCTTACATGAATGTGACTACCGAATTAGATTTATTATCGGATTTGTATTGACACGAGTACCACGATGGTTTCTTCCCTTTCTTGTAATATAATATTTGTAGATCTAAATTATATCAACTGTACAGATTTTGAATAAAAGACTATTATTGTATACAATTGCGTGTATCAGATAAGTACCTTGAAGGTTAGTAAGTAAGTAACTAACTAACTAATTTTATTCAGTATAAAATCGAGTACAAAAGGATCATAAGTATGTATATCTGTTAACTCTTCTGGAGCAACTTATATCACCCAAGTTTTTGGTTGGGTTTGTGTTGCCAAGTCTTTAGTTGTCTAAGTTGTGTCTAAGGTACTATTATTTGCTTTTGAATCTGTTTCTATTTTAGCCATGAAGTTGTCAGAATATTTTCGATCTATGCGTTTGAATGTCTCTGGTATCTTTCGTCCCTCTGTTATGAATGGTCATATGTTGAATATGTAGCTTAAATTATATCTGCATTATTTGTTTTATAAATTGTGTTTTTATTGTAGGCGTTATACCGATTTCCTACCATGGTGATAGCTGTGTTATAACAACAACCCCAACCAAACGACCATACATAGATATAATACATCCACAGCTAGGTGTAGCTGTCGGTGGGAATGCGTACGCAGCAAAATCCAGTGATGAGATAGGACGGATAGCTGCTGTGATGATGATAAAAAATGAATGGGATTCATCCTTAGAAAAGACAAATTTTCGCATTAAAATGAAAGAAAAAACGCCAAACTGACAGTTAACGTCTGCAACTGGTACCTAGCTTGTTTTTTGAATGACCCAACAAAGTCAGGAATATAACAGTTGTTTTACATTAGTGTGATGTGTTTAAACTTTCCATTTTGAATTTTACTTGGAATTATATATTGTTTTTCTCCCTACTACTCGTTAATCAATGATTTCAGCAACCCTAACATCAATGATTTCAGCAATGTTTACGGCACGATCTACCGCAACATGTTTTTAATCTTTTTTTAAATTTCAATATTCTTGATTGAACATACATTTAAAAGAACTAGTTTTTTCTTTTCTAAATTATGAAATATATATTTCTATATCATTATGTATCCATTACGTTTTAATTTTTAGTGGAGTCCGTGTTGTTTTTGTACCCCTATTTGCGACATTTTGTTCACACATAGTTGTCAATGTGATGGAAATTTATGCAACTGTCGTACACATTAGAGATCTAGCGATGTAAAACCAGGTTCAATTCACCATTTTCTACATTTGAAAATGCCTGTACCAAGTCAGGAATATGACAGTTGTTGTACATTCGTTTGATGTGTTTTATCATTTGATTTTGCAATTTGATTAGTGACTTTCCGTTTTGAATGTACCTCGGACATGTCTGAATTCAATATGTTTGTGATTTTACTTTTTACTTCCATAGTATTGTTATCGTATTAGCATGGTTTGAATTTTTCCTACTACAGTTATCTTTCCTTAAATTGATTGGTTGGAAAATTGATTCGTTTACAAACAAATATTTGGTTTTTACTAAAACAGTCAAAATGATGCAATATAAGTGTCAAGTTGGTTGGACTTCAACTTCATAAAAAAACACATTGACCAAAAACTTTAACCTGAAACTTGCACTTTCATTTTCTGTGTTCAATTGACCTTGAAATTTGGTTAAAAACTATTATTTGGCATTCAATTTAGAAAGATCATATCATTAGAAGCATGTGTACTAAGTTTCAAGTTGATTGGACTTCAACTTCATCAAAAACTACCTTGACAAAAATATGTAACCTGAAGCGGGACAGACAAACGAACGGACGGATGAAACGGCCGGACAAACGAACAGACGCCCGGTCCAGAAAGCATAATGCCTCTCTACTATCGTAGTTGAGGTATAAAAATCACAAGAACTCATTCCTTTAGAGATTAAAATCTATTAAACTGTTCATTTTATAAAGTATAAGTATATGTATATAACAGTGACATGAAGAATTAGCCTCTAATTGTTACAAAAATGCACATCAAACATTTAACTAGTAATCATCAAAATCTTGCATTGAAATATAAACATCAAATATCTAGTTATACTATCACTACAGACATACGGTGTGTTAGTAAGTTACATCTGCTGTTGCTACTGAACTAAAAATAAAGACGCGGAAGACAAAAATGAGACATTTAAACTCGAAGGTCGAAGGCAACGTTACATCTCTATACTGTAAACGGGGAAATTTTCGCGGTAGTTTTTTTTTCGCTATTTTCGCGGTAAGGTAGCACTCCACAGTTAGGTGTGTAGTTTCGCATTTTGGCCCCTGTGGATTTTTCAAATATGAGAGCTAGTGTGCAATAAAATTAATTTTTGGATAGCTGAGTATTAAAATAGCCTTTGTATTGGGTTTATATGAACATCAAGGTTATGTAATGTATGTAATATAGGCTGTTTTCTGTATGACAGTCCGTATTTGCATGTCCCTACCATACATTGGTCCGGCAATTATTGTAATGTTTTTTTCCAACTTTTTATCGCACGAACTTTGTGATTGGATTTTACGAAAAAATGAGGCGAAAGACACCCATTTTTTATTTGATCATTAGGAAGATTTATGAAAACAGTTTCTAAAAAGGTATCACTCAAAGGCATTGAAATTCTAGTTTGATCCAAATTTTGGGGGGGATATGTGACATGTTCACCCCCCTTTTTGCAATATTTTATGGTAAATAAATGCAGAATGTTGCCATGGATACACATAAAAGGAATTAATTTTCACCCTTTTAACTTTTGAAAATCAAATCTATGGAAGTTACTGATTACATGCATATGCACATGTACAACACAAACAGTTAGGTTAATGTATTAGAAATCCAGGAATAGGGGATGATAAAACATTTTGTGGCTCATTTTTTATTTTATTTTCTAACTGTGGAGTGCTACCTTATGGCACATCAGAAAGCACAGAAATGCATTTTTTAAGATAAAATTTACCACAAATCTTTAGTCTTTTATGTTCTTGTTTTAGTTCTGAAGGTAAAAAATCTGCTAGGAATGCAATTTATGTTTATTTTATTGTTTACTGTCCTTAGCAACCAAATATACACATTTTGACACTTAGACATGTTGCGGTCTTAAATTTGTACTCCATTAGCTTCGCCCTGGTAACCAAAGATTGCGCTTTATATGATATCCTCAGAATGTATCGCTATATATTTTTGAACGCGAATAAGTCAAATTAACATTTTTAGCATGATTTTATATTATAATTTGGCATTAATTAAATTTAATGATGCCAGTACTGTTAGAATTTTATACCCTGCTTGAGAGCTTCTAAACCAAGGTTAGGTATGCTATTTACAGCAAATTTGACCTGTAAGTGCTTTCAAATACCTAAAAATTGTACAATTTGTCCTCTTTTAAGGTAATTTTATGATTTTAAATAAGATAAAGGGAAAAGTTTTAGAAATTTACCCCAAAAATGAGACAGACTTGAAGTTTTTCACTATGATCCAGCATTTAATTTTAAATCACTTATTGTCGCCTTTCAACATCAACTGCTAACCTTCATAAAATCTTTGTTACTGAACCAATTTTAAAAACTAAGGTACCATTTTCATCGTAACAGCTAGTAGAACACAGAAAATATAATAAAAATTGAGGCAGGAGGGGAAAAATTTCACCTTAAGGTAGCACTCCACAGTTAGGTGTGTAGTTTCGCATTTTTGCCCCTGTGGATTTTTCAAATATGAGAGCTAGTGTGCAATAAAATTAATTTTTGGATAGCTGAGTATTAAAATAGCCTTTGTATTGGGTTTATATGAACATCAAGGTTATGTAATGTATGTAATATAGGCTGTTTTCTGTATGACAGTCCGTATTTGCATGTCCCTACCATACATTGGTCCGGCAATTATTGTAATGTTTTTTTCCAACTTTTTATCGCCCAAACTTTGTGATTGGATTTTACGAAAAAATGAGGCGAAAGACACCCATTTTTTATTTGATCATTAGGAAGATTTATGAAAACAGTTTCTAAAAAGGTATCACTCAAAGGCATTGAAATTCTAGTTTGATCCAAATTTTGGGGGGATATGTGACATGTTCACCCCCTTTTTGCAATATTTTATGGTAAATAAATGCAGAATGTTGCCATGGATACACATAAAAGGAATTAATTTTCACCCTTTTAACTTTTGAAAATCAAATCTATGGAAGTTACTGATTACATGCATATGCACATGTACAACACAAACAGTTAGGTTAATGTATTAGAAATCCAGGAATAGGGAATGATAAAACATTTTGTGGCTCATTTTTAATTTTATTTTCTAACTGTGGAGTGCTACCTAAGAAGTGAAACGCGAAAATAAAACGACCGCGAAAATAAAACGACCGCGAAAATATCAAGGAAAAACTCTTTTAATTACATTGACTTTTACAAATTGTGACTTGAATGAAAAGTTGCCTCATTGACACTCATATCACATTCTTTTATAGCTATGTTTATGAATAGAATATCTATACGACTACTGTATAACACTGATTTGGAAGACGACAAATATATAATTTAGATATAACTGTTTCTCTTAATAAAAAGCAATGTTAAAAAATATGTCTTTAACTCAAATCAGTTATTTCACTGAAGCGAACATTACGGATATTGTTATGTAAACAACACTAATTGAAATTATGTAAATTACACCTGTCAATCAGTATAAAGGTATCACCTCGTTGAATCTACTACCACGTTGATCTGATCAAAAGATCGATTAATTAGCATTAATCATGACAGCTATTTGTTTTCATTTATTCCTAATTAAGTGTACTTTTCTTTTATTTTTTATGTGTTTTACAAGCTTTGAAACATGCTAAACTTTTAATCTACTTAAAAATTAATGAACCGAAAACAAAAGATTTCTGATTGATGTTATCATTTGATTTTATTATATATGTAAAGCTGTTCACTTTCCAAATCATTTATGAAAATATTTATCTATTTATCACTGGGAAATCGCGAATTCAAAACGACGCGAATTGGGATCGTGTAAGTAAATCGCGAAATAAAGACGGCGCGAAAACTACCCGGTTTACAGTATTAAAAATATTAACGTAGATGCAACACAAAAACTCGTCACAAACTACCACATAGCAATATAAAGACTGAAAAACCCGCATTTTAGTATATACAGCTTACAGAAAACTACTTAATGAATGGTAAATAAGTTTTAGTCTAATGGATTAACATGACAGTTATTTTCTTTAACTTTTTGTTCCACTTTATAGATAATGTTTTCTGACTGTTTTTCAAAAACATTTTCTTATCCAATGCATAGATTTCCTAAGTTGTATTTGGTACAACTTTTTTAGAATTTTGGATCCTCAATGCTTTTCAATATGTTTGGCTTTATGATTATTTTGATATGCGCGTCACTGATGAGTCTGATGTAGACGTACTAATTCATAATCCTGGTACCTTTGATAACTATTAATCTCATCGCAATTTGAAATAGAGAATATCATAGGGACAATAACGGATTCTTTATACAATGACTTAAATCAAGACAGTAAAAATAACGTCGTTTGAGGACAATATTTTAGACAAAAGAGAAAGTTTAACTTTAAACAGTTGTATGGAAGCACACCATATGCACAAATTGTAAACATCAGTTGAAAAATGCATTGTCTCATTAGATCGACAACAAAACACAAAATAAACAACTAGTGCAAAATGCTCAAGATACATATCACCGATCTTAGACATGTTAGAAGAGTAATCACAGTTGTTGAACACAATATTAAAGTAATTTTTCAAAAATATTAGGGAATACGTATTTCAATTTACAGACGTCATAAAGAATCTCTTAAAAAAATATTGTACAAAGTCAAAATGTAAGTATTGTCAGGATGCAGGTCCGTAAGTGTAGTGTTGTCTTTTTGTTTTTTTGAACTACATTTTTGTTTTAAACTGGATAAAGGTTAAAGTATATATTACACAATGATTGGATATACTATTATACGGATGGGAGATAATAAAAATATAATATTTTTCGATGCAATCAAACCTAACTGATATGATTTCTAACGAGTTAGACACTAGTGTGTTTCTTGATGAGTTATAAATCTGGGATATACAATTAAAATTATATCATACATGATCATTTGACATCAATAGTTTGATTTTAAATTACATATAGTTCTTCTTCATTAATAACCCAATGCGGGAGTCTTCAGTATTTGCTAATTTTAATTTAGACTTTGAATATTCCCAAACATTCTACAGCGTTAATGAAATCTTGTTAATAATAATTTCAAACAATAAAAAATCACATATATACATGTTAGTAATACAAAATGTAAAAGCATTATACATTAGGCTGAAATTCAAAGTACAAATTCTGATTTGATCGTTCTTCGTTCTTTAAACCTTGATAAAGCGTGTGTATGTGACATCCGATTACATCCGCTGAATATGTTACCTTTCTCTACAATATTTCTAAAAAGTACATATACGAATAAAAAGGAAATATTTAAACGAAAAACTGTTCAAACTAACGAACAAGGCGGAAAAATGAAAATGTATGAAAAAATAGAAAAATAAACAGGTGTTAACAAGCGCTCAACCGTTGAAATCCGTACGACAAAGTTAAATCGAGTTACACGTTTCCTGTATCTATTACGCCTGTGCCTGTTTACAGATTTGATTGATAGGTCTAAAAAGCTATGTAACGGAAATCCACGCCGCATACGTTCTGCGTTTATTGCCACCAATAGAGTTAGATACTTCACCGGATAAAATCATCAATTACGCGCGCCCTTGTGACGTCATTTACTAGAAAGAGGGGCACCTGAATCTCTGCATTGTTAACGTGTTCATCAAGCGTCTTAGTGATCGTCATTGTGCAGTATAAAATTGAAATAATGTTTGTTCCGTAGGTAATTTATCATAGTTTCCTAATGACAACAATTCAGAATGTCAATTATAAGAATTCAATTGCCAAATAATTCGTGAAATATGACACCATATTTTCCCAACCACTAGCTTAACATGATAAAGGAAGTGACAATGATCCTAAAACGCACGAACAGTGTTCCATGACACCAAAGTTTTTGACGGATTTGCATCGAACTCGAAAGAATATTAATTTAATTTTGCGACGTGTCTGTATCTCAACTCAGGTATGCAATTTGTGTTGGTCTTAAATCTGAGGAATTTAAGAGTATCGTCTCATTAAAGGTTTAAAAACAAATGTCTACTGATCCAAATAATGACGATTTGCATTAATGCATCAACAGACGATCATCCAATCTGGATCCAGCTATGTGACAAATACAGATGTTTCTTTTGATATCTATGTATATCATGAAAAATTCCTTATTTAAGTTTCATTTTTATGTTTTGAGTTAATTGTCACGTGGACGTTATAATTGTGCTTTGGTTATTAAAAATGTCTAGTTCAAATGATGAATTCTTTCAATTAATAATAGCAATTCAATCTACTGTGTTGTTACTTTAGAATTTAAATTTAATAAAAAAAAAAGAGTCATAAGAAAATATTGTGTGACTGCCATTGAGACAAATATCCACCAGATAACAAATGATGTTAATGCGAGTACATGTAGGTCTTTGTACGGCTCTTGTTAATTATCAAAGCCCTTATTGTATCATGTGTATTGGGTACCATACAAGGCATTTAATTTGCATGTACATATCTATTTTTGTACGTTGATATCATGGTACTTACAATTATTCACATGTAAAAATGTCTTTGGCCATGTGATATTTTCGTCCATGCTTTCAGCGCTCTCCTCTGGATACCGTATTCTACAGGAATAGTGTCCTTCATCTTCCTTTGTTGCGCGAAGTATATTAAGTGATGGGTAATCGAATTGCGATCCTTTATATTTAGTTGATGTGGTCTCATCCACTGTCAGCTCTACTTCTTTAGAGTTTTTCTCCTTAACCCAATATACCGTCGAACCATCGGGCAACGGTACTACTTTTTCACATTCGAGTGTGCATCCGCCACCGATTTTCACTTCGAACGAAGGCTTCATTTTCAGTCTTGGAAATTCTATTTAAAAAAAAGTATTAACATGCAGATACAGGTTCCATGGAAATTTATGTTTGATGTTTTCATGATCATGAATTACATCAAAAGTTTTATTTCCTACATGTATTTAGTTTAAACATATTTATTTATAGTGGATTGGGAAACAAGTTTTGCAACTTATATTAATCCCTTTCCACTTTGCGGGTGCGAGTGCTGCCTTGTAGCGGCATTAGCCTTCTCTTTTTCGAAATCTACAAGGGTGTCTTTAACGTGCAAGAGATGTGGCTCTCTCTTAACACGGGTCAGCCATTTATCGTCCCTTTCCGACGGACTATCATCGTTTCCTCAAGACCATACTCGCAGATGGTGTCAAGGGAGAGCCGAAAATTGAGTTCTTGAAATTTTCATCCCAAACGGGAATCGAACCAGGAACCTTTGTGTTAGTAGTTCGATGCACTAACCACTACACATCGGCTCTCTAAATCAAATGTAGATCGATGCCACAACAACATATTGACTGAGAAAAAAATCAAATATTGGATTAAAGAGCAGTTTAAATCGGTATATTTTATCTAGAAAGGAGGAGCAATTGTCGAAAGATCAATAAAACCCTTCTTTCACTTGGAGTAAAATATAATTCCTTTGCGCACATCTGACGAGAAATTTTTTTGGAAAACATGTTTTCTCTCTCCGTATTTTGTATTCAATATCTTTTCTTTTTTTCATCATAAATGCAACTGTTTTGTTGTAAATAGAGGATAAGTTTACTTCGCAAAATATTTTTTTCAAATACAAACAAATACTCACTCACACAAACTCCCCGGCAGTTCCTGCACCGATCCGCATAAATTAAGTGATGGAGTAAAGGGAAAAGATCCCAAATGACACAATCACTGTACGGAGTTTGTTACTCACATTAAACACAAACTGATAACCGTTCCTCTATGAATTCTTACTTACCGTAAGTTATTTTCTTTTGATAAGTTTTCCAGTCTTGTAATTTTGTCTCTTTCTTTTTCACATTTTTCATTTGGTCTGTGTAGAGCTTTCCTTTCCCGTTATAGGTTTCTAAACGATGGAGGACTCTCTCTAAAATACCACATAGTTCATAGTATTTGTTGTCATCCAACGAGAACTTCTTTGAGTGAGCCATATCATTTCTGGACAACCTGATGCGTTCAATATCGTCACCAATCAGAATGTCGAAATTCTTAATATCAGACCACCTTCCTCCCCATCCATGGCTCGGAATATGCTTGTTTTGTTTTCGTAGCTGTGCATAGAGATAAGTTATATCACACTCGTCTCTTTGTTTAACGAGAAAGCCACCCCTATTGGCGATTGACAGGTCAAATAATGCATTGGTCAGAATTTCTAAAATGATGATGGCCATTCTTGTTGCATTTATTTGCTCACGGCTGAAGATTTTCTATAAACACAATTCACAATCATATTTACTTAGTTAAAACTACATTCATGTGTATAAAAGCAGATGGAAGATGACGAATGAAACTACACATTACATCTTTAACCAGTCTCATCCTTAACGAGAGAAGAAAAGCGCAGTGAAAACTAAATATTCATTATATTTTTTTTAAGAACGAATATTTACAGTCAAATTATTTTTTTTTTAATGTTATTCAATATGAGTAAAGTCATAAAGGATTATAGAAAACAAAGACGACAGCCGCTAAACAACAAGCAAAAGATCTTCATTACAGACAACTTTCATTGCTAGATATGATTGCAACAAACAATAATTTACTTTGTAATTTATATCAATTATACACTTACATTGATTATTAAAAAAATGTGTTTCAAATTAAAAACAAAATAGAATTATACACTTACACAAGATCAATTAAATGTAGTGCTTAATATGATGTGATACAAACATAGATAGGCAGTGATCTTTTTGTTTTAATTTGTGATTGAATAGAAATAACTTTAATATGTCATGTCAATGAAATACTAAGTATCTTTACCTGCTCAATTTCTCCTAACCAATCAAAGAAGATTTCCTCTGAACTGTGGGTATTTCCATGTTCTTCACAAAAATATTCTTTCTGTGGTTTTATGACCTTCAGTTCAACCATTCCATCAAGGCATTCGTAGTCTGTAAATTTGCATTTAAGTTTTAGTTCAAACGATAAACTAGGCAGAGCTCGAACCTCCTTCATCTCTTCTATGATTCCTATCAACTTTGCCTTGACATCGTGATACGAGCGCCTCTCTGGTTCTCCCCATTTCCATATTTGCATCTGCAAAACATTCCGATAATTAGCAATGAGGATCTTTTCGCAACCAGTAGCATCTAAATTGTAAATTGCAAAATCTCTAAAGAAAGCAGGATGTCTTCCATCAGTTGTCTGTGGACCTTTAGCAACGGTGTAATATCGAGTACAGGCTACTAGTATTTGAGTGGCAAATGCGGGTGGAAGAAAAACAAATTCAACACAAAGGCATGATGACTTTGAATTGCAGGAATAAAATATGTTGTTGATGTTGCTCAGTGAAGTGCTTTTGATCATACATGGCACATAGTAGTCTATTTCTTCATTAATTTCACATGTGTCTGACATTGTTCTTGGCCGAACAATAATGTTAAATTTTTCCATGATTTTCAGTAAGTGTATTCTGTATTTCTTTATGTTAACCTCCTGTTGAAGGAAAATTTCATTTAAAAGTTTCTCGCTCAGACGTCCATGCTGTCTTAGCTCTTCCCACTCTGTTTGGTGTACCAAATTTATCTGGAATTGATTGGCTGTTATAATGCATCCAAATGCACTTGCCAACCATTGTGGATCTAAGACGACGTATTTGGGTAGGTCCGAAAAGTAAACATATGTTCCGATACCATTATGATACGTGAGAAACTGCTCTAATTCTTCTTCGTCTGTGATAGGTTGTATAATGTGTTTTGCAATTTCTGCAATGTCTGGTTTAGCAACTACAGGTTTTCCGTATAAATTTTCACCAGCAAGGGCTTTTTCAAGTTGGATCCATCTAGCGGGAGTTGTTATATTCCACTGATTTCGGCTTTTTGCAATTTCAACTATGTCTCTTCGTAAAATATCGAATTCATCATCCGTATCATCTGTATTAGATATCACATACATTTTTCGTATATTTCTTCGTATCTGGGAATTCCTTACTATCTCATGTACTTGGCGCTGAAATTTTGTCTTGCAGTCAATGTTGTTTCCCTACAAAACAGGTAAAACTGGTTGGACCCAAACTAAAACACATACATACACAACTTCGAAGTATAGTATTTAACAGACTTGATGATTTAAGGATGTACTTAGGTGAGGATTTGGAATAAGTGTGAAATGTTCGGAATCCTTGGTGTTTTTCAATACAATGCAAAGTAAAATATTTTGCCCCATGACACCTATTTATTTTTTAACCTGAGAATTAATAGTTCATAAAAGGTCATTTGACAAAATTTAAGCAGATTCTAAATTTTCTTTCTTTTGATTTGAGACCCAAATAATACCAATGCAAGTATAAGGTAAAAGTCCGAGTCAGCCTTTTAACGTCATATTTTATAAATTAAAGTACCGATGATTTTCTAGTGGACAATAAATTAAAAAAAATAAAATCACAAAAATACTGATCTCCGAGAAAAGTTCAAAACGGAAAAACCCTAATCAAATTACATTATAAATATTATCATAATAATACAACAATGTCAAAGTCAACATACATGCATAAATATGTAGCAGCAAAACAAATTTAACCAAAAAAGATTCTATGGGGTTTAATATATTGATATAATATCGCAAGCAAATTATTCGTATTGTATTACAAGTGTTTGCCTCTATTATATTCAAAGATGTTTATTTTTTATGATAGAAAGTTTTATCCTACTCACTGTAAACTGATCTTTGTGTGTTCCTACAATAATAACGGGTGGTTCCTGATATTCATTGTGGTATTCCACGTCGACGGGTAACTTGCAATGGCAATGAATGGTTTCAAGCCAAAATGCCAGACCGTCTGCAAAATATTTTTCTAGGTATAAAGTTTTATAGAGCGAATATCATATATTTGTTTATATATACATAATATCAACATTCAAACAGTCGATTACAATCTGTTTTTCATAATTACTAGAAATTCACAATATTTTATTCTCTCTTTCATCAATGGTGTCATTTGAGTGAATACACAGTTATGCAAACGACACTCAATTATCAAATACATATGATAATTATTCTTAAATGAATATTGATTCAATTAAACAACAAATACACGTAGAAATTTGGTACTGCATAACACTGTGACAATGTTAACCGAAATCACATTAGAAATGGGGAGTAAATAGATGGACACAATCATTTCTTTAAAAAAAAATGATGACGCTTTGGCACGTACTGCTGCCATGGTTGTCAATTTTTGGATATATTTATTGGATTTTTGTAATAAAAAAACATGACTCTGGATTGATTTTCCCTGGAAGATACACATGTCATGTGGAAAAACTATGTATCATCTTGTTACACTGTATTCTGCTTGTATACATAAACTTACATTCTAGGTCGTCATTTTTAATAGTGTCCATCACATTTGTTACAACCACATATATCGATTCCTGGCCAAAAAAGGTTTGATGTGTATTGAAGTGTTCTCGGTCCCCTGCAAAATCCCATATTGCGATTGGTGCAGTATCTTCAACGTCAATATCAGCATACACGATGTCATAAAGATCGTAAAAATCTGGTACTGGAACTTCTTGTGCTTGATAAAATGTTGTCGGATTCACATCTGCTTCCTCAAGGTTGCACGCATTAAATTCGTTGTCAGCCTTTTCTGACTCACTCTCGTCTGGTCTTTCCGACGAAACGTAACCTTTTGACACGTTTGAATCGTGCGCAAGATTATCTTTACTTTTCGCAATACAGCATTTCAAAAGCCTTGAATATATTTCATTTTCATACGTACGATCTGTAAACGATTCAATATGAAAAATTACCCATGAGTCTCAAAGCATAAATTAATGTCATGTCTAATAAACAAAAGACGTAATGGGGTATCTAGAAAAAGCATGTTGTCTATAAAAAATCAAATCCCTAGGTTATAACGTTCTCAATTAACATTGACATTGTGTTTGAATCAGTATTATAATAGGGTTTTGGTTTTTAGTACAATCCTAGGTTGTTACACTGAAAATAAACTATCCAATATCTGTTTGAAACTGCATAGTTGGGTTCTAGCTTTAAAAGTCCACTGATTATTCTATAAATATTGCTAACCCTGTCAACACATTTGGACTCGCTCCTATAAAATTTAGGGTATTGCTTCATTTCTTTGGTTTTGTAAACACTGTGCATACAAACGATTGAAACTGACCGTACGTTATAAAACTTTGAAACAGATTAATTGCTACGGATATGCGGTGTAATTATGAAAATCATCATTATGTTAATGCAAATTTGACTGAAAATCTACATTAAGAAGTTTTGTAAAAACGATACATTTTCAAACGTAGTTGTTCAAACATACTCATCATAAGATGGAACCACGTAATGTTTTGAAAATTTTTTTCTTTTTTTTTTATCATAGATTTAGAAGTTGAAGAACGACAGCCGTGTTTTAGTGTTTAACAGATATATATGCAATATCGGGGTAGTGAAATATGTTTCTTACCATCATGGAAAATCCAGTCCCCTTCATCTACTTTGCCTCTGCACTTCAGTGTATGTATTTCTATTCCATTTGTTTTCAGCACATTTTCAACTGATTCCTTTAAAAGTCGTTTTGTAAGGCTTGTCTTTCCTGTATTTTTTCGTCCAACAATAACAAGGCGAATCACATTGCTTCTTTCCTTACCGTCTTTTAAACATCTAAGATATGTACTAACCGACTCGTGATCAAGGCGAGTAAGTACCTCCGGAATTACCTGTTGGGAGTTGCGTTGTTGCGTGCCAGTCTTTTGTAGCTTATTCCACATTGAGCTATAATAGTTTTCATCTAAAACAGATAAAAAAACAGGGTCTTATGATCTTTGAATGTAAAACAGACTACAGCGACAGACTATATAGACATACAAACACAAAATTATTACGATGAACTTGGTCCTGTGTAAGGGCGGGGAAAATAATACACTTGATTAATTGGTGTGTATCTTTCAGAAGACCATGTGTAACTTTGAATTACAGAGGTGACCAATATTAACCTATTGTGTTACATTTCAAGACTTGTTATTTTGAAGACATTTGGTCTATACCATTAACTTAAAATAAAAGGCCATAACATGCGTAAAAATTACACATCAATTAATCAATCGTCAAAAAAGATAAAAATTCTGAAATCCAAGTTTAAAAAATGTTTGAGTAATATTTAAGTTTTAGAAATAATTTTCTGGATATGACTAAAGGGAAATACAGAGAGACAGCTACAAAGTGTTTATTTATTTAAGAACATTCTCTTTTGTCTGCTTGTTCAACATGCAAACGGCCAAGGTTAATTTAGACGATCATCTCGATAGCATCCATTATTCCCGATAATAAGTACGTATTTACCAGTGTTATCGTAGGCATCATCTGTGTATTCCTGATAATCTTCCTTCATGTTTGCTCCTTCATCTATAACGGAATAAGACATGTTAGATCTCACACGTCACGAGTACTGTCAAACAAATATTTTAAATATGTTTTCGAAAGGAAAGAACAATCACTTGCACGGCCATATAATTTTATTTTTGATAAGTCATGTGATCTTAACTTGAAATGACAGAATCAATCACTTTTATTTAAAACATAAGCACTAAAACAATAAAAGTATAGTATTAAATTAAGTCGACATTATATTTTAAAGTATTCAAAGAGCACAATATTATTACAACATTACGAAAATCCTGAAATATAAAAAAAAAGGAGACATAAGCTGTTACTTAGATATGAGTCAGTTGTGAGTAACGCGCCTGCATAATGCGATAACAACATAATCATAGAGTGCTCGCATTCACTGCCAATCCATTTAGTTAATAATATAAAGGCGAGTGTTTTTCATATGCTTGTGAGCGCTCAACCGTCACTCTTAACAAGAAAAGTAATGACTGTTCAATATATTAACCAACTTTGAAAATAGTTGGATATGGTATGTAAATAAACTCATCACAGATAACAGGATTAAAATTTGCATTAACGCCAAACGCGCGTTTCGTCTTATATAGCCAGCCAAATTCTAGATATAACATAAGCAAATGCCAATTCAAATGAAGTAAAACTGTTTTCATCCAACAGATTTTAATAATAATAGCTACAACGGAATAAGAGGACACACGTCACGAGCAGTGTCATAAACCTAATTTTAAGAAACTTAAAAATGTATAATTGGAAAGACTTTGACCAACACTCATCTTTTCGCATGATCAGGGCTTTTTATCTTTTGTTAATGTTATAGACACAATGGCTTCAAAATAACACATCTTGACATGTCACATAATATCTAAAGCTTAGTCATGACTTTCATTCAAAGTGTACACACTAATTAATCAATTCTCAAGAAAAAAGAACAAATTCTAAAGTCTAAGTTTCAAATATGTTTTTAAAAAGTTTGAGTAAAATTTAAGTTTCAGAAATCATTTTCTGGATAGGACTAAAGGAATAAAAAGGGAGACAGCTACATAGTGTTTAATAATTGAAGAACATTCTCTTTTCTATAATTGTTCAACATGCAAACGGCCTAAGTTAATTTAGTTGAGAGATAAAATCCATTATTCCAGATTATAGACACGTATTTACCAGTGTTATCGTAGGCATCATCTGTGTATTCCTGATAATCTTCCTTCATGTTTGCTCCTTCATCTATAACGGAATAAGACATGTTAGATCTCACATGTACGTCACGAGTACTGTCAAACAAATATTTTAAATATGTTTTCGAAAGGAAAGAACAATCAAATTTCACTTGCACGGCCATATAATTTTATTTTTGATAAGTCATGTGATCTTAACTTGAAATGACAGCATCAATCACTTTTATTTAAAACATAAGCACTAAAACAATAAAAGTATAGTATTAAATTAAGTCGACATTATATTTTAAAGTATTCAAAGAGCACAATATTATTACAACATTACGAAAATCCTGAAATATAAAAAAAAAGGAGACATAAGCTGTTACTTAGATATGAGTCAGTTGTGAGTAACGCGCCTGCATAATGCGATAACAACATAATCATAGAGTGCTCGCATTCACTGCCAATCCATTTAGTTTATAACATAAAGGCGAGTTTTTTTAATATGCTTGTGAGCGCTCAACCGTCACTCTTAACCAGAAAAGTAATGATTGTTCAATATCTGAACCAACTTTGAAAATAGTTGGATATGGTATGTAAATAAACTCATCACAGATAACAGGATTGAAATTTGTGTTAACGCCAAACGCACGTTTCGTCTAATATAGCCAGCCAAATTCTAGATATAACATAAGCAAATGCCAATTCAAATGAAGTAAAACTGTTTTCATCCAACATGTAAATAATAATAGCTACAACGGAATAAGAGGACACACGTCACTAGCAGTGTCATAAACCAAATTTAAGAAACTTCAAAATGTATAATTGGAAAGACTTCGACCGACACACATATTTTCGCATGTTCAGGGCTTTCATCTTTTTTTAATGTTATAGACACAATGGCTTCAAAATAACACATCTTGACATTTCACACAATATCTAAAGCTTGGTCATCACTGTCATTCACAGTGTACACACTAATTAATCAATTCTCAAGAAAAAAGAACAAATTCTAAACTCTAAGTTTCAAATAAGTTTGAGTAAAATTTAAGTTTCAGAAATTATTTTCTGGATAGGACTAAAGGGAAATACAGGGAGACAGTTACAAAGTGTTTATTAATTGAAGAACATTATCTTTTCTATAATTGTTCAACATGCAAACGGCCAAGGTTAATTGAGTTGATCATTTCGATAACATCCATTATTCCAGACTATAAACATGTATTTACCAGTGTAATCGTAGTCATCATCTGTGTATTCCTGATAATCTTCCTTCATGTTTGCTCCTTCATCTATAACGGAATAAGACATGTTAGATCTCACACGTCACACGAGTACTGTCAAACAAATAATTTAAATATGTTTTTGAAAGGAAAGAACAATCATATTTCACTTGCACGGCCAAATAATTTTATTTTTGATAAGTCATGTGATCTTAACTTGAAATGACAGCATCAATCACTTTCATTTAAAACATAAGCACTAAAACAATAAAAGTATAGTATTAAATTAAGTCGACATTATATTTTAAAGTATTCAAAGAGCACAATATTATTACAACATTACGAAAATCCTGAAATATAAAAAAAGGAGACATAAGCTGTTACTTAGATATGAGTCAGTTGTGAGTAACGCGCCTGCATAATGCGATAACAACATAATCATAGAGTGCTCGCATTCACTGCCAATCCATTTAGTTAATAATATATAGGCGAGTTTTTTTCATATGCTTGTGAGCGCTCAACCGTCACTCTTAACCAGAAAAGTAATGACTGTTCAATATATTAACCAACTTTGAAAATAGTTGGATATGGTATGTAAATAAACTCATCACAGATAACAGGATTAAAATTTGCATTAACGCCAAACGCGCGTTTCGTCTAATATAGCCAGCCAAATTCTAGATAAAACATAAGCAAATGACAATTCAAATGAAGTAAAACTGTTTCATCAAATAGATATGAATAATAGCTACAACGGAATAAGAGGACACACGTCACGAGCAGTTCCATAAACCTAATTTTAAGAAACTTAAAAATGTATAATTGGAAAGACTTTGACCGACACTCATCTTTTCGCATGTTCAGGGCTTTTATCTTTTGTTAATGTTATAGACACAATGGCTTCAACATAACACATCTTGACATGTCACACAATATCTAAAGCTTGTCATAACTGTCATTCAAAGTGTACACACTTATTAATCAATTCTCAAGAAAAAAAGAACAAATTCTAAACTCTAAGTTTCAAATAAGTTTGAGTAAAATTTAAGTTTCAGAAATTATTTTTTTGATAGGACTAAAGGGAAATACAGGGAGACAGCTACATAGTGTTTATTAATTGAAGAACATTATCTTTTCTATAATTGTTCAACATGCAAACGGCCTTAGTTAATTGAGTTGATCATTTCGATTACATCCATTATTCCAGATTATAAACATGTATTTACCAGTGTAATCGTAGTCATCATCTGTGTATTCCTGATAATCTTCCTTCGTGTGTTCTCCTTTATCTATAACGGAATAAGACATGTTAGAGCTCACACGTCACGAGTACTGTCAAACAAATATGTTAAATATGTTTTTGAAAGGAAAAAACAATCATATTTCACTTGCACGGCCATATAATTCTATTTTTGATAAGTCATGTGATCTCAACTTGAAAAGACAGCATCAATCACTTTCATTTAAAACATAAGCACTAAAACAATAAAAGTATAGTATTAAATTAAGTCGACATTATATTTTAAAGTATTAAAAGAGCACAATATTATTACAACATTACGAAAATCCTGAAATATAAAAAGGAGACATGAGCTGTTGTACTCAGATATGAGTCAGTTGTGAGTAACGCGCCTACATAATGCGATAACAACAAAATCACAGAGTGATCGCATTCACTGCCAATCCATTTAGTTTATAATATAAAGGTGAGTTTTTTAAATATGCTTGTGAGCGCTCAACCGTCACTCTTAACCAGAAAAGTAATGACTGTTCAATATCTGAACCAACTTTGAAAATAGTTGGATATGGTATGTAAATAAACTCATCACAGATAACAGGAAAAAATTTGCATTAACGCCAAACGCGCGTTTCGTCTAATATAGCCAGCCAAATTCTAGATATAACATAAGCAAATGCCAATTCAAATGAAGTAAAACGGTTTTCATCCAACAGATGTAAAAAATAATAGCTACAACGGAATAAGAGGACACACGTCACGAGCAGTGTCATAAACCTTATTTTAAGAAACTTAAAAATGTATAATTGGAAAGACTTTTCGCATGTTCAGGGCTTTTATCTTTTGTTAATGTTATAGACACAATGGCTTCAAAATAACACATCTTGACATTTCACACAATATATAAAGCTTGGTCATAACTGTCATTCAAAGTGTACACACTAGTTAATCAATTCTCAAGAAAAAAGAACAAATTCTAAACTCTAAGTTTCAAATAAGTTTGAGTAAAATTTAAGTTTCAGAAATTATTTTCTGGATAGGACTAAAGGGAAATAATACAGGGAGACAGCTACATAGTGTTTATTAATATGAAGAACATTCTCTTTTCTATACTTGTTGAACATGCAAACCGTATATTTGCGATAAAATCCATTTATTCCAGATTATAAGTACGTATTTACCAGTGTTATCGTAGGCAACACCTATGAATTCCTGATAATCTTCCTCCATGTTTGCCACTGCATCCTAGAGAATATCATATATTTATCTTTTAAATGTAACTGGCAAATTGAAGCTCGTTTCACTAACACGTTTGTGTTGTGCTTACATTTTTTACAGTTTATTGTATTACTAGTGAATAAAATACTAGTTAACGCATATCAAATACAACATATACAGAAGATATCTTGTAAATATTGGAAAATTCGCTGTTGAGCGTATTTTTTTTTTTAAACATACATAACTTATAGTATTAGTTGTGAATTGAATAGATGTAAAGCAACAGAACTACTAGTCTATTATCCGATCACAACAATATTTTCATTTAATTCATTATTGGCATTAACATTTGCACACACAGACGTTTCCCGTTTTATAGCACATAATTTTAATACTGCAATTGTGATTTGTATTGGGTTTATTAATTAATATTTTTTTGAAAAAAAAATCGAGTGAACGGTCGATGTTACAGGAGAAGATTTTTAGATAAAAAATCATTGTAAATGTAGCTGTAACATGGTATGACTATTTTGTACCTGTCACACAATGATGTGAATTAAGCGGTATTTCTAACAATGACATATAAGCGGGAGGTGTTGCTAGTCAGAAAATGTCTTCTAATGTCCTATACCAAATCAGGTTATGTCATATGTTTTCAAATAATCCGTGTTTGATTATTTATGTTGGTGTTTGGTTTTTGTAGCAATTCAGTGTTTCTGCTGTTTTTCTTTTATAGTTGATGTGTTTCCCTCGGTTTTGGTTTGTAACCCGATTTTTTTTTTAATGAAATGGAATAATGTCTATTGAACAGCGGTATACTACTATTGCCCTTTTTGTCTTATAACAATAATATAGTATCATTGCCTATGAGAAAACTATCCACCGTAGTTCAAATGAAGTTGATGTACGCAATTAAAGGTAACCGTACGGCCTTCATTATTGGGATAAACCATACCGTGTAATACTATAAAAGGGCCGTCATTAGAAATATGTAACAATTGAATTGAGAGAACTAACGCCTTAGTTTATAAGATTAGTTTACGAAAATCAAATATGATTGACATGAACCAGTGACAACCACTGAACTGCAGACTCTAGACGTATGTTACATTTCCAGGTGTATGACAATGACATCTGATTTTCTGATTGAAATGATACGACATATTCTTTTTATATGAAAATAATTTACTGCTGTTTAAATCCAATTGATAGATCGAGAAGACAAATTAATATACTAGACTTGATGCGTTGACAGGGAAAGCATCATTTGAAAGTGTTGAAACAAAAAGTGTGAACACGTAATAAGGTGGACACAGTAAGGGGTTGACACGGTTAATGCATTTAATTCTATTTCTTTGAAGAGATGAAAATAAGGAACATAATGCAAAAGACCCTATTCATCTTGGTTGGGAAACAAAAATATTAAATACCCTAAGAAAAGTGTGACAAAGTGTGATTTTCAGTATTTTTTTTGCACTTTTATCTCAATAACCTTATGAGCTATCAGTAGCGGATCCAGTAATTTTCATAAGTGGTAACCCACTGACTGCCTAAGAGGGAGCCCGCTCCAGTCACGGTTCAGTGATTCCATATATAATCCGCCTCTTGCTGTGTGTAAACGATTGACATTACCGTAAGGAGTAACACATTTTTTATGAGGGAGGTTATTTTAGGTCATGACATTTCATCCATCAAGCGTCTGATCTAAGGTTAACTTGTTTTTCAGTCCGTCACATATATATATATATATATTCCTCTCCGTGTTTGAGGAGGGTTGAACACTAATTTTCTTACTTTCACATGGATTTTTGAATGCATAATGTCGAATGAGCATGCGCGAAAGCGTATAAGACACGGATAGATAACGGTCTCCGAATTTGGATTTTTTTTCTCCAAAATAGGCGTTTTCTGTGGGAAAAAGATTGTTTCAAAGACAAATTTAGGAAAAACAAAACACTACATTTATACGTCATATCACAAATATTTCCGACTTTGTATGGTCTCAGAGGAGTTGCTGCTCAATGAAATCGGTCCCTTCTTTTAGTAGTATAGATTTAGATTATAATTTGAGTCCGGTTATCATGAAATTGAGCAAATGATTTTTTTTTAATCTTTTTTGAATGTTTGAGAAAGGAGGACGGTATATACTTGCAGTAAGAAAATATAAAGATAAGCTATATCTTTTATATCAACTCTTTTTTATATAATATGTAATCTTTAATACAGTTGATTTGGTGATAATTATTTTTTTCTTTAAATATTTTTCCACGCATCAATCAATATACATTAAAAATATCTAAAGCTTGGTGTATATTGATTGATGCGTGGAAAAATATTTAAAGAAAAAAATAATGATCACCAAATCAACTGTATGAAAGATTAAACTACCAAAAAATAAGGGATCTTATGTATATTAAAATTTTCAAAAAAAAAAATTCCCAAAAATTAAAAGGCAGATAATGACATTGAATTTGAAAGGACAATCTTGTGATGCTTTTTTGTTTAAATTTGTTGAGAAAATAATACCTATGACCCCCTTTTTATTTTTATTTTTTCGGAATATTTATGAATAGCAAATCTCTCATTTAATTTCAGGTTTAATCCACCATTTACTACATAAGAAAATGCTTGTACTCAGTCAGGAACATTCGTTTGATATAGTCTTGAGGTTTTGTTTTGCCATTTGATAAGGGACTTTCTCATTTGAATTTTCCTTGAAGTTTAGAAATAATATATCGTCGAACGTTTAAACACCCTTTATACTTTAAGTTAGATAAGTCAAGCGACAAAGGAATAGATCAGTTGTATATTTGTATAGTCTGATTACAATCTGTAAACAATGCTTACACTTGAGGAGGTTCAAAGGTATAACATTAATAGTACAGTTTTTCCTAAAGTTTCCCCTATACAACCAATATAAAAATAAATGTGATTTAGTTCATTTCAATTTATTGTAGCGAGAAAAAGGCCATAACCCCTAGTTTTTATATCAAAATTTGATAGTACATTCACCAAAAAGTGTTTTAGAAAGTTGACAAAACATATATTGTAGATCATTTAGACATCCCAGCTACATTAGGTTAGATCAATCAAGCACTAAAAGAATAGTGTATGAGTATTGTTTGATTACGGAAAACCCTGCTCACACTTTTATTGATTTATATCAACAACAAAAAACTTGTGACTTTAAACGAAAACACAACTTCATATTCATCTCGTTTATATTAAAACCTTTTTTATAGATCATTCGTGGTAACGGTCTTTTTAAAAGAATCAAGAATACGCCTAACATCAGACGCAATAGTTAATCAAGAAGAAACGAAAAGCAACAGGAGTCTTAATATGATAAAAGATACCAGATGGACATTCAAACTCATAAGTCGAAATAAACTGACAATGCCATGGCTAAAAAAGAAAAAAAAACAAAAACAAAAGTACACAAAACACTTCAAAACACAAAAAAAAACATAAAGACTGAGTAACAGGACCCCCACCAAAAACTGGGGTGATCTCTGGTGCTCCGAAAGGGTAAGAAGATCCTTCTTCACATGTGGCAGACGTCGTGTAAGGATTTTCTTACCCCAGGAGTAGATTACCGTAGCCGTATTTGGCACAACTTTTTTGGAATTTTGGGTCCTAAATGCTCTTCAACTTTGTATTTGTTTGGCTTTTTAACTATTTTGATCTGAGCGTCACTGCTGAGTCTTATGTAGACGAAACGCGCGTCTGGCGTTTAAAATTATAATCCTGGTACTTTTGATAACTAATCTCATGTTACAAACACCCGGTTAAGTCTAATTCGGTATGTCACATTCGTGAAAAGGGAAAGGAATCGTGGATACGACATTATGAACATATCCCCTCCCATCTCATGATATGTAGCAACTTTGATTCGAAGGAGAACTTACAAATATCCAAACCGGTAATTACACTTTCCATGACTCCTTGTAATACCTATAAACATAATGTAGTATTTACATTCTTAACTCTGATGTACCGTGTACGTTAACTTTTTTTTAACGTTTGAAACCTATCAAGCTGATAAGTATGGTCTGCTAAAGCATGAATTGTACGGATAATGGAAACTTGAAATATTGTTGTAGACTAAACAATATTTCAAGTTACCATTAGCTTTTAAATACACCTAAAACAGGGTTACCACTATATGATATATAAAAATGTCTTATTTTGCCTTACTTACATCATACCCTTTATGAATGTAGCAATCATCACTGTCTTCGTAATTAATTGACTCCTGGTCTAAAATATGAAATGTATAATGTTTTAAAATATATCAATTAATATTTCTGATGGATGTTTGTGACAGTGTATTTGAACAATTAGATAAACGTAAGAAAACGTGCACAAAGAGATTGTTTCCTCGTAGAAATATGAATGCACAAAAATTCATATTGATGGTTTTTTAGAATGAATGAATGATATGTTATTTGCACCTCGCCATGTTCCTTTGGTAATAGATAGTTAGAATGTGATGACTTCTATGTTTTGTATTGTCAGTACGACTATATACATTTTATTTTTTCTTTCAGAAGTAGTCAATTTTTATATGTGTTTCCGATAAAAAAAAAATGACAAAAATGACAAAACGGAAGAACAATCATGACTTTTATATTTCACTTGCACGCGTACGGCCAATTCATTTTTATGCATTTATGTAAAAACATATGAAGAAAAAAATTGATATTTAAGTATAAAGAAGATATCTTTCTTAAATGCTGAATTGATTAGTTTAAGAATTAATTTATTCAAAGGAGCAAGCAGTTTATAATGATTGCATCTTCCAATTACAGCTCTAATAACAACATCCACGTGTTTTCAAAGCACTTTGGAAGATGTGGGACAGATTATTGGAAAATAAACACGATGAAAATAATGACGTGCGTAAAATTTGATTATAGTTTTGCATTGTATGTTCTAAAACAATGTTAATTAGTGTTTGAAAACCAAGGTACACGTGAATATGCATTTTGCCATTTGTTGACTAACGTTTACTAACTTTTTTCTAATGATTAATGTTATTGCAATGTTAAATATCCGTTCTAACTGGAACGACCAATCAACAGAGTCGTCTGTATATTAATTACTTTTTTCAATGATCTTGACTTGAGAAAATCAATGCAAACATATTCTACGATGCATTAACTACAAACACTGCGCCTCAAATTTTCCTGATATACAAATGTATTTAAACTTTTTTTGAATTTTGTTAACTTGATATGCAAAAAAACACCAAAAAATATTTACCACGATATATTTAGTAAGCCTATTTCATTGGTGACCTGAAATGTTTAACTCATCAACACTAGTGACTTAAAAACAGTATTTTCAGAAAACTTTAAAACAATTATAAAATAATTGAACAACCGGTTTCTAAAGTACACAATATATATATTCATTCTGTGAGACCTTAACAAATATAAATATAAAACTACAGAAGTATACAATATGGACAATAGAATAAAAACACCAAGTTTGAATAAACTCACAAATTTGCTTTTCGTCGTCACTTGGAGTTAATAAGCCTGCACTTTCTTGGTCTGTAATTCTCTTGAAAAATGTATATAGAAATGTGTACTTAGTATCAAATAAGTTCACGTATTTTAAAATAATACAACCAATAAAACATCATCCCCTTTCTAATACAATGAATATCAAATCATCATGAACTTTTTCCTGATGAAACTGTCGTAGATTTAAAATAAATGTATTAAATAGAAGGGAAAATTAACAACAGAAAGCAACAATATATATATATGACTGTTGTTGCGAGTATGTTTTGAATTGCAAAGTTCCTATGTAGAGGTAATATTGATTAAAGTGATATTCGTAATATTTATTAAGAGTATTACAAAGGAGTTTAGAAAGGCTTTTTTTTTACAACTGAAATTATCAAGGCATATATTTAAAATACAAATATAAACAATGTTTTAAGCGGTAAACAGGTTTGAAACTCGAAATCAAAACTAGATGCTCTAAAGAGCCTGTGGCGCTCACCTTAGTCTATGTGAATACTAAACAAAGGACACAGATGGATTAATGACAAAATTGTGTTTTGGTGAAAGTGGTGTGTTTGTACATCTTACTGTACTGAATATTCTTGCTGCTTACAATAATCTCTATCTATTATGAACTTGGCCCAGTAGTTTTAGTGGAAAATGTTAGTAAAAATTAAAAAATTGACTATAAAAGACATTAACTCCTTATGGGGTCAATTGACCATTTTGGTCATGCTGTCTTATTTTAAGTCTTACTTTGCTGTACAATATTGCTGTTTACAGTTTATCTCTTACTATAATAATATTCAAAATAAGAACAAAAAACGGCAAAATTTCGTTAAAATTACCAAATCAGGGGCAGCAACCCAACAACGAGTAGTCCGATCAATCTGAAAATTTCAGGCCAGATAGATTTTTACCTGATAAACAATTAAACCCAGATTTGCTCTAAATGCTTAGAATTTTGAGTTAGAAGCCAAAAACTGCATTTTACCCCTATATTCTATTTTTAGCCATGGCGGCCATCTTGGTTGGATGGCCAGGTCACGCCACACAGTTTTTAAACTACATACCTAAAGATGATTGTGGCCAAGTTTGGATTGATTATGCCCAGTAGTTTCAGAGGAGAAGATTTTTGTACAAGATTATTAAGATTTACGAAAAATGGTTAAAAAATTACTATAAAGGGCAATAACTTCTAAAGGAGTTAACGGACCATTTTGGCCCTGTTAACTTATTTGTAAATCTTACTTTGCTGAACATTTTTGCTGTTTACAGTTTATCTCTATCTAAAATAATATTCAAGATAATAACAAAAACAGCAAAATTTCCTTGTTATTACAAATTCAGGGGCAGCAACCCAACAACAGATTGTCTGATTCATCTGAAAATTTCAGGGCAGATAGATCATGACCTGATTAACATGTTAACCCCTTTCAGATTTGCTCTAAATGCTTAGGATTTTGAGTTATAAGCCAAAAACTGCATTTTAACCCTATGTTCTATTTTTAGCAATGGCGGTAATCTTGGTTGGTTGTCAGGGTGACGCCACGCAGTTTTTAAACTAGATACCCCAAAGATAATTGTGACCAAGTTTGGATTAATTTGGCCCAGAAGTTTCAGAGGAGAAGATTTCTGTAAAAGATAACTAAGATTTACGAAAAATGGTTAAAAATTGACTATAAAGGTCAATAACTCCTAAAGGGGTCAACTGACCATTTCGATCATGCTGACTTATTTATAAATCTTACTTTTCTGAACATTATTGCTGTTTGCAGTTTATCTCTATCTATAATAATATTCAAAATAATAACCAAAAACAGCAAAATTTCCTTAAAATAACTAAATCAGGGGCAGCAACCCGACAACAGGTTGTCTGATTCATCTGAAAATTTTCGGGCAGATAGATCTTGACCTGATTAATAATTTTACCCCTTTCAAATTTGCTCTAATCACCTTCGGGCCAGGTGAGCTTATAATAACCAAATATGTTAGAAACTTGTTAGAACTAATAGATCATACCCTGGACTCAATATGACTGCCTATAAAACAAACACGGTTTCATTTAAATAAACAGACATAAATGATTGGGCAAATGGAAAAAATCGTAATCACTGCACAATATCATTCACCAAAAATCGTTTCGATATGTCAAGTAACAAAAAACCATCTCAGATGGCAGAAGAAATAAAAACTAATCGGAACAAAAGCAAAACTGTGTGCTGTGTTAATTAAAACCTTGCTATTAAGGGGGTACAGAACACCTAAGAAAAGATAACTCTTACTCATAGTCTGATTCTTTGCTGCGTTTTAAAATAATGTGCAATAAGCAAGCTTTTAAAAGATCATGATCAGAATGTTTACATTATTGCTCCATTTGTGTGAGACCAGCTGTACACCCTTTGTTATTCATTTAATCTTTAAAAATCCTTTAAAGTTAATCATTTTCAATAAATGAACCTTCAATGAGATATAATATGGAAATTTCAAAGTGAAATAAATTGACCAAAAGAAAACAAGGACGTTAGAAAAGGAGGGAAACAGAAAGAGAAGGGACCATAACTGTTTTCGTTTTTTACTTGGCAGTGCCTACATGTATGTCTTAAATAAAATAAAATAATGTGCAAAAAGTCTAAGGATGCTACCATTTGATTTTAAAAGTGGGAGGGCTAGGATTTATAAGACTTTGTCCTGCATTTTGTTTTATAGTTGAACTCATCATTATATTGTCCTGCATTTTTTTATTTTTCATTCTTTACGGACCTGTATTTTTCATTAGTTTACTGAAATTGTTTTCATAAATTGTCATCCTGTTATGCTAAATTACTGATCCTGCCTTTGTTTCTTCCAAAGTCTGTCTTGCCTTTTTCAAATTTCATCCAAGCCCCCCTCCTCAAATGAGGGTGGATAGGGCCTTTGTCAAGACTCCTGGATCGAGTGTTTCTAATGTCAAGATTTAGGGATTGACCCTTTCGAGATCCGAAAATTCTTTTTTCGAATATCGGGATGTCGGGATTTAAATTTATTTAAATTTGGGACCTCGGGATTTCGTGTTTTTAAGCCGGGATTTCGGGATCCGGACCCCTCCTACCCTCCTCTCAAATGCGAAATGGTAGCTCCCTCCGACAATAAAATGTTAACCAAATAAATAAGAATCCCTGGACAATAACACAATGCTTATGTTTGTAGATCTTCTTATAAAATTGATAAAATCAAAACTGAATTGACTTCTCATACTTTTTTTTGTTAAACGAAACTAGAATTTTGAAATAAAATTCACTATGGCCTTAGTAATACATGAAGTAATGTAAAAAAGATTACGAATAATTCATGATTTTATAATTGCTGTCATATTATTTAAAGTGCAATTGAATATTTTATTGAATGATTTATATTCATGAAAAAAGTTCAAAGATACCCAGAGGGATAATCAACCACCAGTGCATCATTAACATGTCACGGAACAAGGCAAAAAGAAGAAACAAACATCTCATTCAGTTAAAAAAAACACTACACATATTTTTGCTTTCTTACTTCATCTGAATAAAAAAAAAACTATATCTTTCTAGTATCTTTTTCCAACCTTTATCTTGACATGTGTAGAAAATTATAACGGGTGTCTTCTATTCCGTCCGCAATTTTAGGGAAAGTAAAGTCTATATTTAGAATCATAGTTGAAACTGAAACTACACATGTAGGATATAAATAGAACATGTTATTTTCGCTTTATCAAATTTCAATTTCGAAGGGATAGCAAAATTTGTTATTTTCTTTTGTTGCTCCATTGTCATGTTTGTGTATCTTTCCGATTTTTTTTTATCAAATAAAATTTTGAAATAAATATATGAAGAAAGTGTGGTGTTATTGCAAGTGACAATTGAAAATGTTTATTTTCAAGTCTCAATTCAAGATTATTACTGAATAGAGTCATGTATCATTCTCTATCATAATAAGGGGCCCAAAAATAATGTGAAACTTGTTACTGCCGTGCTTTTAACTAAAAATCAGTTGTATCTATTTGTCATATAAACCTCTGCAGAAATACTAAAAAAAGGTCTATGTTTAACGAACTTGATTTAAAAGTAAAAGTATTTTGCACAGTCAGCTCTATTTCATCTCTCATAAACCATAATTCTTTGCACCAATGGTTTTGACGTAATGTTTTGAATCGTATATTTTTTAATCTGGCCAAACGACCAATAAATTGAAATCTTGATCATGTAAAGCATCTGCCGACTTTTTGCCTATGTATCATGTGTATTTTTGGTGTGTCATGCTTTTAATTTTAACAGCTCGCATTCGTATCTCAAATCAAAAATCAATTACATCCTTTTGTTCCCCCTGCAACTGATTGTCGGTTGGGGTGGGGGGTACCCCTGTCTGTCTGTCCCATTATTGGTATATAGTTATTTGGCATAACTCCTCCTATTGTTTGATTCCTAGAAAGTTTTCACTTAGCTGTCAGTTGAGTATTTAAGTACGTACACTGCGCTTCAATAGATACGATTCCCGTTTCAAACAATTTTATGTGACTACATGTCCATTATGTATTCCGTGTGCATTGAATTACTTGAAATGTCATAAAATATGTCTATATTGTTGTATGGTCGATTAAAGCTTTCGTTGTATGATTTTTTGAAATAAAAATGAATTTATAACTACATGTACATGAAAGTTATGGCCTGTACAAGTGTTTCTTACCAAAAAAACACAATTATCGTCCTTGAGGTCAAAGTTCAAGGTCATATGAAAGTCAAATTTTTTTGAAGGACTTCACCTCATGATGATACATACACATGCCAAAGATGTAAGGTCTAGGTCAAAAGGCAAAGAAGTTATGGCCTACATGGTTGTGTTTTTCACGCAAAAACACCAATAAAATTGACCTTCAGGTCACATTTGAAGGTCACACAAAGGTCATCATGATGCAAGACACTTAACCCTGTGATGATCCATCCACATGCCAAATAGCTATGGTCTAGTTCCAAAGACGAACAAAATTATGGCCATTATGTACTTTTTTAATAGATTTTGCTCTTATTTAATGAACCAATTTGAGGGTGGGGCCTAATTTAAACTTAAATTCCAAAAATTCTAACGGTTAAATTTTGAAAAAAAAATTTGCAAGAACAACCGACTAGTATAGCACTCCAAATGCTTAGTTTTATGAAAAAATTAAACGACACGTTTTAAAAAAAAAATCTTCTTCAAATACAAGAAGCACAGCATTCACTTTTCAGGGCTGATTCTGATACCCCCTTTTAAATTTCTGGCAATTTGTTTTAACCGGAATAAAAAAACTTACAAGAAGGGGGTATCAGTGAACTAATATTCTCCTCAGCTATCATTATTAGCTATGGTATTGTCAATTTAGGATTAAATTTTAAATTTTTTAACAAATTCAACCCTATACCCATATTTCAGAAACTTCCAATTCTGGCCGATATTAGTATGTAAAAGATGCCATATTTGAATTGCCAAATCTTTTAACCCTATGGTTCAAATCTTTTAAAAGATGTTTAGGTTTGCCTAGTTTATCAATGAAAAAAATATAAGAAAAATTAAACGACAGGAATTTTTTGGGGTTTAGTGTTGGGTACCCCCTTAAATAAAAGGTTAATTTTGCTTTAATCAAATTCACTCGTTAGTAATTACAGGATATCATATTTGTTCTTGACTACATATCAATTAGCATTTCGTGTGATGTTATGCGAAACTGATGACTCATTATCTTCTGTGTTTATCTATATACTGAATAACTTATGACATTCAGTTGATGTTGGTAAACTGCCTTCATATTATGCACAAACTGCTGCATTACGGATGTTTGCTACTTTGTTTAAAAAAACAAGCTTTTTAAAGGGCTGTTATGAATTGATAGTATATAAATAAAGAAACAATAAAAGCAGAAAAAAATGGAGGGTCCGTGAGCTTGTTTTCGCTTGTTTTCGAGATTTTAGTTTCATAAAATTTTGCGGGAAATAATTCTCTCTAGATTTTCATCCAATTAACATTGACACTTTTTTTAGTTCAATGATAATGAAAAAATAACAAGGATTTTATAAGATTTTGAATATGGCTTTTTGAACTTTATGTAATGAAATTATGAAAAGAAAAGTAAGAGTTAGTGGGCATTTTTTTAAATTGTAATACATGGATAAAACCAGAGGATTCCGAAAATCTGGCAAAATTTCAAAAAATGGAGGAGCAAACATCCTTTAGATTCAGATTCAGCTGTCTCGCTTAATCTCAATCCTTATATAAGATGATCATAAAACAAAAATACCTCTACGTAGTTCGCAGGAAATAGTCCCTTACAACCGTTTATTTCTCCAAACCACCATCCTTCATCAATACATTCAATGACATTAACTATTTGGTCTTCTAACAATGTCAACTCGTCGTCGCGTTCAGCTGTATAATCATAAGTTACACATGCTTTGAATATTCCTGTAAAGAAGAGTGAGCCTAAAATACTCTTATTACATGAGAAGGAAATCACAAAAAAGTGAAATAACAAAAATACCTTAGAACTCTGAGGAAAATTCAAAACAAAAAGTCTTTTATAAATCTCAATAACATCAAACAAATGGAATACAACTGTCATATTATTACATGATACTACAGATACAGTTAAGTCTGCCTCCATCTTGACTTACATCTAGAAATTGACAATGAGATTCGGTTGAAAATAAAACTTTACGATAAAAGAGATGATATCAGCTTTCCAATTGTGAACTTTCCATTTCTAAGTGGCAACATTTCAGCAGCACCTGCATACGGTGTATATTTCTCCAAATTGATACGATATTCCCGTGCTTGCGTTTCCTATCGTAATTTTTTTGATAGAGGGTTGCTGCTCACAAGGAAGCTATTAAACCAAGAGTTCCAAATGGCAAAGTTGAAATCATGCCTTCGTAAATTTTACGGACGCCATCACGAGTTGGTTGACCGTTTCACAAATGATATCTGATATGTTCTTACGTCGTAACTACAATCCGCTTCCCTTTCATGAATGTGACCTACCGAATTAGACTATTTACCGGATTTGTTATCACATAAACAACACGACGGGTGCCACATGTGGAGCAGGATCTGCTCACCCTTCCGGAGCACCTGAGATCACCCCTAGTTTTTGGTGGGGTTCCTGTTGTTTATTCTTTAGTTTTCTATGTTGTGTCATGTGTACTATTGTTTGTCTGTATGTCTTTTTCATTTTTAGCTATGGCCTTGTCAGTTTATTTTAAATTTATGAGTTTGACTGTTCCTTTGGTATCTTTCGTCCCTCTTTTGGTACAGGCATTTTCTTATGAAGAAAATGGTGAATTAATCCTGGTTTTATAGCTGGCTTGTATTTCTTGTAGTGCAGTATCTCTGAATTTATTTTCAAAATGTTGTGATGTTTTTGGATTTCGCTTTGATTTTCGTTAAATGCATTTTTTTTTTAGTTATTAACAGAAAACATTTTTTTTTCAAAAGATAAGTTATTATTTATATCATTTTCGATTTCATCTTTTTCAATAAATCTTTTCAATGTCAGAACTATCTCTCTAAATAAATTCATCATAGTAACCAGGATCGAAAGAGCATTGAGGATACAAAAATTCCTAAAAGTTTTGCCAAATAAAGTTAAGGTAATTTATTCCTGATGAGAAAATTTTAAGTAATTCAACAATTCAAAGTTTGGTAACAATTGATTTATAATTATTAAGATTTAGAAAGGAGTTAAGAGATTATGGACGTCATTCTAAACTCCGAAATATATAAATGAAACTAAAGTAAAAAAAATCATACAAGATAATTAATAAAGGCAATATGCATCTGACATAATTCAGACACGAAAATGCGGCGGGATAAACATGTTGTTTTGAGATATTAACCCTCCCCTTATACATCTAGCCAATGTAGAAAAGTAGACGCATAACAATACGCATAGTAAAACTCAGTTTGAAAGAAGTCTGAGTCTGGTGTCAGAATAAGTAACAAAGGAAACTAAACAAAATGAAATTGCTACATAAATTAACAAAAGACTACTAGCAGTTACTGACATGACATCTCCTGACCTCAATTAAACTGATTGAAAGATTATGTCTTCATCATATGAATATCAAGAACAATCCTTCCCGTTAAGGGTTATGTATCATAACACCATAAAGTATATAATTTTTTTTTAACCCAAATCACAAATGAATCATTGCAACAACCGGTTTTAGAATACATTTCTATATATATCAGATATATGACCTGTATTTTCCATTCGTTTGATGTGGTTGAACTTTCTTTTTATAATTTTATTACTAGTGGTTGTAAAAGTTATATTTGAAATTCTAATAAAATCCCTATTATTTTTTTCAATTTTTTTTAAACAAAAAGGGTGCCAATATTAAATGTAAGAAAAATTGTGATAAAATTATTTTCCGCCACAATTCCAATGGCTTTATATAGCACACGGACCTTTCGAATGATATCCTTATACCGATGAAAAAAATTAGAAATTGTATCAACTACTTTGTGATATCGCAAACCAGGTTGTAATGTTTTTTCAGTAATACATCTTTCGCTAAAATTTAATGCGTTGTTACATACATGAGCGAATCGTACGTTGTTTTCAGATTAACTTTGTTATATTGAATTGATCGTTAACGATATTTACCAGTTTGACTTGATGCGTGTTCTTCTTTCTCTTTACTCAAGGGCTGGTGTTCCTCCGGTTTTCCTGTAACAATATGAACACACATGAAATCATTTATCTATTATCTTGACAAGATGTTAGTCTATCTCATTCAAGCTTTCATATTTTACAAGTTGGTTCTTTCATTTGCTGCAAACGTCTTGTATTTAAGTGAAAACATATTCTAAAATACACTAAGAGATTTGTAGGATCACTTAATTTCTAGTATTCGATGTTAAAGGGTGCTTTTTTCATAGTCTTATTTCCATAAAAAATTCCACTTCGTTTGCTTTACTCATCTATCTGCACTTTTGTTTTGCTGATTTTTACAGTGTATTGTTATATTGTTCTCTATGAAAATTATCCCAATGATGGTATCCAGTAGAATTATTTTAGAGCCAAAATATATATCATCAGTTGAATCCATTGCTCAAACGTTCAAGTTGGTATATTTTAATCATCTGTTATGCCCTGTTTAATCAAATGAAAAACCATTTAGAAAATTTATCAATTTATAAGTGACGATTTATTGTTGCTTTTCATTTGTATGTTTGTTGTTTGTGTCTTCGTTTCTGTCTTTTATCTTTTATTTTGGATCTACAAGGCACATAACAGTTATTGTACTTGCGTACATTTTGCCTAGTTTATACACTATTTTTGGTATTTGCTCACCTGGTAAGTCATTATCATCTTGATACTTATTCACTGAAGTATTAAAGTATCTGTAAGTACGTGGTGGTAGAGAGGGTCTGGGTTCTACTGAATCTTTAATATCAGATATGTGTTTAAATGCTGATTGTCATTCACTAAATAGGATAGCCCGTTACAGTTTATCGGTAGAATTTAAAAAGTTTAAAAGTTAAATGTTTCCAAAGATGCACAAACAAATTAACAAGAGTGCACACGCTGAAATGTATCGCCTTCTTTACTAATCATTGATGTTATGTTGATAGTCTTAAATTTAAAGCTGTTACAACTGTCACATAAACTTAACACTAAACGATATAACTAAACAAAGACCAATGAACCATGAAAATGAGGTCAAGGTCAGATGAAACATCCCAGGCAGACATATACAGCTAACAATGCTTCCATCCAACAAATATAGTTGACCTTTTGCTTATAGTTTAAGAATAATAGACCAAAACACAAAGCTTAACACTGAGCAATAAACCGTGAAAATGAGGTCAATGTCAAATAAATTCTAAACGACTGACATATAGATCACAACATATTTCCATACACCAGATATAGTTGACCTATGATATAAAGTAGTAGATAAAGAGACCAATACTCAAAAACTTAACTTTGACCACTGAACTATGAAAATGAGGTCAAGGTCAGATGATATATGCCCGCTAGCCATGTTCATCTCACAATCATTCCATACAACAAGTGTTGTAGACCTATTGCATACAGTAAAAGAAACAGACCAAAACACAAAAACTCCACTATAACTAGTTATCAAACTAATTATACTAGTTAACCACTGAACCCTAAAGATGAAGTCAAGGTCAGATGACACCTGCCAAATGGACATGTCCACTTAACAGTCCTTCCATACACCGAATATACTAGACCTATTGCTTACAGTATCTGAGATATGGACTTGACCACCAAACCTAAACCTTGTTCACTGATCCATGAATTGTGGTAAGTGAACCCTGAAAATGAGGTCAAGGACATTGGACATGTGACTGACGGAAACTTTGTAACATAAGACATCTAAATAGAAAGTATGAAGCATATAGGTCTTCCACCTTCTAAAATATAAAGCTTTTAAGAAGTTAGCTAACGCCGCCGCCGCCAGATCACTTTTCCTATGTCGAGCTTTCTGCAACAAAAGTTGCAGGCTCGACAAAAATGAAGAATAAATAGAAAGCATGGTAAACTTTTCAATTGCAGATTGTAAACGTCCAGAAAATGGCATTTGTTCGCAAATGTTTATTTTAGATACAACCTGCTACATTTGACCATGCAAAATATTAACCAATAAAAAATAAAAATACCATTGAAATTGTGTTAATTTTTGTATTGCTGTCAGATCGTACAGCTTTGCCTCAACGGTTACTCGGATAATCATTCTACCGATTTACCGGATAATCAGTAGTTTAAGTTGATGTTGAAAGGCCTAATCTATAGTACCCTACAATGTTCGTATAATACGATAAATTGAAGTTTTTCCTTTGTCATTATAAGACTTGTTTGGCAGGATTCCTGGCAAAGTTTTACTTTTAATAATCAAATACATCGTTTATACTACTGCGCTTGAAACAACTTTACATTGAAAAATTTAAAAAAAAATCTTGATCTTGTCGAGATGTAAATATCTGAAACCGATGATTCTTTTATTTTTCTTGATGTCTTATACATTAAGGTTGATTGTTTCAATTTGAAATGATTAAGCCTGTTACCTGTGCCATCAATCATACGTTCATAACATTCACGTTGATTAAGAAATAATTCCTTCGTGTCATGCTCTATGCTCATTTTAACATGGGTAGGCATTACATTTGTCGTTATTTTACACTGAGCGTTAGCGAGGTGTAAAATGTGGTCAAATATAATGCCTACCCATGTTAAAATGAGCATAGAGCATGACACGAAGGAATTATTTCGATTCTAATAGGACAAATACAGTATTTTTATAGGTCGAAGCGTACGAAAATACCGTAAAAATGTTTGGCTTGTCCTAGTTCCTCCCCGAAGAGTCTGTGCATTACATTTTATATTTGATAAGTTTAAAAACTACGAGCAGGGTAAATATATGTTGTTTTATTTAAATTATATAATAAAAGTTTATGCTAGCTGCTTAAATGTATACATTTTAAAGGATAACGATGGAAATAACGTTTATATACACAGTACGTTCGTGCGCATGTGTCAAACATATTTTTTATGCTCATTAGAACACGGCTTTGTTTACAAAGCGTAATAAGAACGTCATATTAGAATTTGCATTTTACAATTTTTGTGTTGTTATTTCGTTATAAGTATGACAAAGTCTTGCACAATGGAGGTTGCACATTCAGATGTAGACCTACGCAATTATTAAAAATAAAAAATGAAGTAAAGTTTAATCGGATGACAGACGAGTTGGCTAAGATCTAATACTTTGATGATTCTTTGGGATAAACCATAGCAATCAATATACTGGACAATTGATCTGTCAAATTAATCACCACGATGATAATGTTTAAATCGAACAAAATTATTTAATGATTTCAATACAAATTGATATCAAAATTAAAATTGCAAAAACGTATTTGGTATTTTATATTCGGTCCTTACGATGGTTAAAACCGTTGACAAAGCACTTTTTCATTAAAACACTTGAAATCATATCAATCAAATGAATCGATGTCAATAATAGTTATCAAAGGTACCAGGATTATAATTTAGTACGCCAGACGCGCGTTTCGTCTACATAAGACTCATCAGTGACGCTCATATCGAAATAGTTATAAACCAAACAAAAACAAAGTTGAAGAGCATTGAGGATCCAAAATTCCAAAAAGTTGTGCCAAATACGGCTAAGGTAATCTATGCCTGGGATAAGAAATCCTTAGTTTTTCCCAATCCGTCAAAAAGGAGTTGGAAACCAGAATTATAGGCTGACTCTTTTTTTACGGTAGATCTTCGGTATATGTTTCCAGAACGAGATAGAACTTTTCATATACTTTGCCAAAACGAAGATCTTTTCAAAAGTATAATAAAAAGGATTGGTCACCTCGCTATTTTCTAAGCAAGTCGTTGAAAATTGTCTAAATTTGATTACAATAATCTTTAAAAAAACACATCTTTGTGCATTATAATAGATCTATGAGATAGAATTTTGAAATAAATTGTGAGAAGATAGGTTTTATTGTATGTTTTAAGAAAATAAAAAGAAAAAAAAAGTGTCATCGACCTTGTTTTCTTTTACAAGTAAAATTAAAAATTTCCCTCTCAGTCCAGGATAAATGGGTTTTTAAAGAGTTATATCCCCTTCAATGGCTCAATTGAAAAAAATGATTCTAAAACACAAATGTTTTGTTTTTGTTCAAATATTTTGAATAATGCAATAAATCAGCAAGTTTCCTTATATGAAAAACAGTCTAACCAATAAAATTGAACATCTGTCTATACATTTACAGACTTTGGCAAATGACTGGACTGATTGTTAACTGCGATAGTACAATCCAAGATGGCGGTTTAACATGAATCTACCTTACAGAGATCTATAAGAATGATATTTGCTGATTGGTTGTTATTGATGACATTAAATGAAAATCATTCGTGCAATCTGACGTACAGTAGTTGTCGTTTGTCTATGTAATTTATACATGTTTCTCGTTTCTTGTTTTTTTATATAGATAAGACCGTTGGATTTTCTGGTGTGAATGGTTTTACACTTGTAATTTTGTTGCCCTTTATAGCTTGTTGTTTGGTGTGAGCCAAGGCTCCGTGTTAAAGGCCATACCTTGACCTATAATTGTTTACTTTCATAAATTGTTATTTAGATGGAGTGTTGTCTCATTGGCACTCATACCATATATTGCGATACCTACTCAATTAAGTGTTTATATCATACACGAATGTTCTTACCATTACCATATTCTGCAGGTAAAGGTGGCAAAGGTCTTCTTGGTTGAACTTTGTTTCTTACTGAAAAAGAAAGTTTGCACAATTTGAAACTTCCATTCATTTTTACATCAGATCTTTAGCTGAAAACAGCACAAGGTCACCAATATGGCTTTTTGTTTTCTTCCCAGATTGTTGTCAATATAATGGAATTTATGCGACTGTTATACAAGTGAGAGGTTAAGCTAGCTATAAAGCTAGGTTTAATTCACCGTTTTCTTCATAAGGAAGTGCCTGTACCAAGTTATATTACAAATGTTTTCCATTCGTTTGATGTGGTTGAGCTTTTAATTTTGACATTTGATAAGAGATTTTTTGTTTTCAATTATCCCCAGAGTTCTGATGTATTTTTTATTTGTTGTTAGTCAACTTGTTGTGTTTTTTCATTTTCTTCTACTTGATTTAATAGTATGTTTGGTTTACTCTGCACTTGACAAGGCTGCAGGCGACGACGGGTTGACATTGCTAGAAGATCAAATAGTTAATGTCATTGAATCTATTGATGAAGGATTGTGGTATGGAGAAAAAGACGGTTGTTAGGGAATATTTCCTTCGAATGACAATAAAGGTATTGTTGTATTTTATGATCATCCTGTATAAGCATTTTGTGAATACAGTGAGACAGCTGAATCTTATGAAAGTGATTTTTGTGATGTCCGATAAAAGGAAAAAAGTTAATCATGCAAATAGAATCGCAGTGGTAAAATACTAATACAGGTTTAAAGATATAAATTTTAAAAAACGAGTGATAATTGATAAAAATTGATAACAATAATAAGCCTGGTATCTTTATTGTTTCTACTACAACTAGCTATAGGTATCACTTGCTTGGCATGGAATAGTGACGTTATGTTATGTAAATTGCATGTACGTTGACCTATAACTGCTTGTATCCCTATACTAGTTATAGGTCAATGTACATGTACATGTCATCAAGTTAACTGGTGAACATCAACGACATGCGTACTGATTTAACGGAAAACTTACACTATATGGCAGGCAGCAAGCAACAACAATCGGTTAAATACTTTATGACTTTAGAACTGGCACTTTAGGGCATACGATACAGTTACATTAAAGGTAATGACATTGCTAACGTAAATTGTTATTTTCGTGACGTCAAACAATGACTTATTGGGAAAAGATTCAGTTTTCGACGATTTTTATCATTCAAACTTAGTTCATGGACCCCTTTTTTTTAAATGCCATTTGGTTTGTTTACGCGAGAAGATTACGAAACGTCCACCAGCAGTGGCATCGACCCAGTGGTGTAAATAGTTTTCAAGGGTACCAGGATTATAATTTAGTACGCCAGACGCGCGTTTCGTCTACATAACACTCATCAGTTACGCTCAAATCAAAATATGTCTAAAGCCAAACAAGTACAAAGTTGAAGAGCATTGAGGATCCAAAATTCCAAAAAATTGTGCCAAATACGGCTGAGATAATCTATGCTTAGGATTTAAAATTTGATAATTATACAACAAAAAATTATGTATTTTCTACATTCATGAACATTTGATAAATATGAGTTATTTCTGAATAAAAAAAATGATAAATATTACGAACAGTTATAAAATACAGAAATTACAAACTATTTAACAAAAAAAAATTGTGTTTATCTTTTAAAACAAAACAGTTGTCTTTCTTTCTAAAGAGAAAATCCGGTCACAAATCCGAATTTTGAGAAAATATACAAAATGTCGACCTAATTTTACTCAAATAGTAGCACATGAAGATATTTTTTTCTTACAGATTTGTTTTAATCAGGTAAAAAATAGTCTATATAGAAATTTTTATAAACATGTAAATACGGGATCAAAACTTTATCGTGTGCTCTAAACGACATGTAGGTGAAACAGGCTTTTGATAACTCAAACTCCCCAATTTGGGATAAGGTTGTTACAACACAACATTAATAAAAATGTCTACAAAAAGCATTATTATTTACAGTACCAAAGTATACGTGTAGCCAGTGGGTACAACAATTATTTAGTATAGATTTATATCAATAATGTTTTAATATTATGACAAAATCAATGCTTTTACCGATAATGACTATATTCAAAGATCTCGGCATGACAACGACAAATTTACTGGTTTTATAAGCTTACTAGACCGTATCAAAATGTATAAGTTATATATACAGATTCTCCGTTAAAAATAAGAATGCAAAATTATGTTTGTAATTAGATTTGTGTACAGGCAAACATCCAGACAAAATGTTGGTGTCCTTGAAAATCTTAATAATGTTTTGTAACAAAATCACTGATTTAAAAGTTAACCAGTTGTGTTATTAAATAATTATAATTGAATCGGGTAAGATACACACCGCAATAGTCAGTAGAGGCCAGAGGAATTTTTCATTAAAACATGACCAGAAAGGTCTTTCAAAACGACTTTGAGGGTTGACTGTCCCTCAGGTATCTTTTGTCCCTCTTTTGAGCACTCGCAAACATGTTCTTTATGTGCCTGTCTCAATTCAGGAACCTGTTGATTAGTTGTTATCGTTGGTTCTTGTATGTTTAGCGTTTGTTAATTGTTTTGTAAAAAAATAGTCTGCTAGCTTTCTTAATTGAATTGTTCCATATTTTTTTATGTCGGGGCCTTTTATAGACGACTAAACGGTATGGGTTTACTCATTGCTGAACGCCGTACGGTTGTCTACAGAGCTAAAATAGCTACGTCCGTAAAACGCCCGTTATAAGCGTATATTTAAAGGGTGTATAGTACCACGAATGTAAAACGTCCTTTGGATCTCACCCCTGTAATTACCAGTAGCACGTCCATCATACAGATTTTTAAATTACGTATAATTACGGACTTTTTAATAATAGTAACATAGTTCAGTATACTCACTGTATGAAACACAAATATAGTATACGCCTAGCATTTTCATTGGTATAGTTCTTTTGAACAAAGAGAAAGAGCCATAAAACATGTTTTAATTGTGTTTCGTATTCCTCTGTTGTTCCCATAGAAATTTGTCTGGTTGAAAAGTGTTTTTATCACATATGTCATACGTCTGTGTAAATATCGATGAAAAGATCAATGTACAAAAAAAACATGTAATAATTGATATAGGTATATTACTACAAGACGGTGTTGTGCATACCACAATGATCGCCATTAGACCTTGACCTCTTATCTAAATGTTAAGAAAAATCCATATTTTCTGCCCGTTGCATAACTTTTCAATTCGCCTTTTCAGAATCTAAAAGACTACAGGTAATCTCATGGTTCGTACACCAAAACGAAAATAACGTCACGTCATTGGTTGAATTTCCATTGTTAAGAACGTTTAAAAACAATTTTAACGTTTTGATGTACGCTTTTGTAAATATTACCCAAAATGAATTAGATTCTGAAACGGCTAATTCCTTGACATATGCTTTTGATAATTGCCACATGGGTGCAGCTCCTATATAGGATATGTCACATACTTTTGAAGGTGACCTCTGATTTTAATCTTTGTCAAAGTCAAATCGCATTTTATTCGCATATGTCTACAATTAAAAAAATGTCTATTCGTTCATGTCAAGACCTTTTCAGTGTAACTAACGGTTAACTCTCTCCCTCGGGTAATCTATCGTGACATGAAGATATCAACCATAACATTAAGGTACCTAAATTGGACAGATTTCGACAGTTTTCCACCTACGTTTTTTCATAGTCCAAACAAAAGGTTCCATTCTGTGTTTTATTTTGTAGACGTATTATTATTAACTATATGGTTACAAACGTTTAATTTTGACTCTATATTGAATCATTGAAAAATGGGGTTAAACCGACCTCTAAACAATCCATGATACTAAAATAAGGAGTACCTAAATTGCGTTTATGCGTATATTCACATCCTTAAAAATCTAATAATAGATGTTTTATTTTCTGTCTTCAAATATTTAGAAAAAAATGATTTAAGGCCATGCTTTCTATTCATTTTTCACGAAATGGAATCTTGTTAAATACTTTTTTTGCTCATTTTAAAAGACGACTTTTTAAGAACTTCGCATGGCTATTCCTTAAATTTTACTTTCCCAGTGAATGTTTTATCTGTTGATAAATACTGTGAAAGTTTTATTGAAATGTATTTATCTATGTTTAAAGACGTGTAACATGTAAAATCATAAAACTACAAATTGTTTTGTCTAAAACAAAATTAAACGATTGCCGCAGCTCTTTTTTGTTGACTAGTTTAAAGTTTGGTATTCGTTGTAATTGGAGTACTGTGAGGTTATACATGATACATGTGTATGTAGAATATGCATTTCAGTTTACTTATATATGTGATATATGTCAGGATTTTAGTATACTGTAGGCAAATTCTTGAGAGAACAGTATTAATAATATTTGATACACGTATAAAAATATACTGAAAAGCACCTGTGAAGATCATGTCATTTACACATATTGCTACATATATATATGACAATTGCTTGTGTTGACCTTTATAGGTACATCATGTATACATTCAAGTTACTCTTTAAAGCGATTTCCTAAAATTATATTCAAATTGTTATTTTCACTACTCATTACATTGTGAAATCACAGAATGAAACTTATTGCCGATTTTTCTTGCAGCACGACAGTAAAAGCTTATCTTTGAATTTAAACTTGCATGTACCAAGTCAGGAATATGCCAATTGTTCTCCATTCGTTTGATGTTTTTGCACGTTTGATTTTTCCATTTGATAAGGGAGTTTACGTTTTTGAATTTTCCTCGGAGTTCAGTAATTTTGTGATATCAAACCAATTTTTGATAAAGTTCATTTGTTTGTATGATCCGTTGTTACTTTTACCTGCAAAATTGGAGGATGTGGCATCAGTATTTTCATCATTGGCCTCAACATCATCTAACATATCATACCAATGACTTTCTACGTTTACATGACTTTCTACGTTTACATTTCTGCAGACCTTGGATAATGGTAAATAACTGTACAACAAACCAAAAAAAACCAATGAAAATCATTTGAAAAAGGCTTGACTTATCACTAAAACATAAAATATGCATAACAAAAACAAAATGACTGCCGATACCAGGTTCAGATAAAAGAGTACTCAAATTTGTTGAAAGCTAGTTTATTTTTGATAAAATTTTACAAAAATCATATCTTTAAGACTAAGATATTATACAGTAAACATATCAAATGTATTTTGTGTAAAGACGTCACAACCAATCAGAGAAAATTATGATAATTATTCAATATCAAAATATAAGTATGGATAGATTGTAGGATTGTCAATGATCATCGCAAATAAGAAAAATACTAAACTCTTTATCTATGAAGTGGCAGTAAAATACACGATTCACAACAAAGTGACACCTTTCGTATTGTTAACTTGGTACAGACACTTCCGATGACAATAATGGGTTACACCTGGTTTTTGTAGCTAGCGAAACATCCCACTTGTATGTAAGTTGTTTATAGTTGGATGACCAATCCAAACTAGCATAATTTTTTTAAATGACAATAATTGGAATCCAGAGGCAAAAACTGTACATTCGATTTTTTCACGTAATTTCCTTTTAGGTCAATTTCTTAAGTATATTTTGAAATTAATTCATTATTAAAATAAACCATGCATCATTGAGATAGTACAAGAAAATTGACAAAGATGTGTTCAATTTCGATTAAATTGCCTATCTGATGCCTAATCATATTATAACACTAGGAAACATTCTAAAGTGACACAATATTCACCACAAACAAGATTCTAAACAATTACAAGTGTATAAAGCTATAAATGCATGGTTTCTTTTAGTAGTCGTGTTGATAATCATAACACATCTACTTATTTCATAGAAAATTCTTTAATTGTTTTTTTATTTTTGAACCATTGCTTTAGAACCGGATAAAATGTCAGTCTGCTTGTTACATGTGTTAAGTATTTTTCAAAACGATGATATCTTCCTTGATATTTCAAATATTCAGCGAGTGGAGTCTTCCTAACAAAAATATTGACATCCTTTTCCAATTAAAAATAAATTTTTATAATAAGATTAAATGCACCAATAGTTTATCGATGTTTGAATATAGTAAACTAAGCAGAGATAATCAAGGTAACAGCCGGAACCTAACGGATTTGCAGAACTCCAAAAGCAGCATGAACCTATGAGAGTCTCCTGCTATGCACACATCACTTGTAAAGAGAAATAACACTCAGTTAGTAAGTATGGAACAATCCATTACAGGACACAATCGGTAGATTTACAGACCATCGCCTTGATTTATACATGTTTCACATGTTGTCGCACATCCGTATTTCCTCTTGTTCAAGTTTGCGCCCTTGATTTTCTTTATACCAATTTGTATTAAAGATTAATGGATTGTAAAGAAAGACATTTGTCGTTGAAAACGATTTGACAGGGAACACGATTGTATGGAGTTCTTCGAATGCTCTTAAAGATTGTTGCAGGTTTTGGACTTGCCCTCAATCGAAGATATAACTAACAGAAGATGTATTATCACATATTTGTTACGAATACGTTGGGTTTTGCATTTGTTTTAATCTAAAAATTCAAAATAAAAGAGTATACTGGTTATTGTGCCTTGATTCCAAGTGACGTCATGTGACGTCATGGTATCCTTAACGACAATTGATAACACTTTTGTGATGAAATGTTTCATATTTTACCTGTCATGTTTCGTTTTATTGTTATAATTGAACTTTTTTTCTCTTTTCTAAAGAACTTTTAAAAATATATGTGTTAAATAGATTATAACATGTCTTTTATATATTGACCCTGGTATCATCCCTCGATCGATATCGTCCATCGGCTAAAGCCTCCGGCCGATATGGGAGTCTTTGGATAATACCAGGGCCAATATGGAAAATTGCAATTTATAATCTATACTTATTGTCCAAAAAAAATCCATCTGGTGTAATAATATGGATACCGTTAAAGTTAAAATTGAGAAAGGAAATGGTGAATATGTCAAAGCGACAACCACCCGACCATAGAGCAAACAACAGCCGAAGGCAACCAATTAGTATACATCAGATGAAAATCTATTTTTTTCAGGATTGATAAACCTCCAATGCAGACTGTAGCAATATACTGCCAAATTTTTTTTTTTATTGTAAACGAACTAACTAAGAACCATCTGATATCTTTTTACCATATAACATTTGGATCGTTTCGAACTGACATCGTAGACACTGATGTTTGCCACTTTCTATTATAATCGATAATACAATGCGGTTTTGTGGAAGCATGTGATATATTTGCAACGATTTCATTCAATTTTTAAGTTGGCTTTTTGAAATAAGACATAAATGGCTGGCAAATGTATTTTTTAAATACTTACCCTTCGCTTTGACCTCCATTTGCGTTTTTTATTTCTTCTGTAAAACCATTTATCCAAAACTACAATAGTATTGATACATCTTATCATATGCAGGTCAATACGTATATGAACCTAAACTTGACTATTTGGAGTTACAGTTATTTTATAATGTAATCGGCATTACCTTTAACTCGTTTTTACTAGCAGCAGAAAAATACTCTGAATCAAAATAAGCTGGATGAAGATGAACCAGTTTAAACGTCCATATTGCTTTACTATTTGAACATTCCGTAGCCTCCTTTACACTGAAAACAAATGGTTAAAGAAAAATATATGAATTGTATTAAATTTAAGGAAATTGTTTATACGTAAATACTGAAATCATGTTAATAAAATGAATAAATTGTTTAGCAATAAAACAAAAGAGAAAGGGAACAAGGGACCAACAAAAATACCGAAAATGCAGATAAAAAGTACGTTTTCAACTGGCAATATCAAAAGTTCAAACTCTTCGAAAGAACGAATTGTCATATTGCTGACTTGCAATGGGCATTTCCTATGTAGATATTAGTGAACTAAACCAAGTTTTTTAGCTAGCTAAACATCTCACTTTAATGATAATTGCATAAAAATTCCAGTATATCAACAGTTATTTGTGAACAAAAGAAACAAACATAATAGGTATAAATATCAAATATTTTACACCGTTGCTTCATCATCGTAATCACTATAAAAACAAACAACAATGTCAACAAAAGAAAAACAAAATGGCATATAGAGACTCTATAGACAAAGCACATTATCAAACATTAAAGACAAGAAAACAATAAATGACCATAGCATAAAAAGCATTTTATGTTTTTTTTTTGTTATAACAAAAACGTAGACATTTGATGTGTAAATTACTAAGGAAGTCCCATCTGAGAGTATGCAGTAGATAAGGAGTGGAAAAGCATTGGGTACAAAAATGAAGCCTAATTACAGATCCATTAAAAACTAAAAAAAAACATTCACAAATTGCCAGTATGCGTTACAAAATATAAATATTCAATAAAATAGAAGTTGATGAGTGTGGAAAAAATTAGATATTTTATACTTCTCAGATAAATACAAATCCAAAATGAATTCAAAAAGGGGAACGTTTATAAAACCTGACAAAATCAAACGATCTCTACGATATCAAACTAACGGTACAATTGGAAAGAAATGTAATATTCTTGACTTAAGAAGCATTAATTGAGAGATCATCTTTATTTCTGAACGTGAAATTAATAGCCTTGGTTCTGATGTTTCTTATAATATCAATGAGAAGCTTTGTAACAATTTACTCTACTTTGATTACAGAGGAAAATGCAAATTCAAGTCATTGGAATGCTAATCTACTGGTTATATATTTCTTTTGCATGTACATGGATTGTTTAACTATTTACCTCATACATACCTTTTGAATCCGTAGAGTGAAAAGCTTTCAATTTCATTTCTACTGAATTCCTTTTCATAATAATATACACAGCCTTTATGAAGAGCCAGATATGTTTTAATCCCTAAAATAAAGTACTTGCATCTGTTATCGTTAAAGTTTGTTCTGATTACATAAATTACATTATGAGACAATTTTGACTATAACTAATAGTATTTATTTGTCTTGTTCTCTTGCTTTGCTCATTTTAATCAGTATACATTATATAAGCTTATGTCGCCTTACCAACCCCCTTTGGCATGTTAGTGTCTTGATTTGTTGGAAAGAATTCTACACACTTCATTCAAAGATATAAGAAGATGTGGAATGAGTGACAAAGAGACCACTCTCCATCACAAATTGTAAAAGCGAACCATTATAGGTCAAAGTAAGGCCTTCAACACGGTACATCGGCTCACAACGAACAGAAAGCTATAAAGGATCCCAAAAATGACTAATGTAGAACAATTCAAACAGGAATGATTATTTATATTATTATAATAATACATATTTACATTTTCAAATATTGTTATTGTGTTTCTAATATTTAAGGTAGATTAATGGTATACCGCCATCTTGGATTGTACAATCACAGTAAAAAATCGGTCTAGTTATTTGCCTAAATCTGAAAATTTGAAGAGAGATTTGTAATTCAGTGGTTTGACTGTTTTTCTATATATATAAAACTTGTTAATTTTATAATTGTATAATACAAAATATTTGAACAAATATAATTTTTTTGAGTTCTAAAAACATTTTTATCAAATGAGCCATTTAAGGGGAGATAACTCTTTTAGTACAAAAATTATGCTGGGCTAATAGGGATTTTTTACTTTTTTACTTGTAACAAGAAAATAAGTTCGGTGACACCATGATTTCTTTTTATTTTCTGCAAACATATTATGAAACTAGCTATCTTCTCACAATTTATTTCAAAATTCTATCTCATAGAATTATTTTTATGCACACAAATGTGTTTTTTCATGAACAAAGTAAACAAATTTTGGCAATTTTCAACGACTCACAGCTTAACAAATAGCATTTTGACCCAGACTTTTATTAACTTTTTGAAAAAAGTATAGTAAATTCTTCATTTTGGCAAATTATAAGAAGATTCTGTCTCAAAAAATATATACTTATGATCTACCGTAAACAATAATTAAAATCAACACTTCACCAAACCTATACAAATTTTACTTGAAATCATTTCCAGCTATAACATGATATATATAACATGATCTACCAAATACACATATATTTCATCAGATGGTTGTTAATTGAGTTTAAGTTTTCATTTCCATTTATTTTCTATTAAGAAAACATAAAAAAAGCTCACATTTCTTGTATTTCTTCCTTCTCACCCAACCACTTGTAGCGTTGTCTGATGCAACAAGTTGTTGGCATGCTGCAAAATGCAGAAAACAGATAAGATAAGACATTACTACCAATTTTGTTAATGAAAAGCATTTGGATCCCTCTGAAAATGTTACAAAATATCATAAAAAATATTTGCCATGTAAGACCTATTGTGACCACACAGTATGTGTAAAACAAAAGATGTAGTGAAATCCTTGCATAGAATAAACATTTGATATAAACAATGCCATCCGACTGAACTATTATGCTCTTTGAGAAACAGTTAATTTTTATATCATACACAAAAAGAGAACAGTTTGCATTTTCTAGAGAATCAAAACCATCTAAAATATTTTTAAAAGCCACATGCATTTTAGAAAATGTTTGTCTGATGTACAGAATATGAGTGCAATAGATATAGGAAGATGTGGTGTGAGTGCCAATGAGACAACGCTCCATCTAAATAACATTTTTTTTTTAAAGTAAGCCATTATAGGTCAATGTACGGCTCACACCGAACAACAAGCTATAAAGGTCCCCAAAATTACTATTGTAAAACAAGTCAAACGGGAAAACCAACGATCTAAACTATATTAAAAAAAACGAGAAGCGAGAAACACGTATAAATTACATAAACAAACGACAACTACTGTACATCAGATTCCTGACTTAGGACATGTGCAAACATTTGCAGCGGGATTAAACGTTTTAATTGATCCAAACCTTCTCCCTTTTTCTGAAACAATAGCATAACATCACAACATAGAAAAACACACGGTAAAATATCAATTGGCAGGCTTAACTAAAAAAAGTGTGGAAATAGACGTTTAGAGTGATATAATGGAAAAGGGTTAATATTCATATAAGTTGGTCGCATTCATATGAAATGAGTTGTTAAGATCAATGCGCTTTTACTAAAAATTGGCAATTCTCAGGGGAAAAAGAAGGAATGGCAAAGTATGCTGGTTTTTTGTTTTGGTTGGTTCAACAAATGGTAAATCTTAAACAGTGTTATACCTTGTATTCTTCCTGTAATTAAATGCACAAATTAAACGAAACAACTTGTATCAATCTTTGATCTTTTTGGGGCATTTTATTGTACAATATTCTATTTTCCAGCTCAATACAAGGCCTAATCTTAAAGAATGGCCTTTGATTTTAGGTTAAGTAGCTGAAACTGATTCCAGTCTAACAAAACAATGTTAATTGTTACACTATTTTATAACTTTTTACTCCAAAAAAATAAAAATGGCCATTCACAACGCTTAAAGCTATGTATGGCTATATCTTTGATTTAAGGTAGGTTTCAATTGAAAATGTACGAAAATTCCTGGTTATAGTTCCAGGATTATATTTATATTTAGCAGGTTATATCATTATGTTTCACCCTGAAAAAAATCACAGCAAGTGTTTGGTGTCACCTGTTGGGAACCACCTTGATATTAAATAAAACAAACATACATGAAACTCCGTGGAAAATTCGAAACGGAAAGTCCCTAATCAAATGTCAAAAAAAAAAGATCAAACACATCAAAAGAATGGACAACAACTGTCCTATTTCTGACTTGATACAGGCATTTTCAACTGTAGAAAATGGTGAATTGAACCTGGTTTTATAGCGCCAAACCTCTCACTTGTATGACAGTCGCATCATATTCCGTTATTTTTACAACGATGCGTGAACAAAACATACATAATCGGTTAAAAACTCAAAATATGGTTGCAATAGTCATTACTGTGTATAACCACGAGGTTTCTACCAAACAGGAGCTTAACAGCATAAACATCTATGACTTTTAAACGGTGGTATGCTATTGTTGCCTTTACTTATCACCACCGGATGGAAATCTCTGTTGGTGAACAGTCTGTCCCCGAGGTTTCTACTAGTCCGGTAGCTTAACAGCATAAACATTTATGACTTTTGAACGGTGGTATACTACTGTTGCATTTATTTATCACCACGGGATAGACATATCTGCTGATGGTCAGTTTGTCTCAATTGATGCTACCAGTCCGGTAGCGAAACAGTATAAATGTATATGAATTTTGTACAGCAGTTAACATTTGTTATGGCATCCTCAACAAATTACAATGTGTAAAATCATTCAAACGGGAAAACCAACGGTCTAATATATAGCTTATATCTCGGAATGTTATGAACCAATGTTAATGGAACTATACCATAATGTTAACCAGCATGTGAAGATTCGCAATCGTGGTCTGACATTTTCAAGATGGATGCCCTTACCATGGAAACAACAAAAATGTCCAAAAAATCAATATGTTCCAAAGTTAATGAAACTTCACACAAATATTGACTGGCATATGCAAATTTCCCATTTGTCTTTTGTCAATTGAAATTTCCAAAATCGCCACCGTAACCATGGAAACAGTAAAAATGTTAAAAATTCTTAATCTTTTATTAAAAGACCCACCAGCACGAAACTTTTTGGAAATGTTACCCAGTATGCGAACATGTGTACACAATATTTAGAAAGTTCAAAATGGCCGCTGTTGTCATGGAAACTGTGTCAAAGCTTTACATTGAACCTATGGGAAGAAGCATAAAATCTGCATTTTTTTTTAAGATCATTACAGCAAAGTCAATGAAACTGTACGTATATACAGCATGACATGTGGCAATGAGATGTCTGCTTTCAGAATTTTGGAATTATTCACTATAACCATGGTAACAGCAAAAGTTTCTAAAATTTCAAAAAAATTAAAGTCTTCCAAACTGATCGAAACTTTGCAGAAATGTTAAATCGAATTAGCGTATTTGCAATTTGACTTTGGAATTTTCAAAATGGCCGCCGTTACCATGGAAACAGGAAAAATGTTAAAACATTTGTAAATCCTCCAAACTTGATGAAACTTTATAAAAATGATAATTTGCATGTGTAGATACGCTCTTTTACTTTTGAATTTACAAAATGGTTGTTGCTTGCCTGGCATTAGGGAAGGGTGCCATCTGTTATTACTAGCAATAACAAATCTAGTTGTCATTATCTTTGGAATTTTCAAAGTGGTCACCGTAACCATGGAAACAGCAAAAATGACAAAAATTATAAAATCCTCCAAACTTTATAAAAATGATAACTTGCATGTGTAGATACGCTCTTTGACTTTAAAATTTTCAAAAGGGCTGCCGCACGCCTTGCATTTGGGAAAGGCTGCCATTCGTTATTACTAGCAATTACAAATCGTATTGTCTTTATCTTAAATTTTCCTTTCTTATATTACAGTTCTAAATAAAATAGTTCCTATTCTAATTTGATGGGAGAAATGTTTGGTTCTTAATTACCTCTACTATATATTCATTCATATGTTAGGTTATATAGAAAGAAAAAAAGGTATCTTTTGTGTAAGATATAAAATCAACAGTTCATGCATAATTGGAAATTTATTTCTATAGTGATACCTTTTACTTATAATAAAAAAAACATATGTCAAATTCTTCAAAAGAAAATAACAAAATAATTTTTTCCCATTACTCATGGGAAAAGACTAGAAACTACAGATGGGTGCGGTCCTAACCTTGACAAAAGTTAACTTAGAGTTAACTTGTTGACTGCTTTCTATGTTAACTTAAGCATTTTTAAGCAGTCAAGCAAGTTAACTTCGTCGTCGGTGGACCAGACCTACGGTCTGCTTTTTTAGGACTGCTGCAGACCTATCGGCAAGTCTGCTCCAGACCAGACCTGTGGACAAGTCTGCTTTTGACCAGTCCTGAGGACAGGTCTGCCCCAGACCAGACCTGTGGACAAGTCTGCTCTTGACCAGTCCTGAGGACAGGTCTGCCTCAGACCAGACCTGTGGACAGGTCTGCTCCTGACCAGACCTGAGGACAGGTCTGCTTTTGACCAGACCTGTGGACAAGTCTGCTATTGACCAGACCTGAGGACAGGTCTGCTTATGGCAGATTATCGTTATAAGAATTTTCTTATCAGACTTCAGCTTTCATTAAAATATGTAAACAACATTCGCATGGTTTATCCACAGATATCATTTATTATTTACTCGCTAGACTCTACTAGATATTATACAAATGCTCTCTTTTATTTGATATACATGTATTCTTATATAAATAAAAAATGGCTATACGATCACACAGAGTTTTTTTTATTAGAAGGCGGATAGAAAGGTTATCCAACGCATCGGAACAATATTCTTATATCACGGGATATCGGCAACATTGTCTACGTTACTTCGTTCCCCGTTGTTTACCTGTCCCTTCCTAAATTTTACTTTATGCATAAATTTATACTTGCATGGATATTTCATTGATATTCAACTTGTTGGCATTGGATTTACTATTCTATTTCCCGCAGGATATTCTAACAAAAATTGTACAGTGTCCGTAAGCATACGTTGTGGTAAAACTATCAACAATCTCGTCAAATTCGTCAGATTTGTCATTGCCGATATTTATATGGGACGTCCTAAAATTATACTCAATGCGCATTTTAATGAAATAGTTTCCACTTGTCGTTTAACTATACACAAAATCAATCAACCGCCATAATAGATTCCAAGAAGAGAACCTCGTATACTTTTTACTACGTTGATGGAGTACCCAGTTCGACAACGACCCGTTCAGCGTAAATAGTACAAATGAATTCAGACATGTCAGTGTTGGTACGGATTCGTTCGTACTTTGATGATGTGGCATAATAGTTTTGTTTTACACGTACACCATCATGAACTCCTATATATGATGTGACTGTTATTATGAATAAAGAGATGAAATTCTGACATTCTCAATTTATTCAGAATATTTTTTGTATTAATAGTTTTCCAATATTATTGATTACGTGTACATTTACGGTCCTACTAAAATGTGAACAGGAGCACCAGGAGAAGACATTAAGGCGCTCGGTACAATACTATGCGGGTATATAGATTTGCAAATAAAAGTGCACATATGATCAGTTTTGGTCAAATAGTTTTGTTTTCCAAGTCAGCATGAGGTATTAAAACTACTGAAATTTTGTTACGTATCAATATTTTGAATAAAAGGAGGACACGCTGGTATCCTAAATTTATGCGAACAAAAATTTGTTGTTATCAAATTGCAATATTGCTGTCCATTGTCATGATTATATTATACATTGATTCCTGACATAAAAAGTATGGCTGATTAATATTATGCGGGTACGTCATGGTGTATATAGATTTACAAATTACTTGCACAAATGGTCAGTTTTGGTAATGTGGTCAAATAATTTTTGTTGTACAAGTCAGCTGGAGGTATCAAAACTACTGAAATTTTGTTACGTATCAATATTTTGAATAAAATGAGGACATGCTGGTATCCTAAATTTATGCGAACAAAAATTTGTTGTTATTATATTGCAATATTGCTGTCCATTGTCATGATTGTATTATAAATTGAATCCTGACATAAAAAATATGGCTGATTTACTATGCTGGTATATAGATTTACAAATTAAAGTGCATATATGGTCAGTTTTGGTGGATGCGGTCAAATAATTTTGTTGTACAAGTCAACTGGAGGCATCAAAACTACTGAAATTTTGTTACGTATCAGTATTTTAAGTAAAAAGAGGACATGCTGGCACCCTTAATTTAGGCAAACAAAAATTTGTTGTTATTATATTGCAATATTGCTGTCCATTGTCATGATTGTATTATACATTGAATCCTGACATGAAAAATAAGGCTGATTTACTATGCTGGTATATAGATTTTCAATTTAAAGTTCACATATGGTCAGTTTTTGTAATGCGGTCAAATAATTTTGTTGTACAAGTCAACTGGAGGTATCGAAACTACTGAAATTTTGTTACGTATCAATATTTTGAATAAAATGAGGACATGCTGGTATCCTAAATTGATGTAAACAAAAATGTGTTGTTATTATATTGCAATATTGCTGTTCATTGTCATGATTGTATTATACATTGATTCTGGCATAAAAAAATATGGCTGATTAACTATGCGGGTATATAGATTTACAAATTAAAGTGCACATATGGTCAGTTTTGGTGGATGCCGTCAAATAATTTTGTTGTACAAGTCAACTGGAGGTATCAAAACTACTGAAATTCTGTTACGTATCAATATTTTGAATAAAATGAGGACATGCTGGTATCCTAAATTTATGCGAACAAAAATTTGTTGTTATTATATTGCAATATTGCTGTCCATTGTCATGATTGTATTATACATTGAATCCTGACATAAAAAATATGGCTGATTTACTATGCTGGTATATAGATCTACAAATTAAAGTGCATATATGGTCAGTTTTGGTGGATGCGGTCAAATAATTTTGCTGTACAAGTCAACTGGAGGCACCAAAACTACTGAAATTTTGTTACATATTAATATTTTGAATAAAATGAGGACATGCTGGTATCCTAAATTTATGCGAACAAAAATTTGTTGTTATTATATTGCAATATTGCTGTCCATTGTCATGATTGTATTATACATTGAATCCTGACATAAAAGATATGGCTCATTTACTATGCGGGTATATAGATTTACAAATTAAAGTGCACATATGGTCAGTTTTGGTGGATGCGGTCAAATAATTTTGTTGTACAAGTCAACTGGAGGTATCAAAACTACTGAAATTTTGTTACGTATCAATGTTTTGATTAACATGAGGACATGCTGGTATCCTAAATTTATGCGAACAAAAATTTGTTGTTATTATATTGCAAAATTGCTGTCCATTGTCATGATTGTATTATACATTGAATCCTGACATTAAAAATAAGACTGATTTACTATGCTGGTATATAGATTTAAAATTTAAAGTTCACATATGGTCAGTTTTGGTAATGCGGTCAAATAATTTTGTTGTACACGTCAGCTGGAGGTATTAAAACTACTGAAATTTTGTTACGTATCAGTATTTTATGTAAAAAGAGGACATGCTGGTATCCTAAATTTATGCGAACAAAACTTTTTTGTTATTTTATTGCAATATTGCTGTTCATTGTCATGATTGTATTATACATTGAATCCTGACATGAAAAATAAGGCTGATTTACTATGCTGGTATATAGATTTTCAATTTAAAGTTCACATATGGTCAGTTTTTGTAATGCGGTCAAATAATTTTGTTGTGCACGTCAGCTGGAGGTATCGAAACTACTGAAATTTTGTTACGTATCAATATTTTGAATAAAATGAGGACATGCTGGTATCCTAAATTTATGCGAACAAAACTTTTTTGTTATTTTATTGCAATTTTGCTGTCCATTGTCATGATTGTATTATACATTGAATCCTGACATAAAAAATATGGCTGATTTACTATGCGGGTATATAGATTTACAAATTAAAGTGCATATATGGTCAGTTTTGGTGGATGCGGTCAAATAATTTTGTTGTACAGGTCAACTGCAGGCATCAAAACTACTGAAATTTTGTTAGTATCAGTATTTTGAATAAAAAGAGGACATGCTGGCACCCTTAAGTTAGGCGAGCAAAAATTTGTAGTCATTATTTAAATGAATTAAACTATTGCTGATTGTGGATGCATAGTTCAAGGATGTATAACTAACAAGGACGTATACACCTAACATCAAATATACTTCTTTTAAAAAATATACATAATATGATTGATTTTGATCTCGGAATATATATATATATATTCAGTGCCTGTTATCATTGTAACCGATATCGTTTTTATAAAAGATAGATTGTCAGATCACAGATAAATTTGTGTTACGTTCTGTGCGTACTTATTTTCAAATATTTGTATTTAATCCTGTTCATAAAACGGAAGTATTAATTTTCAAATTACTTTATTTTCGATGTTTATACTACGAAAAAAAGATATTTTTTTTTAAATCAACGAAGAGCGGTCCTGGTTACAAGTTAACTTAGTGTAGAGCAGACCAGTCAAAAGTTAACTTGGGAACAGGTCTGGTTTTGATCGGATTTGTCCAAGCAGAAGTTAACTTTGTGGCAGGACCGGTTTCCAAGTTAACTTATGTTAACTTTATAACAGGACTGGTTCCGAAGTTAACTTATGTTAACTTATGACAGGACTGGTTCGAAGTTAACTTATATCAATAGCGGACCTGTTTCCAAGTTAACTTTTTGGCAGACATAAAAACAGTCCTAGGACCAAGTCCGCTTTTCAAGTTAACTAGATTTTGGTCCTAGGACTGGTCAGAGCAGTCCTATATTTGGTCACAGGTTAACTTTGACCAGTCCAAATGACTGGTTATCAAGTTAACTTGCTGTACAGGTTAGGAGTGCACCCATCTGTATATCTGAAATGTCATTAAACATTGTCGTTCTAGACGTTCAACGTCCACCTTTATCTAACATAGAATGCACAATCTTAATTCAATTTTGTTTAAATTTATTTCCAACTTTTTTTCTCTAGCGCGCTGTTATAGATATATTTATTAACATTTAGCAAAACACTGTACAAATCACCCAACTCTAAATGACGATAGTAAAGCAAGCTGTAAGTCTTCGAAATGAAACAATACCGAGCCTAGATTTCGTTTAACTCAAAATGCATGTGTCGTCGTTAAAAGATGAGTTGAATTTACTTTAGATGTCCTAGTTTTGTTAAGTTTTGTAAGTTGACATTTCTACTTTTTTTTACGAAAGTGACACAAATTCAAACGCAAAATAAAGAAACTAGTGTCGTTACTTAGAAATGCAAACAATTGATAAGTAAGTGTGTACTTACCTATTTTGCTGAAGGGTTTTCGTATTCCTCTGCAGTCAGACTGTTGATCATACTCATTGTTCATGTTGTAACATTAATCGTGATGTATGTGTACATGTTGTTCACTATGCACATTAATAAAGATGCTTTATAAAATACCAAAACTGTTACAAAGGAAAATAAAAAAAAAACATAAGCGTCTATCCCTGTATTTGTGTATGCTTTTTTGTAAAAAAAAAAAAAAAAGAAAGGAATAACAACAGTCAGTATTGTCGTTTATTATCGTTTACTGTTTATATCATATTAAACCATATATAAAAATACACACAACATTATCATAAAAGGCTGACGATAACTATTTAACCTTTTTTAGATTTCTAACCAGTATAATATTCAAAGAAATTAGGAACACTTGCAGAAATGAAACATGTGCAAGCTATATATCGCTTACATTTTTGTACTTAAAAAAGTACAGTCCTGTAAAATGTTGCTGCTGGTGCGCTTTTCAGTATTCATCGTCACCATGAAGGTTCGAGCAGACATATGGGAAAGCCATGGATACTCAATGTAAAGTGCTATATGAAATTTTAGGATAGCAAACTTCATAAAAGGCTAACCATGTGTGAGCAAAGTAGAAACTTAATATTATAAAAAATTGAAACAATGAGTTTTACAGAAGAAACTGTTACACACGATCCTCGCAATTTCAAAGTCACGGTATTTCTTTCCTGTCTGAAACATAGCACAGGGAACAAGTGCTGAGGTTATATGACGTTTATAAGAAAAATATAAAAACGTCATCAATTTCATTGTTTCGACGCGCTTTTCTGGATTCACCGTCATCAGAGAACCATGAATTTAGATAGAACACATTTTCTATATGCTTGTTATCAAATAATTAAATCTACAGTATTGTCATCGTGCATCATAGTAACGGACTGTCAGATATATCATAAAAAGTAGAATCATCAAATACTGAACTCTGATGGAAATTCAAAACGGATAGTCCCTAATCAAGTTTTTTAAAGGATAAAACCAATGAAGTACTATATTGACTTGAGCACCAACAAACCGATTTCAAACGTTTGTATAGTGCGATACCGAAAAATGGTAAAATATCTGTTTATAAACTCAACATCCCATATCGATGAATAGGTTTAATAAAATGTACAGGCATTTTATTATGTAAATGAGTATTGCTTACGATGGTACTTACATCGATTTTGTCACCAACAAACTAAAAAAAAATTGTATTCTTTTTTAATTTTTTCTTTTGCTATATACATATTCACGTTTAGTGTTTATCTACAGATTTCTTTATATATATTACAGTAAATAGGTTAAACTAGGAATTACACGTAATTACTAAACATTTCAGTAAATACCTGTAATTACTAGCCAATTTAGTAATTACATGTATTTACTAGTTGTTTCAGTGATTACTGGTATTCACTGATTTTTTGGGTAATTTTTACAGCTATTTACTAACTTGATATTTTTGTTATAAAATTAAAGATATAATTCAAGATACCAAATAAGAAAGTAAAATGGAAGGTATTTTAGGGCTAACTTAATTAAGGATTAAGGAATATAAGGCACACCAAAAGTGTATACTATTTAGTGTTTGTGAACTGAAACTGGAAAATGGTTGTTTTAACAGTTTTGAAGATCCCTAAAAATTATTTTCAGTATGCAAGACAATGATATCAATCCAATTTTGAGAAATGCATTAAATTGTGAGGAGTTTATAGGCAATTTCGTCACCTCATTTTGCTGATAGACATTCGATAATGCCATGTATGTCACATGCCTACGTATTCATTGAGGTCTAATTATTCACACTTACAAGTGCACCAGTACCAGATTGACTGCTAAAAATATAATTTCACTATATCATTTTCATTAATGATTGAACAAAAATAAATCATATTTTGTTTTTTGTATATCTCGTAGCTAATGCTCCTGTAACAGAAAGGTACATTTTAGGCTAAACACTTTTAAGAGTACTCACAGATGTACTATAGTTGGTTTTACCATAACTTTTGATTAGCTGACCATTTTACAACATTCTTTTAACAGTTAGTAAATAGGTGTAAAAATTCATTTTAAAATTAGTAATTACTGGTTATAACCGGGCCGTTTCAGGAATTACTAGTATTTACTAAGTACATGTAATTCCTAAATTTTAGTAATTACATGTGATTCCTAATTTCTCCTATTTACTGTAACATATTCATTATATAAGATGCTACATATTTATTATCTTAACGATCATACTGTCGATATTTTGTTTTAGCATTGCACAATTAATGTTTGCTTTGACAGTCCATGACGTTATAACACTTAATTCCTTTAACGTGTTTTAAAAATTTTAGTCTGTGGTGTATGCATACTTTTTTTTTAGATATTAATCATTTACGGATTTAAACTAGCTTTCAGTAACTGCGAATACCCTTAAATCTTACTTTCGTGTCAATAAATGTAATCTGTTGGCATATTTTGTATTGCATCTGTATGTTTAATTCTTTTATTTATATCTCTTATCAATATTTATTAAAATATACTACCTTATTAAGTATGACGATGTACTTGCACGGCGAACAACAAATTTATTAGTTTTGTAAATAAAGTTTACTGTTTGTTGTTGTTATTTGTTGGTGTTGTTCATAATATGTTCTCGTTTTTTGTATAGCTTGTACCTTTGTTTTTCCAGTTTTATTTGTTTCATTACACTAATCATTTTCGTTCATTTATAGCTTGCTGTTCAGTGTGAGCAAATAGTCCATTTTGAAGGTCGTAACGGTTATACATTGTGACTTGGATAGAGAGTTGTCTTATTGTCACTCGTACCATATTTCATGTTTATGTATTTTTAATGCAAGTGGTTAAACAGTGCTTATATTTACTCATAGATCCTTGATGAATATTGTTGTTGGACAGTGTGTGTGTTTTATGTGACCCGGCATAAAAACACAAGCAAGACATACAAATGTAACTCAACATAACTTACAATAGTGTTTTAAATCATAAATATCTAATAGAGATTCCATATTCACGCAGGCAGCAGTATAATTTAGCATATCGATGCTCAAGTGACAAAAAAACAGAGAAAAATGTCAAACCCATGAAAAATGTCCAACCCATGAGTCCTAAAACAGATAATTTAACTTGTACAGGCTATGATTTTATTATTATGAAGGTATTTGGTATAGATAAAATAAATGTGCCTACCCGTTATAAAAGAACAAAATGTTAGCAGTCAGTTCGCCTAAACTTTTTGTGGATTCTTATATTAAACTGGCTACTTCATGTATACAACATTTGAAATATGGATTTGTTTATACACTTCTAGTTCTTATATTAGCTAAGTTATGTATATATGATTAGATACGATATTGTTGTGAAAAGATTTTTAAATTGACTATCTATGGTAAAAATTGTGAACTTTTATTGATATATAGGCATGGAGTAAAATGTGGACTGGAGACAGAGAAAGAATTATATATTTTATATTGTTTTGAAAGCTAGAATTATTAACTACTAAACTTTACATATATGGTATTATGACATGCTTGTAATTTGTTATCAGAATAGTTTCAACCAGGTTCTAGACATTTCATGCAAAAAAATGCACATAGGCTAGGGGTACAATAACTAAATTCTTTAAAATAAAATGTCACAGATTGAGGTTGAGATATGAAATGTATTTTAAAAGAAAGGTCAGAGGGTTAGAGGTATGAATAGGGTTGGGGTTAGAGTTAGGGTTAGGGTTCCGAGATTTCTTTTGGGCTATAATTGTTGTAAGTAACAAGCATTTTTCAAGATCTTTATTGAATAAATGTAAGAACAAATTTTAAAGAAATCGGCGGGGATGTGAATGTTCTTATTTTTTTCTTTGAAGTTCCTGTCAATATAATACTTCCATGATAATATAGAAAACTCATGGAAAACAAATAATGGTTATTTGCATTAAGTCAAAGCCGGTTGTTTTCTTATGACACAGAAAGGAATACTTACAGAAGTGAGAAGACATTTCCTTCTTTATTTCAAAATAGAGAATATATAAATGATATATTATAAGAATAAAAAGAAAAAGCAGTGCAACAGTCCTGCTACTTCTACTTAAATCGTATGTAGTCACTCCTTGGCAATTATTGTTAATTGAGTTTTAGTTAAGTGCTGACTGAGCATACCAATATGAAAACTGAGGCAGAAAATATATATAACTACAGTAAATATGTGTCAACATGGACTATCATTGATATGGGTAATTGGTAAATTTGTAAATTGTTAACCCATCTGTAAAAATTTCGTAACAATAAGAATTTCTACTCAAGGAATGGAATACTTTGGTTATATTTAGCATTATCTGATCCATAATGAAATGTAACTTCGTACATAAAATGGCTCCGGAACTTTTTAAATTCGAGCTTCACTAAGAGGTTATTTGAAATCGACGACCGAGTTTGGCGTACTTAATACAATTGAGGTTGAAATGGGTTAATTATATTACCCTTCGGGAGAACATGAGACCACCCAAGTGTATGGTTGAGTTCGTTTTTCTCAATCTTTAGTTTTCTTTATTGTGTTTGTTTGTTTGTATGTTTGTCTGTCTTTTTCCTTTTTTAGTGATGCCGTTGTCAGTTTATTTTAAATAAAAAAAGAACATTATGCATATGTTTGTTTTTTTTTTTAATTAAAGGGCTGGTTTTTATTATAAAACTTATGTACATATACCTTTTTCTCAAGAAAATTCTACAATGTTTGTCAAATTAAGAAGTTAACTATTTTTTAATTGCTTGATTTTAGCAAACAATTCACCGACATGTTTTCCGTATGCTGTTACCTCAGCGTGACCTTTCTCGCAAAAATCAGGTGTTCACAGTACGCAGGTGCAAATAGAAAACTAAACGTAAACATCGCTCCTTCATCAAGATAACTATAAATTATTGAACCTGTTATACACGTGCTGACTTGAACATCCATGCTTCTTTGTTGATTGTTTAAAAACGGGTGACAATGGTTAAACTTCGGCTTCATTACACGATCATTAATTAGCTGCCATGTTTTTAAAACAACACTGACCAATTAAAATATTTTTTGACGATTATACAAAATGTATGCGAAAAAAAATATAATAAAATCGAGCACAGAAGACTAAGTTCATGATTTATGTATGCATTGGTTAAAGAATTGGATTAATATTATATTTCATCGGTCACTCGTTTCATATGAAAACACATTACAGTATACTATTCATTATAATTTATAAATTATAATTATAATTTCAAAATGTGAATTTTAATGTCAAATTTAACAAATATTGTGATAAATGTGTCGGTTTTATATTTATCCATGAAAATTTGTTAACATCGATGGCTGGTGGCTTTCAGTCTAGTTTATTTATTTTGAAAAATTGCAACAAACCAAATATCATAACTAGAAATAAGTATTTTGTAGAAACTTCTTACAAAAAATGAGAAACCGGAAGATTTTCCAACTCTATTTTTAACTGATCAAACATGAATGTAAACGAGATCAGATAAAATGTCACAACTTGAAATTACTATTGTAAATCAAAAACTTTGATTTTTATCATAGAATATCTGACAACAGGAAACCGGACAATTTGTCAAATGTAATGAATATTTAGCTTGTTTTCACTCAATAGTTTCCAAAATATATAATAATTAGTTTCAAACATGTATGGTTATATTTTTGTCAAAATCTTCATTAAAAAAATCATACATAATTTGCACAGTAAATGATTTGTATATTATGATTCTGTCGATCGAATACCTGTTATCAAGCAATTTTAAGCGTATGAATAAAACTTTAATTTCTCATCGACGTGGACCCGCAACAATGAGCAAAATCAAGATAGTATATAAAGGAATAAAAGGACAAAATTTCAAATAATTCAAATAATGCAAAAGATAAAATTAACGACCTAATGTATGCCAAACAATAAACTAAAACAAGAATGCCAGACAGCTTATGATAACAAACACTAAAATATTGACGGAAAAATAAAGAATACGTAAGCCTGGTACATTTTTAACAATAAGTATGTACTATTGTAATGTTTATTTGTGTATTTCACTATCCTAAATGTGCTTACATTTATTTGTACTGTAGTCTTGTTATGTAATGTTGTCATTTTAGTGACATATCAAAACTTGACATACAAGCGAGAGGTTTTGGATAGCCACAAAACAAGGTTCTATCCACCATTTATGTTTTTGTTTCAAATGTCCTTTAACAAGTCAGGGAAAATGCCAGTTGTTATTTTATAGTTTGTTTCTTTGTGAGTTGCATTGTCGTTTGATTTATGTTGCACTTTGTGTTTTATTGTTTCGTTGTTTTCGTCTATTAAAAGTTGATGTGTTTTCATGGGTTTCAGTTTGAAACCCGGATTTATTTTTACTAAATCGATAGATTAATTACTTTCAAACAGCGGTATACTTATGTTCCTTTTGTTTGCATATATACACGAAGCACCAAATTAAACCCAGCTAACATAAAGACAATAGTCCCCAAAAAAAATTTAAACAGTATTTGCAGTTATTGAAAGCTAGTTCAAAGGCATAACAACTAACAATCAAATCATGATCTCCCAGACATAAGTGTAAATCAGATTATCCAACAGATAAAGTGAGGGGAAAGAATTAGTTGTGCAGTCTGTGAAAATCATGGTATTGTGCAGTGTTAAAATATAAGTGATAACACGTGTTTGTAAATAAACAGACACTATATTAACAAGAATAAAGTCTTTCGTTCTATGGGTTGTTTGAGTAGATATACAAAAGTGTTAAAGTCACAATTTGTAAATGTAAACCATTATAGGTCGAAGTGCCGCCTTCAACACGGAGCATTGGCTCACACCGAACATCCACCTATTGAGAGCTCCCAAAAATTGATTAGTGTTAAACATTTCAAACGGGAAAACCAACGTTCTAATCTTTATAAAAACGAAAACACTTATAACCCGCATCAACAAAAGTCAATCACTTAACATCAGTTTCCTGAATGATGCAAACATATGCATCGGATTTTAACGATTATTAAGTACCCACCTTCACCCTCACCACCTGCAACCATAGCGTTGCATTACAACAGAGAAAGACACACCATGAAATATCAATTCAAATGGTTTTACTCAATCAAAAGACATATTAAATCATACAAGTGAGTATACACAGAACGAATCAATGTAATCTACGAAACAATGTAAATAGAAAATGAATAAAATGAGTGGTGGTCGAGATTCTAAACGAGTTCGGAAAGACAACCATAACCTTGAAAATATGTCGCAAAACAGAAAAATGTACACAGGTAAATTAAAATGATTTTGTTGTTTGAGAACAGAAATAGTTTTTTTGAAAAATGAATAAATTTGCTGTTCATAGTACGAGAACAGAAGTGAAAATGCATAGTAATACAAAACACTTATCAAAGATGGTATATCTTTAAATTATAGAGACGAGATATAACTTTTAATAAGCAAACGTCAAATAGGGAAAAAAAATACAAATTTTATCAACAGTCAATTGAAGCACATAATATAACACCTTCAAATTATACTCTTTAAATGTAACAAATAAACGTTTTGTATATGGGCATTTTTCAATAAAAGCGTAACTTTCAGACCTAAAAAAAATGGAAAGTCAACTTGTCTAAAATGTAATTTCAAGAGTTATTTTGAATACCTCTATTATAGACCTGTTTGTTAACAAAACGTGCAATCTTAAATACTCCTTAAAAGGATATCATTTTCATAATTTGTGTACTGTTTCGTAGGGGACTTTTGTCCCCTACGAAAGTGCTTCTTTACACACATATTTTTGCAATTTTAAACGTTTTCTTAAGACATTTCAGTTTGTTTACTTTATATACTAGAAAAATCTCATTTTTGTCTGAATACGAGAACCTTTTTTTATCGATAAATATTAGACAGTACTTCACATATAAAGGTACAACTCTTGTTACGTAGAGGACATTTTGGTGCGTTTCGTAGTGGACAAAAAGTTTCGTTGTTAACATCAACCCTATTCTTTGTTAATAAAAACATAATAAAAATTACATGAAAATCCTTGTTATTTGTTTTGCACGAATATAATTGAAAAAGAGCAAAAAACACTGCATGGTAGTGGTTGTGTCCACTTCGAAACGTTTTTCTCCCATACTTTTTTCGTAGGTGACCGTTTCGTAGGGGACATATTCACATGTTTTACCCCACCCCCTCCCACAACAAGACTGATTGTATTCATCAAAGCATGTATGAAGCTGTACACTGATATTTTTTTCATACTTTTAAAACCAGATACTGAAGGAGATTTGACCCGTTTCGTAGTGGACATTAACAAAAATACGGTATCACTCTGATCCATTTGATGTGCTCAATTTTTCTTACCAACAATTCAATTGCCGTTATAAAGGCATCGCTTCTTTTGTAAGACCTTAATGTTTATATCTCTTGCAAACACAAATTACATTGATTTTATAAAACTGTTTATTAGCAAATCTTAATTACTTCGTTTCGTAGTGGACATTTTGTCAGGGACACACCTTCTGAAATTAAAAGTTCTATGTTAAAAGCTGTGTTGGCTCTAAACATACCTTTGAATCATTAAAAAACTTATATTAAGTGAAAATAACATCTATTTTTACACTTGTTTACGATATTTTATGTATGAGTATGAGTACGAATGTTGAACAGGCGGTCTAGGGACATGCCATTATGGTTGTTTTGGACCATTCAGGAATCAATATCTTATCAATCCCTCTAAAAATTAAACTGTTTCTTTGCTTTAAATTTTTAAATCTAATTAAATGTACTGACTGCACAAAAAAGTACTTGCAAAGATCAAAGACATTTTTTTAAAAGTGGCTGGGACAAGAAAGTACTTTTTTTTTTTTATTGAAAAACGCCTATATATGATACTTTTTTTGTAATAACATTTTTTTTTTTTTGTTATACTTAATTTTTCCAAGAAAGAAGAATAACATGTGATAATTTCTGTACTCACAAAAATTGATTTAATATCACAGTAAAGACCTCTAATATTTATCTTTCTTAGCGACGATGAATAAATACTCCACAGTTAAAACAGTGTAATATTGTCTTCCTTTCACTATGAAATATTATCAATAATCTAGTTTTTTTACATTTTTGGTTTTTGTTGATGAAATTGATATTGATTTAATATCTATAAGTGGATAAGACTTCAACCGTCATTAAGTGTTAGGGAGTGACTGGTTTGATACGTGTAGTTGAAACAAGCGTTGTGATGTGATTGTCCATGATACACATATCCAACATAGTTCATATAACCTTGATTAACTAGCATTCCAAAATAAAAAAAAATACCGTAGAGTCAGCTTGAAAAGGCTGATAACATGTGAAATACTCCGGGGGAAACAAGAAACCGACGAATTTCTTCTCATGGCTTAGGATATAAATTTTCATTTGTTGTAGTAATAACCTGAATTGAAAGTGAAACGACAGACCCTTGTTAGCAAAGCAAAAACACAGAATTTGTATGTTATTCAGACAACCTTATAGAAGTATTACGTCACTACTTTATCTGTTAACGTATGTTCAAATTATTGCAATTGACAAACAGTGTGTACTGTTTGAAAATAAGTACCGTACATACAACACATGTTAATGGAATATGCTCTCGAGACAAAATGTTTGGAAAACCAAATAAATATGCAAAACACATTAGTGCGACAATTAAGCAAGAGTGCACACGCTTAAATGTCTCACCTTCTTTATTAACCATTGATTTTATGTTGGTAGTTCTGAATATAAAGCTTTATTACAGCTATCCCACAAAATGATCCAAAAGAATGAGGTCAAGGTCATATAAACCAGACAAGAAATACACGTACACCAAACAATCAATCAAAACACTAAATATAGTTCACACAAAGCTTACAGTTTCTAGGAAACAGACTTAATAAAAAAAAATAAACATTGACCAATGAACCATGAAATTGAGGTCAAGGTCAGATGAACCATGCCAAATAGACATGTAGAGCTTACAATCCTTTCACACAACATGTATAGTTGATCTGTTGGATATAATTAAATAAAAACAGTCCACGTACAACACAAAAACTTACAAGTAAGCAATGAACCGTGAAAATGAGGTCATCGTAAAACAAAACCTACGAGACTGACATATACATCATAAAATATTTCCATACACCAAATATAGTAGACCTATTTCATATAGTATAAGAAATTTAACGCATTTAATTTCTAAATAAAGAAGTACTACATAAAGCAAGGACATAAACAGTATGCTACCACGAAACGTTTTACCAGCAGCGGTAAAGTAAGGGAATGGTATTTTAGTGGTGGAGAAAAAAAAAAACTTGTCATTGATACAGTTGATCTTATAAAATCTTTCCTTCGATGTACCATTTCTTTTTTAAAAACATTAAAAATGAATGGTCAATTGCATGTGGTCAAATAATGCAAATTTACAGATCTAACATTGTTGGGTTGATGTTTAGACGAGTTGTATATACATAATGTACACAGCCATGTATCACCATCATTGACTCTTAAAATTCAAGAGTTTATCTAAAAATGAGTGTACTTTGTATATGGCCTTCCATATACCGTTTGGATCCCTAACATTACTGAAGAGATATTTATTGTCGAAATCCGGATCTGGTGTACTAAAACAATATTGACATGATGTCATCGTATGTTTGTGGCATAACATCGTGGACACATGTTTAAATTAAATTTTTTCTGTTTAGTATTAAATTTATATTAAGATCCATTTTGTAACATCTTGTGATCAATTTTATTAGGCAATCGCCAATGGCAGTCAGCAGGGTTAAAGAACATCAGTTGTTCGACCTATTAGTCAAATGCGTTTTGTTTATATGTACTTTTTCACTTTTTTGGTCTTTTGGAAAATGTTGTTTGTGTTGTTTTTAGACCCTTCTACAACGAAATTGGTTTTACATGCACACGACTAAAAATTGCGGTTTTTATCCAACGCAATCATAGGTTTGAACGTATATATAGTTTTCAATTTAGACTAGTTTATATTTTTTTGCTTGGGCTTGTGTCATATTTTCCCTCCGGTTTATATGATCCGTTCATCCTATACTAACTCTTAAAATTCAAGAGTTTATCTAAAAATGAGTGTACTTTGTATATGGCCATTTCAAATACCGTTTCGATCCCTAGCATTAAATGTACACGTATAAAAATTGCGGTTTTTTATCCAACGCAATCATAGGTTTGAACGTAGTTTTTATATATATATACTCAGCAATGAATACAATGTCTCATCAAACTTGTTCTTTAACCATTCATTTACCATTTCAAAACGTGTGTTGCTGTGCCTAATTTCTGTATTTTAAGTTTTTTGGAGTTTGATTATATTCTGACGTCGAATAATTCGGAATGAACGTTAATCCGTGTATTCACATTCTTTATATACCGAAGACATAACTGAACTGAAGTAACTGAAGATATTATAGTTTTATACAGACAAATACATCAGAAATAGCCCATCCAATCTTTTTCACGTTTTGAAAAGATACTTTTTGGTGGATATTATATGCATTTTCAATCATTATATAGAACTTTTTTATTTTGAGGATATTATCAATTCGCCTTTGAACACTATGATTTTTTTTAAAATTGTTCCCTTGTCAGCTGTGAACTTATGTACAAAATCCACACATAGTGCAAAAATATGTAGTTTAATGGCTGGCAATATATATTTGAATTGAATAATAATTCGTGTTTGTTTTGTAGATATTGTTCCGATCTCCTACCATGGTGACAGCTGTGATATAACTTCAACCCCAACTAAACTACCATACATAGACACTTTACATCCTCAGCTAGGTGTCGCTGTCGGTGGTAAAGCTTATGTAGCCAAATCCAGCTACGAGATAAAAAGACTTGCTGCGGTAAGGATGAAGAAAAACGAATGGGACTTGACTTAAAACAAAGACGATTTTAATATCAAACTAAAGAATGAACCAGCAAACTAATTAACTTTTAGAACTGAGATAACAAGATATAGCAAGAGTTTGCCAAATGAACAAATTATCCAGATTTGCAAGGAATGATACTAGGTAATCATAAACTAGCAGAAATATGGGTATATCGAATTCGGTGAAGGCATAATTATGCGTCAGGCATCTTGTACACTTAATAGTGATACCTGAAAACAAGTATAATTAACCCTGTCCACCATACAACTATTTCATAAACCAAATATAATAGACTTACTGCTGAAATCATCTGAAATCAAACATTGTTTATAAAAGATTCATGAAATGAGGTCAAGGTCAGATGAACTTAGACTGAAGCACGTGTACACTTAACACTCATACCATATTCCTAATGGGATTGAGCAATTGCTTAATGAATCGGAGGAATTGAACTCAAACATTTGACCAGTGGATAATACAGGTCTAACTAGGATGAAGTCTGTAGGATGGACGTGTATACATAACAGTTATTGAATACTCACATTAAAATTGCTTTTTCATGAATAGTATATGTTTATTTGTTTTGTATACTAGTATATGTTTCAGACATGAAAACCTTCAAACCATTATATACGCCAAATATAGTCATCCGAAATAAGAGAAAGGAAATAATTTGAATTATAATTTCCCCACCATTACTGGTTTAGCTGAATAAAGCCTGGCAGAATCTAACATAACAAAAGGACAAAACTTTAAAAAGTGTTTTTCACAACTATATTTATTTTACACTGAAATGTGGCAAATAGTTTCATATATATATGTAACAGACAAATCATATCCTATGCTCATTTTTATTATACAATATGTACATTACAATTGATTACACAGTAAAAATAATTTATTCTGGTTACCTCTGATAGTCCTTTTCAAATTCAAAGACAGGATGACAATGAATTGTGCTTTTCAAAGAAAACAAAGTCTCACTGGATTAGGGTCTTAATGATAATAAGATCATACACAAGTATAAATGAGAAATAGAATACAATTACATTATGTAATCAAGATTTGAAATCAGATTAAATTTATGCTAATTATCATGCTTTACTGATCATGACTACCATGTATGTTGCCGTCTTTGAGAAGACAAGTGAGTTATTAATATATAGCTACAACACAAACCTAACACTACCAATGAGTTCAAGGTTAGAGGGACATGTACACTTTACAATCATTCCATACACCAATAGTTAACTTTGTTTTTATTAAATGAGAAACAGACCCGACCAAAAGCCCTCAACACTTATTTATTCACCATGCAATGACATTCAGGAAATTATATAAGTACCAGCAAAACTTGTTTTACCTTTGAATCATTACATATACAATATATAGCTTAAAGTATTTGAAAAACTGACCTAACTGTAAAACAACTTGTTGACCAATAAAACATGAAAGTGAAGTAAAGGTCAGATTAATATATCATACAGATGTGTACACCTTACATATATTTCATACTTCATAAATAGTTGACATACTTTTTATGTTATCAGAAAACCTGGATTAACTCTAAAAGTTTAATGTTGACCATTAACTATGAAAATTTAGTCATGGTCAGATAAACTCTGCAAGACTGAAATGTACATCTTACAAAAATTGCTTAAACCATAGTCAATCTGTTGCTTATAGATAATGAAAAACTGACTTAATTCACACTTTAAAGGCTGACCATGAACCATGAAAATGATTTCAAAGTCTGATGAACCTTGCTAATGAGTATGATAAGTTCCCTAACTGAGTAATGATTAAACTCATCAATGATACCAGGATTGACATTTTGTATTTGTCTGAGACATCTACAGTAGTCTTACATGACATGTGATCTATGAATGAGTAATGAATGACATGTAACCTTTGAATGAGTAATGAATGAGTAGTGAATGAAATGTGAAATATGAATGAGTAATGAATGACATGTGAACTATGTTAGAGTAATGAATGACATGTGATCTATGAATGAGTAATGAATGACATGTGATCTATGAATGGCATGTGATCTATGAATGAGTAATGAATGGCATGTGATCTATGAATGAGTAATGAATGGCATGTGATCTATGAATGAGTAATAAATGACATGTGATCTATGAATGAGTAATGAATGGCATGTGATCTATGAATGAGTAACGAATGACATGTGATCTATGAATGAGTAATGAATGGCATGTGATCTATGAATGAGTAATGAATGAGTGATGAATGACATGTGATCTATGAATGAGTAACAAATGGCATGTGATATATGGATGAGTAATGAATGGCATGTGATCTATGAATGAGTAACGAATGACATGTGATCTATGAATGAGTAATGAACAGCATGTGAGCTATGAATGAGTAATGAATGAGAAATTAATGAGCAGTGAATGAAATGTGATATATGAATGAGTAATGAATGAGGAATGAATGACATGTGACTTTTGTATGAGAAATGAATGAGTAGTTAATGAAATGTGATATATGAATGAGTAATGAATGACATGCATGATCTATGAATGAGTAAGGAATGACATTTAATCTGTCATTTTAGTAATGAATTGTATGATTTATGGATGAGGAATGGATGAAATGTGATCTCTGGATGAGAGTTATGAATAACATGTGATCTATTAATGAGAAATGAGTGACATGTGATCTATTGATGATTATCAGTGACATATGATCTATGAATGAGTTTATTGATGAATAGTTAATGATATAAGGATGTGTTATCATTAAAGTATGATCTATGATTGAGTAAAGATTGACATGTGATATATATGAATGCATTTATTGATGAAAAGTGAATCACTTATGATCTATGAATGAGTAATGAGATATGTGCTCGAAGGATGATTAATGAATGACATAATCTATTGATGAGTTCTGAATGACATGTGATCTATGGGTGAAAAATAAATGAGTAATGGACGACACCAGATCTATGGGTGAAAAAAGAATGAGTAACAAATGACATGTGATCTATGAATGAGTTACAAATGACATGTGATCTATGAATGAGTAATGAATGAGTTTATTGATGAACAGACATGAACTGAATATGAATTATTAATGACATGTAATCTATGAGTGAGTAATGAATGACATGTGTTTAACGAATGAGTAATGAATGACAGATGATCAATGAATGAGTAATGAATGACAGATGATCAATGAATGAGTAATGAATGAAATGTGATCAATTAATGAGATACCAATATTATTTTGTCTATGGATGTGATCTAAATGATATGTTAGATTGGTAGCTGGCAGGTCTTTTCTTTCCTGTCTTGGTTAAGATGGTATATAACACTACAGGGAGATAACTCTGTTAAAAACACCTGAAAGTTTTAATGACGTTCTACTAACAAGGACAAATTTAGCTTCTTATTCATTCATGTTATTGATAAAAATTGGTTTAAGTCAAACTGCTATATGCCCAATAATTTTTTTATGATAAAGTGTTTAGTTCAAAGTTTTTTGATATTTTTATATTTTTGTCAAAGAGTCAAGGAAAATTTTATGAAAATTAAACGAGCAAAATTAATTTTAGTGAGGGTGTTGGGTTCTTACTTTACCTCCCATATCCATTTTAATCTCTTCTGTAGTTTAAGAACAAGGATGACTTCAGCTAATACTGATAACCATTCTGAACTTAGAAGAAAGTACTTGCTACAGAAGGAGGTAAACAGTGTAAAAGATACAATGTAAAACAATGTATGAACTTAACTTGTACAATATTAAATATTATATTCCCAGTGCCTCTTGTTTATCATATACACAATATTATTTGACATTTAAAAATAATAAAAGTCTACCAAAAAAATCATTATTACTTCATAATACAAATATTCCCACATATCCATCACTGTAACAAAATGTACAAGTTTTTAAATTTCTTTGCTCAAATTGAAAAGTACATTTTCTAAGACTTGTTGGTATTCTAATTGGGAAGAATAAATTACTTATATAACTAAATTGTTGTAACATCAACCATATCATATATTAACAAAATATTATTGACAACTTGCTGTTTGTCCTTTACATTGTAAATATACAAGTTATGGTGTTGATGTAAACACAAATTTCCTTTAACCAAAACTTTAACCTGATAAGCATATACAATAATATATTATTAAATGCCCCTGTACTATATCCCAAGTGAGGGCATATACATGTAAATGTTGAATGATACTTAAACAAACACTTTTAATAGAATATTATATTTCTGCTATCATGATTAAACAAAACCCTGAAATGAATAAATATCAATACAAGAAAAAAAAGTAAAGAAAACCCTTTGTACAGAGAACAACAAAAAAGTATTGCCATGTAAATACGATTTTAGGAATGAAAATATTGTCTGTTCAACATGTTTTATAACACACAGTAAAAATGTATACAATAGGGATTTTGCAATATAATAACATATCATGAGTGCAGATTCTCTTTTTCTTCTACTTTGAATCTGGTCATAGCCTCCAAGTTACAAGATCTGGCTTTTTCTACTTTCTTTGATTGTTTTTTCTGTACAATGTTCAGTGGTGAGTTCATGTCAATGTTTCTTGTAGATAATGGTGAACGAGTAAGGTCTTTATTGATAGACGAGATGTTTTTATTAGAAAACAGCTGCTTAGGTTGTGGTGCTCTTGTCTTCTTTGGCAGAATAGTGACATCTTTATCTAGAAAAAAAAGAAAACATAGTTTGATTAAAAAAAAAAAACAACAATATATTTCTTAACAAAGGCAAATGAGATTAGTAACCATTGGTGTCATCTGTGATTTAACAAAATAACCAAAACTGTACTGTTCAACCACTACTAAAAAATATTACCATTGTGACCCTCCTCTTTAGATTGTTATCATGGTTATGAAATTCATATACAGCAATTTTGTTTTTCTACCAAGTTATTAATATCAGTTTACTGGATTTGGCAAAACTTTTAGGAATTTTGGTCCTCAATGCTCTTCAACTTCATACTTTGTGGTTTTTTAATATTTTTGTATTCGAGCGTCACTGATGAGTCTTTTGTAGACGAAACGTGCGTCTGGCGTATATTTGAAATTTAGTCCTGGTATCTATGATGAGTTTATTTGCAGATGATTGATTGATTAGTGTTAAATGCAACTTTCAGCTCGAATGTGGTATTTTCTGCTGGTAATTTTTTATTGATGGAAAATGACAGAGTGCCTAGAGTGAACCACCAACCGTCACTTAAGTTCAGTAGAAAAACTGACAAATCCAGTCAATTAGGTTCAGAGTTGAGTGCACCTGCCACATGCAGTATTGAAACTCAAATTCTCAGTGTTGACAGACTAGTGACACAGAAGTTAAACTACTATGACCAGTCACCACTGAGGCACAGTATACAGATAAACTATGTCATATAATATGCCTGTTATACATGAAGTTCTAATAGATTTTTTTTAAAATAAAAGCTGATGTGAGGTATATTTCAATGAGACAGTAAAACAAAACCAAAAACATCTTGATGGCAACAAACAGTCTTAGTCCTATAATGGAAGAATTAATGATGATTTATATTTACAAAAAATGTAGTTACAACACTGCTAAGGAATAAGTCACTTGAATAATGCTATTACCATGATAAAAACGTTTATTAGATTCCACTGCCAACATTTTATCTTCTTTAATGGTTAATTTCTGAAACTGAGGTATATTTTCTGTGTTATGTTCCAATAACAGCTGTTGTTGGTCATTAGCTTGATCTTCCATTTCAGCCATTGCATCTGCGAATGCGTCTTCAACCATTTGGTCATGCATCAGATTATTCTCTTGAATATCATCAAATTTCCCTGCAAACATTAAAAAAAGAATCAATGTCAATAGACAACTTTCGAGTTTGATGCATTTCCCTCAAAAGTTGTGACAAAAACTCTGGTTTTAGTGAACGACATTTGTGCGTTTAGGGGCGTCGTCACTTCCATTCCAATGTTGAGCGAGTGGTTGGAAAACTATAATTCTATATTGTACAAATTATTCGACAAATTGATTTCACAAAATTGACCATCAGCATTGCTGTCATTGGGGAATTGTAATTAAGTACCTACAGAACAACCATTATTTCTAGTTTATCCTGCACACTGACAATCACATAGACGCTTGATGAACGTAAATAGTGCAGGGATACAGGCGACCCCCTCTATCTGGTAAATGACATCATAAAGGGGCGTATAATTGACCAGTTTTTTCTGGTGACGGATGAACTCGAAAGTGGTCTATTCAATTAAATAGTTCCATATTTTTGATATTATACAATTCAGTTAGAAATAGCAATTTTCCCATTGAAACAAACTTGTAATTGCAATTGTGATAAAAAAATCAATGTACTGATTGTGCCCGTATTGGGTCCACTTTTGGAAATAAAATATATCATCTTGTAAACCTTCAATACATTGACATAGACATGCTTTCACCATCATGAAAGACATGTTGAGTATTGCTGACATCAGTCAATAAATGAGACAAAAGATGATAGCAAAATTATATACTTTGATGATTATAATGCCAACAATAATAAATACTTGAGTTTCATTCAATGCCTATCCATGCTATCAGGCCTTGAAGTCATAAAACTTTCAAGTCAGTATTTTGTACTCTTACTCAAAAATCACCAAATTAAATTGCTGGATTTCTTGTTTCAAGCACAATTTTTGTGCTCTGAGCACTAAACAAAGTGTTATGCCTTCAACCCCTGGCCGTGAACTCATAAAACTTTGCTCAGTGCACGGATCACAAAAATCATGCTCGTAACATTTCATTTTAAAGGTTTATAGCATGCATTGATCAGCAAAAAGAGTAATCCTAACTAACCAACTTTTCAAATGTTTTTCTTGAGAGGATTTTCAAATTAAAAAAAACTGATGTTGATTAATTAAAGATCATTCAGTTGACAAGAAGCACTGAAGTGTAATTGATTAGTTGACACCAAAAAATAAACAATGACCCTTAACCATGTTAACAGATGTAATTCAAATAGGTTACAAATACAACCCGAGACATTACATGAATTAAGGTACTGGTAGGTCCTTCAAGTTTGGAGTGAATGCAACAGAATTTTATCTATAAAAAACTTTTATGGGGAAAAAAAATTGTCCAATCATGTAATTTCCTTAAACATTTTAAAAGCATGTTCAGGCACTGTGTTGAAGACCATACTTTTACCTATAATGGTTTATTTTTATAAATTGTGATTTTGATGGAGAGTTGTCTCATTCATTGGCACTCATACCACATCTTCTTATATCAATTCTATAAGCTAGTGACTTCAAATAATTTATAAAATAATTAAGTTTCCCTGACTGATAATGATTTTGTATTAATTTGTACCATGATAATCAGGAATTGGTGTCCTGAGAACTCCTGGTGTTGGAGATCTAGGGTCTAGCAATCCATCTGGTGTCTTGTCTACTACAATTGGTGTCCTTGCTATTTCTGTTGTAGGAGATCGTGGGTCAAACTCCAGGACTCTCGTATGTGGTCCCTGACGTGGAGGTGTAAGGGCATCTTCATTTTGTTCTATCCTTGTGTGTGTACCACCCATTTCAAACTAAAATCAAATATCAAAATATGAATTAGAGATTATGTCTATTATGTCTATATCCAGTTTAATAATCAGGGGTATTACATATATTTTGTAAACAAGGGATTTTAGTTTTGAAAAATTGAAATTTTCACAAGAATACTCACAAGACTTTGTTTTATCATTAGTACTGAAACAAGCTTCCTAATAAAAGAGTTTTATTGAATAAACATGTACCCAATCCGCAATATCATTTTCAATGTTCCGTGAACCGAGCGTTTCTTTGTTTACATTGAATATGACCTCATATCTTAAATAACGTCACAACTAAAATCCCTTACAACAATGAACAACAGAACTAAAATCAGAAATGTTACAGAATTTCTGTTTCTAATTTTAACATGTTTGATTTAAAAAAAAAATTGTAAGGGTTCCGCGGAACCCATTGTCTCGCCTACTTTTGCTGTAAATTGCAGGCTGAACAAAAATGAGGGAAAAAATCAATAAAAATATTCCGCTTGATACTATCTTTTGATTGTAAGAAGCTTTTGTCCAAGTTTGGAAAAAATCCAGGATGAATCTAATAAAAATTACTTTATGGATGTAATGTTAACTGAAAGAAAAACTAAGTCCATTTATAAGTAAAATACAGATAAACAGGTACAAAATATTCACAAAATTTCCTTCTAGATACTAGCTTTTGCTCATAAACAATGATAAACAAGCTTCTGTACAAGTTTGGTATAGTATAAGAAAGTTATAAAAATTAAAAAAAAAATTAACTGTTAAACCACAGAGTGAATGTGTTGTTTCCTAGCAGAAAATCTAAGTCCATTTAAAGTAAAATACAGAAAAATGGATTTATCGTTTTACAACATTTACTTTTGGAAACTATCTAATGATCACAAACAAGCTTCTGTCCAAGTTTGGTACAAACCAAGGATTGTTTAAGAAAGTTATTAAAATTTTAAAAACTTTAACAATAGAGTGAATCAAATGTTATCATGGTTATGTTTTCCCGCAGAAAAATTAAGTCCATTTATAAGTAAAAAACGGAAAAAATGGAATTCATTTTTAAGAAATTTACTTCTGGATACTGTCTTATGATCATCATGATCATAAACAAGCTTCTGTCCAAGTTTGATAGAGATCCAGGATAGTCATGATAGTTTAAGAAAGTTATTAAAATTTCAAAAACTTTAAACCACAATGGAATGTAGGATAGCTTAAACTCGCTTTTTTGACTAAAGTTGAAGGCTCCACAAAAATCATACAGACTTCGTCCTCGGTATCAGGTCCGTTCGCGCCCAATATACTTTGACACCCTACAAGTTGGCACCCAAGGTCTGTTCACACTCTACACGTTTGCGCCCAATTTTAGTTCAAATTCCAGTTGAATTTATCATGATTGTTGTTCTAAATTGCTTAGGTTTAAATACTGAATGTATAAATTTATTTAGCTTGGTAAAGTAAAACATTGAAGATTTTAAATGAAAAACACAAAAGTTTGGTCCCTTTGATCTGAAACAATGAAACAATAAAATATAACCAAAACATGATAAATATTATTCATCATGTGCACAAAAAATCGTAGTCAGAATCTCACTTTATTTTGAAACAAGTCAATGATTGACACAAAGTTAGAGCGATACGCTAACCAAAACATGAATAAGAGTTATTCAACACAAAATAAAACGTTGACAGAATCCCACTTTATTTATAAAGGATAGTTATTTTTTTTAACAATACACTATCCAAAACTTAAATAATAATAATGCTGTCTCACTTTATAATGAGACAATGACAACAAATATACTTATAGGAATACATGCACTTGCCAAAACTTCATTACAAAGTTACATGTATTATGGGGATGTAGTCCTCAATACCAGTAGAAAAATCAGGAAATTTTCCCGAATTTTCATTGTACTGACTAATGAACTCAAAATCGTTCAATTTTTTTTTTTATGTCATGTTTTGAATTCCTGCATCTGCGCAGAAATCTACAATGTACTTCCTTTTCCGGTCTCGTTTGTATGAAACTTTGAATAAAATATATATTTATCAGTCTTGTAGAAAATAGGAAGGAACGCAATACTAATTTCATTTTTAATAATTCCTTGATACATGAAAAAACATTACCTGATGATAGTGGATTTTGTTTTGTTAACATTGCATATGACGTCACAACTAAAATCCCTATTAACAACAGAACAAAAATCGGAAACGTTACGATATTTTCGTTTCTTTTTTTTTTAACAAATATGACAAATATTTAAGTTACAAAAAAATAGTTCATACAGACTTCGTCCCCATTTACAGGTTCTGCCTGCCTCATATTAAACACAAACCAATAAAAATTGGGCACAAACATGTAGTGCATTTGTAGTGTGCGAACAGACTTTGGGTGCGAAAGTGAAAGGGAGCGAACGTGAATGGGTGCGAACGGACCCAGATTCCTTCGTCCCCATTCACAGGTAATGCCTTATAAAATTTTATAAGTTAAAGTTGGGACAAATTGTTGAGTTTGATTAATAATAAACTCAATCTGAATCAGTTGAAACAAATTATTAAGTTTGATTAATAATGAACAAAATCAGTTGGAACGAATTGACTTGGTTCGAATTGTCCAAATATGGAACCAACTGGGTTGGAACGACATTCTCATGATTCTGACATAAATAATCTGAAGTACGAAAAGATAAATTATTTATTTTTTTGATTTGTTCGTTTCTGCATTTTTAGTGTAAAAAAAAAATAAGTTTGCGAGATGTTTACATCGAGTTTTTCACCTTTGTCGTGTAGTTGCATCAAACAGCAGAACGCAGAGACAAAGTGCGCAGAGAACTCTAGCAGTTTCAATTTTTAAACAAGACAAGTGTGTTTACCTGCTTTTTGAAGTTCCCGCTCTGTCCAATCACAGAGTCCGATAACAGACTTTAGGAAAAAAATAAAACCTACGTTAAACGTCCTCTGATTGGATGATAAGAATTAGATCCCTTCTACGTTTTTTAGAACGTAGTTAGCCTATATTTGATTCTAGATTTAAGTTGACGCTGCACTATTAAAAATCAGTAATTTTCCAGAAGGATTTTTGTAAACGCCGGTTGCCTCTCTTTATTACATTGGTACATGTTACAGGTATGATTATGCAAAATTTTTGACCCACTGTTTAAAACTGATACACTTCCATACATGTGATGGACTGTGAAACTCAGATCAGGAGATTTGGAAATTTTGGTCAGGAGATTAGGACTCAGATCAGGAGGTTTTTTATCGACATAAATTTTGTCGTAAATGTAACCATATGATGTAGAAATTGTGTTTTTTCTACAAATTGTAATATGTTTATAGTACCCTTATTGCCTTTCTATTTGAATAAAATAAAATATTAAGAAGAATCTGTTTCCTGTTTAGTTTTGTTTTGTTTTTGATAAATGATTGTTCACTGCTTGCAAATAAATCATTATATTTATTTATCTTATCTGTATAGATTTTTATTCATGTCTCCATCTCCTAATCATTGATAAATGTATAGACAAATAAAAAAGAAATAAGCTCTACATGTTTGCAGGCCTGGGGTAATGGTAATTTGTAATTGTAATGCATTGTAATATTACATTTTTTGGATGTAATGCAAAGTAATTTGTAATGCACATTTTCTGCATTACAATTACATGTATTGTAATGATTACTTTAGTTAAAAATTGATGTAATGCCTCCATTACAGTACATTACTTTTCATTACAAATTGGTAAAATAGATAAAATTGAAGAATAAATTGTATAATAAAAATAAAATATTATAACAAAAACAAACGAAAGTATGGCATATTTTTTTGTCACAGTTAATTACTGTATTAAAAAATTACATCAATCTCTAAAACACACATTAAGGTAAGAAATATAAAATGGTAAAAAATATCAAGTTTTTGATCTTGGTTTCTGATATTTGTTTAATACTAAATGGGAATATTTTGGTGTTTTGTGGCCTATGAAAAATCTTATAAAAAAATATCAAATAAAACTAATATACATGATATATAGATCAATGAAAAAAATATGAAGATGAAAATTTTATAATTCTATACACACCTTACATGTATTTCATGGTGGTTTTGGGTCCTGTCTGTGTTGTTATTTCACCTAATTATTATCACAATGTTTTTATTGCAATCAAATCTTCTCAACTTATGTTTGTCCTCACAGAGCCCTTAGGCATTTCACAAGATAATACTTTAATGACACATTTATTATATCCCTTTGAAATCATTAATGATGTCTTAATGATTAAGTGATCAATGTTAAAAACTAAATTATATGATATTTTTTTTATTTTTTTACGGTACCTCAACCTGAGAAACTTGAAAGTGACTTTTTCAGTTTTATGCCTTCTACTACTCCATCAAATAGTGTAGACACAGGTATGGTGCAGTACATGATGTTGACATGTACTTGTTTGAGCCATGTAGAGAAATTTCAATCAATGCACTGGAATAATGGAAGTCAAATTCAGTGTGCCTTTCTTCTTTGGCTAATACAGCTATCAAGTATTTAGCCATTTTCCACACATAAGCTCCTTAAAAGCTTTTAAGTATTGCCGGAAAGATCGCTGTTCTTTTAAAGGCATCACATATAAACCACTTAATATGATGATAAAGTACTATGGACATATTAATTAACCAGTATTTGAAGTCTATGAACCTAATACTGTATACATATGTACATATACCTTTGTTTTTGAAATGCTTTTTGTTTATATATTGAAAAAAGTAATGTGTAATGTAATGCATTACACAGGCAAAGTAATTGTAATGTAATGCATTACATGTGAGAAAAAATGTAATACTGTGAAAGTACTTTTATTCGTGGGGTACCAATTTTCGTGGTTTTCGTGGATGACTTTATCCACGAATTTAAAGTCCAACGAAATAAACAACCGTTGTCCAAATAAAGACATAGAAAGATCCACATCGGTAGGTTTGACTACTGATATGGACTTGGTCTAGAGAAAATATTGAATAACCTCATGTCTGAGAATACTTTAGTAGCAGTCGCAGAACTACAATGGAATGCAGGATTATACCCATTAAGTCTTTAATAACATAAACTGTACAACTTTTTATCTTTTAATTCTCATAGAAAATATTTTTGTATGATGAAAGTCAGATTTCCGGTATTGATATGCTAGTAGGATAAAATGTTCATTTTATGTCTTCACAGTTCTCATACATATGGGAAATAATAATTTCATGCTAGGCTTGATTTTGATAAAGTTATTTGACAATTCAAGATATGTTTATAGCATTAGTTTATGTTACTGTTTTCTTTAGGTGACATGTTTATGGCCTAATTAACACCTTTGATGGTCTTTAAACTGTTGATCACTTTATCATGGGTTGATTAGTGTTATTACTACGATTTACACGGTCAATGTTTACTTTACAATTACCTTCAATCCAGACTATTTGTAACCTTCGTTTCTAAAGGCTTTAATTTTTCATTTTTTTTTTTTTTTACAAAACTAAAATCCACGAATTTAAAAACCCACGAACATGTAAATATTGCTGAAACCACGAAAATTGATACCCACGAATTAAAGTACTTTCACAGTAGTAATTGTAATTGTAATTGAAGAATCACAAAGTAATTGTAATGTAATGCATTACATTGCAATGTAATGGCCCCAGGCCTGCATGTTTGTTTGCAACATCATACATTTGTCATAAATTAATTTGAAAAATAACAAACGCTAACAGTAGTACTGCATGGCTTTTAAGCATTATGAAAGTCATATTTGTAGAAAACTAAAAAAAGTGTAAATTGTTTTGCTATTTCTAGCTTACACAATAAAATCTTATATATTCTAACATCTACAATTCTCAATTCAAAGTTTTTGTAATCCCACTTATACTAACTAGAACTTTTATCAGTCTTTTTTGTTTATCTTCATTCTCTACATGTACATATTATATGTGTATCCCTACACATGGGTGATAAACAGATTTATAATATAAACTTCAATTTAATTCTTGAAAGGAAGTCTAGTTTGCTAAAATAATTTATAAATTTATATTTTTTTATTTGTCCCAAAACATCTAAATTCATTTAATCAACATCCTTTTATGACTATTTAATTAAAATATTAATCATTTATAGTCTTTTTACAATTTACATTTTTAAAAGCAAAATAACTGAAAACAGGATAAAACAAAGGGAAGTAACAAAAATGTATTTCAATATTCCCAATACACATCGTTTTTATATTTTTATAACACAACGGCAGTTAGCCAGAGGTAATCATCGTCGATTACCAGTATGTTTGACACCCAAGCTGTCAAGTGAAGCCAATTAACTATACATCTTCTTTCATGTACAGGTAAAATTTTACACAGGTGTCAATTACACCCGTACAGTAGTAAGAAATGATCAAATATGGCGTCTGAAAATTTTCATTCACGAAATATTTCATACACGGGAGTTTTTTCTCCTAAACGGGAGGACGGGAGGAGACCCCTGAAAACGGGAGTTTTGTACTCCCGTCGGGAGGTTCACATGTATGCACTTCTGTAAAATCACACTCAAACCAAAATTTGCGAACTATTACTATTAGTATTAGAAATCTTTCACTATGTATTATTAACAAATTATATAAAGATTGATGAATCATCGTGATAATATGCTTTCATGTCGAATTGACCAATATTTCCAGTCGACTCGGCACCAATTAAAAAACCATTAGCAAGGTATGAAAGTATATATATATATTATATATGTATTTGACATGCAACCATTAATTCATTATAATTAAAGACTTAGAAAGATTATACCCCATTTTTGTTGGTTATGTAGGGGGTCACATTGGGGGGTCCCGATCCCGGATCCTGCTTACTGTTATGTCAGATTCCCGTATCCGGCTTATACTATGTACGTTAGCAATTCCGATTTTTTTGTCATTTTTCGGATCTCGCAAGACTTCATTTCCTGTTTTCAGGACACCATGGACACAATAAAGCTACTTTCACGTTTCACGCTTACCAAAATTTGACAACCCGGCGTCACACTTAGACCCCAATGAGACCCACTATGTAGCAGTTTGACAAGCATCAATTTTGATCATTGAGAAGCTCAATATTTCCTTAACAAAACAACGTGAGTAAAGCATTAAGCTGATTTTTACAGAGTTAGCTCTCTATAGTGCTAGTAGGGACCACCTTAATGGTCAGTGTTTGATGCATTTTTTTAATAAGCAAAAGTCAATGAATTGTTTACTGTTTTTCAGATAAAATGGTAGATTTACTGAGGCAGCATCTTACAAAGATAAAGGCTCCATTTGGTGGAGAGAAAGTTTTCAAAGATGAGTGTGCATTTTCCTTTGATAATCCAGTAAGTACACAGCCTGAGTGGATTTTGCCTTTTCCACCTGCCCACCCATGCCCACTCTAGCTATAATCTCTTTTTTTTGTAAAAATATTGATTACAAATGCTTATGTTATCTGCTTTTTTCAAGTGATTGTACTTGCAAGTCTTTATCAGTCAGGAGACTTACTTAAATAAGCGAAAATTTCATAAATCACTGATTCTAGTAACATTACACATGTATTCATATCTTTCTTTAACATGTTTAATAATCACCTATTTAAATTAAGTAGTACAAATTAATCACTAGAAGATTTAGTAGCTTTGTAGCTTTAAATATAGAATACTAATGATCAAGGGACTAATTATGTTTCTAAACTTATCAGAACCAACATCTGTGTTGTCTAGGATGACCAGGTCATTTCAGCTGATGATCATGACCTTGTACTGAATCTAGGATAATGACATAAAAATCACTTGTTTAAGTATCACCCCTCAATTTCCTTCCCAAAAATCACTTCTTTAAGTAGCATTCTTTTAATAACCCCCACTAATTTCAATACCCCCGAACAGTGAAATTTTTATTGCGAACAGTAGAATTTTATAACATAATCTGAAAGATGAAACCTTGAACTTCACAGGAAAAATACTCCCACTGCTGGGAAAAATCTTTTAAGAAAGTATCAGTTCATTACGTAAAGCCATTATTATAGTATTTTTTCAGCTAAAATAGAATTTTCAGCTAAATGATAGCATTAAAGGCATAAACCTTGCTACTTAAAAGAAGCAAAAAGTTTATCTTTTTTTTTTAGTTTTACTAATTAAAAGATATTATTTAAACCTATGTGTTTAAAATTTTGAAAAAATTTCAAAATTCCAATTTGTGACAAAACTTTGAATTTGCTTATTTCAGTAAGTCCCCTGACTGTTTATATATATCATGTATATATTAAGTTTAAACAAAGGAAATTGCATGCCAACACCACTGGGTGGGCAGAGTGGACAAGGTAGACATTTTGCCCACCCGGTGCCCACTCCCATGGTGGGCTGGTGGATAAAGCAAAATTCACCAGAGCTGTAGTGTAAAATGACAGATACATTACATTTTCTGGTCCATGTTGAGCAACCACCAATCAAGCAGTCAGTCAAACTACATGTATATGTTATTTTTTGTTTAACAGGATGCAGTATGAAATTTGTTGGCAGAACACTGGATTTATGATCACATTTCATTTGTATTTATGTTTCAGGTAAAAAAATTCTACATAATTTTTACATTTTTGACAGGAATCTGAGACTGGCTTGTATGTTTGTATGAATAGATTCATTGGACTTGGAAAGCAGTTTGTAGAACCATACTTCAGTAAAACAGGAAATGCTGTATTTCTACATATTAAAAGAATAAGAAAAGAGGTAAATATTTAACATGTTTAAAAGACCTTAATTTTTGATATTTTTAAAATGTATATTATGTTTAAATAATGAATCACTATCATTTTTGTGGAGCCTGTGACATTTTTCTGTTGTCTGGGAAACTTCTATATTTATATATATATGCCAGTTGTTTAACATTTTTAAGGTTTTAAGAACACCAATAATATAACATGTATAAATGAGTCTAATTTTTATGGATTTTATGAAACTTCAAATGAAGCTTTTTAATTACCAGTGGCAATAACAATGTTTTAGTTTGTGATTAGGTCAGTTTATGATATTGGATATGCACTTTGTAGTTGTATTTATGTAAGAATTGGCACATCTCATTTCCAAGGAAATTATTTGGTCCCTTCGTTCATATCTTAGCACTGACATTTTTTTCATTAAAAAAAACATATTAGGCAGCATTCTTCTTATTTTAGGTGATTTCTTATTTCTTAATTATATAATCTCAGTCTGTGCTGTTAGCCACTAGTCCGATGCCCCAGACTAGTAAATATTGATTCAGACTAGTGGAAATTTTCAAAATTTTATATAGTCATATAGGCACAAGTTTTGATATTTAGTTTCTCAACTAGTAGATGAAAAAGTTTTTGGTGCAGACTGTAATCTTTTACCATCAGCATGATCAGTGAACATATCAGAGCCTTTTAATTTTATAGCTGACTATGCGGTATGGGCTTTGCTCATTGTTTAAGGCCGTATGGTAATCTATAGTTGTTAATGTCTTTGTCATTTTGGTCTCTTGTGGACAGTTGTCTCATTGGCAATCAAACCACATATTCTTTTTTATATAATTTTAAAAAAACTGTTACTATATTAATACTTTGAGCCTCTACATGGTCTAGTAATGCATTTTTATGCCCCACCTACGATCGTAGAGGGGCATTATGTTTTCTGGTCTGTCCCTTCGTTCGTCCGTTTGTCCGTCTGTCTGTTCAATAGTCCGTCTGTTACACTTCAGGTTAAAGTTTTTGGTCAAGGTAGTTTTTGATGAAGTTAAAGTCCAATCAACTTGAAACTTAGTATACATGTTCCCTTTGATAAGATCATTCTAATTTTAATGCCAAATTAGAAAATTTATTCCAATTTCACGGTCCAGTAAACATAGAAAATGATAGTGCAAGTGGGGCATCCTTGTACTTGAGACACATTCTTGTTTCTTTAAATAACTATGCTTGTAATTGTAGATACCAAAGGCAGCAGATCCCCCGGAGAAGAAAATAACAAAACTAGCAATAGGTATAGCATTATATATAAATCTTACATTGATCTTTTGATGTCGTCTCTTTTAAAAGCATTATATATAAATCTGACATTGATACCAGTAGTGGATGAGCAGATTTATCCAATAGAGACCGTTAAATTATCAATTTTGAAGTCCAAGCCTCATCATTGCTCATTGAGGACTTTATAAAATTTTACTATCAAGATTGGACAAAGGAGTAGGTCTGTTAAGGGCTGATTTTGGCCTCAATTTTCAAGTTCATCTGACGAAATATTTTAGACACTTTTTAAACACTTAAGTGTCTATTTCAATTGATTTCATTTGTTTTTTGTGAAGGATTTTAATTGATTAAGTCATTAAAAACGATCCGATTCAAGCTTAAATATGAAAAATCTATCAAATTTGCCAAAAATCGTCACTTTTCAGATGGTTTTTGTCAAAAATGAAAGTGGCGGCATCCGTGTTCATCCTCAACCTTTATATATATTATGTATTATCGTAAAATACAACTTGCATTTCAATATTATGAATGAACACAAATGCTGCCACTTTCATTTTAGACAGAAACCGTCTAAAAGTTAACTAAAATGCTAATTTTGTGAAGATTTCAGTAATTTAGCATGACTATGATGCTAGTACCCGATATATTTGCATTGTATTGTCAAAAACTGCCCATATTTATGTAGCAGAATAATTTTACTTTCCAATAAATAGCTTCATGATTACATTATCATAATTTTATAAAACTGCTATATTTTGGGGACAAAAAGGGGTCTTACTGAACCTTCTCCTTTGATTTTTTACAAGTAACTATAGTAAGAATCTGTCTCCTACTGATCATGATGATAAAAAAAATCGAGTTTAAAACAAATATCCCCTTCGAGTGCCTTCCACATTCCACAAAGTTGTCAATTTCATAAACACCTGTTAGAATATTTTGATGCATCCACTGAACTGAAAAAGTTTTTGTTTTTGTTTTTTTAACTTTAAATATTTTATTTCAACTGGTTGTTAACAATGTCCCTTAGCTCTACAACAATGACGCTAAGGTTCCTCCCTGTGTTAATAATTGCTAATGAAATCAGGGGATTTGATTATCAAAATATATCTTATATTTAAATCTTGTTTTAGTTGCATTTTACAAAGTATTCATACCAGCACACAATACATATATATATATTATTCAGTGGTCCTATAAACAATCATATTTATATAAGAAAGTGATAAAAAAAAACAAAAAAAAACAAATAACCGGATTTTTGCCCGTCATTTGTTTTGATTATATAAAACTAGTTTAACCAATACTGATAACTGATAAAGGTTATGACTGTAATTGTAAACTCATCCAATTGTCTTTCGAGATCACCGACACAAGGAACCACACATTGATTACATTTATTTTATACAATGAGTTGTCATGGTTGTGAAATGGTGAAATTGGCACAAAATTAGAGAAGAGATGTGGTACATCGTGGGGTTTGGAAAATAACATCAATGATGCAAAAGAGGGACAAAAGATACCAAAGGGACAGTCAAACTCATAAATCTAAAACAAACTGACAACGCCATGGCTAAAAATGAAAAAGACAAACAGAAAAACAATAGTATACAAGACAAATCATAGAAAACTAAAGAATAAACAACACGAACCCGACCAAAAACTAGGGGTGATCTCAGGTGCTCCGGAAGGGTAAGCAGATCCTGCTCCACATGTGGCACCCGTCGTCTTGTACCAATGTGTGACTAGGTAAAGATATAATAAGATGTGGTTTGATTGTCAATGAGAAAACTTCCCAACAGAGACCAAAATAACACAAAAGTTAGCAATCTATAGGTAACTGTACGGCCGTTAACAATCAGCAAAACCAATACAACATAACCAGCTCTAAGAGTAGTTGAAATGACAAAATAAATGTTAAACAATCATGACAATTCAAACAAAAAACCAAAATATATCCAAGGTTGGCAAGGACATCAACAATAAAAATTGATGAAATTATTTGCAAATTCTTGAGAGTTTTGGGCAATTTAAAGCATAGTGTATGGGAAAGACACTTTTCTAGTGTTGACCTTAACATGTTTTCAATGTTGATGGATTTCTGTTTTTATTGACTTAATCCACATACCCATTTATTCAGATCTTTATTGTATAAATTATATAAAAAAAAGATAGTTGAATAACACACCTGTGATTATATTTGATATAAATAGGAGTAGAAGGAGGATTCAGTGTAGATGATAAACAGTATGAGTTTGACGAGACTCATTCTGTAGTAGTACTCCCGAGCTGGACAGTGGTACCCTTACCTAATCAAGATATACCAGATATGGTAAGAAAGCCAAATAATGAAATAAGAATTTAGAGAAAACAAATATTTTAAAATTTAGCTGTTGAAAGAATAAAACAGGTAAGAATTAACATGATTAAACACTGTGGTTTTATTATTAATTGTGAATACCTATTAACATGGATATTGTGGATACATTTGAACCTGGAATTCAAAAGTTTAATTTTTTTTTTAATACAAAATTAATAGTGAATTTGGTGAAACTACAAAAATCAAGCATCAATATAAATTTTACCAAATCCATGAAACAAATCTAAGTACATGTAATTGCATTATCAACATTATATACTTGTGTAGTTTAACAATAAACCAAAAATAATACATATAGAAAATTAAACTTGCCTGTATGCCTTAAATTAATTGTTTTTAAAGTTTAAGTAGAGAAAAAAAATTAAGATTTTAATTAAAGATTAAGTATTTTGTACTTTTGTAGTGAACCTAGTTATTGTCAATGTATTTTGATTGTCAATATAATGGAATTTGATGCAACTGTCATACAAGTGAGAGGTTTAGTTAGCTGTAAAACCAAGTTCAATCTACAATTTTTTACATAAGGAAATGCCTGTACTAAGTCAGGAATATGACCGTTGTTATCAGTGCATTTGATTTGTTTGAGCTTTTGATTTGGCCATTTGATTAGGGTCTTTCCGTTTTGAAATTTCCTCAGAGTTCAGTATTTTTATGATTTTACTTTTTTTAGGTACAAATATCTGTTGAGTCTATTTTGTCTGCTGAGGATGCCAGTAAGATGGCTGAGGCTGCTGCAATGGCAGGTACATGGGAGGGGGAGGAAAGAAAAGTGTCAAAGTAAGTAATTACATGAACAAAAATCTAAAGGGTTTGATGTCTGTGTATACATGACTAAGGCCAAAAAAAAATATATGTCTGTTTACGGTTACCAAACGGGACCCTATTTTGAGCGCCGACCCTAAGCCATTTTATTTCCGTCGTAAAGTGTAAAATAAACTCAACTTGTGTCAAAAGTGAACATAATGTTGCCTGATACACCCCAATGTTCATAATCATGAATATGATAGCTGTTTTAAGGAATTTCACGACCTGTGTGATGAAATAAACAATTTGCCGCCATTTTTTTTCCAATAAATAACAAAGGAAAATAATCCAATCATTAAAAATACAGGTAAACTCAGCCCATGGACAACTCAGACCAGGAAAAGACGGACTGCACAACTCAAAATCATGGCGAAAAAAATAAAATGGAAAAAAATAATAAAATGGAAATACCTGCCTACCTACCCTATTTATTTTGGTGATGTAACCTTAAACAGACATATATTTTTTTTGGCCTAATATGTCTAGAATAACCTTCATCAGGTATGTCTGACCAAAAGATGGAAAGTAATACTGTAAATTCTGAAATTATTGTGTGTATTTTTTATGGTAATTTTAATTTTCGTAATACTGATAAAAATTCTGTTTTACACATATAAAAAACTTTTAAAATGCGAGATTAAATTATTGTGATCATAACCCTGTCGCAATTTTTGCAATTATAAAAACATCGCAATAATTTCTGAATTTACAGCATTCTTCTGTTCAACTCTCTCTGACTATTTGATATCTTGTAATTTTATTGCCTGTTCTTCATAGACCTTTATTGTTGTTAACATTCTCAAACTGTAAATTTAAAAATTATTGTGATGTTTTTAATATTGCAAAAAGTGCAACAATGTTATACTCGAGAAAACTACTGGCCTAATTTATGTACAAAAAATGAACAAAACAAATTTGTAACGCAAAACAAGCATGTTCAGCCAAATATTAGATATCTGTGTCTCTAATATTTGTTTTCAATAGCATTGTAGTCATGTACCTGTTTGATATGATGAAGTGTACCGTAACTATATTTAAATTTAATTGTATTTTATATATTTAAAGACATGCAGAAAACTTGGTACAGCAAGACAATGGTATAAAAATTCCTCCCAAAGGATGGAAATGTGAAAAATGTGACTTGACCTCTAACCTTTGGCTGAATCTGACTGACGGCAGTATTTTGTGTGGAAGAAAGTTTTTTGATGGCAGTGGTGGCAACAATCATGCAGTGGAACATTATGATCAGTTTAAACACCCATTGGCTGTTAAATTAGGAACTATTACTGCAGAGGGAGCAGGTAGGTTGTAAACAAATCATTATAATCACAATCATTTAAGAGAAAATATTGAACTTTAATATATGGAATTTTTATAATTTTGTGACAGTTTTAAAGTATTAAAAACTATTTTGAAGATAACTTATCAAAGTTTAAAGTTCCAAACTCACATAGATGGAAATTTTGGCTAAATTAATTCATGTGCTGTCAATAATTTTTATTTCCAAATTATATTGATTTTTCAAATTACAAGTTAGAAAACTAAACTTAAGCAATTTTAAAAGTGCCCTGAGGAAACTGCTGTAGGATATTTTGTATCCAAAGTTTGCATTTACCAGAACCATGAATTAAATTCATATTATGTGTATTGTTGAGTTTTAGTCTTATTGGTTTATATATCAGTGATATTGTTGGCTTTTTTCAAAACTACCTCAACCCTATTTTATTGGGAAAATATGTGTTATTCTTATCAAATTGGGAAATTTAGAATGAACCATGAATTTGAATGAAACTTCAATTTGCAGACCCCCTTTCAAGAATTAAGCCCTGATTTGAAATAAGACCCCTTATTTTCAGTGATGATACAAAATGTACATGATAGACCCTGAAATCTGCAAATATAGTCATTTTAGGCACGAAAAATGTGTAAATAAGGGTTTTTCAGTTTGTATTCATGCACAATTATTACATAGACACTGTTTGGGAAAAAAAGATGTCTTTTTGGGAATAGTTTGAAGCCATTTTTTTCAAAATTTGGATTTTTTCCAGGGGAAAAAGCCTTTATTCTCCGTTAATTTAAGCAAACAGTATCACTATATATGCATACCCTGTATAACCTTTATGGTTTTTTTTTTGTGTTAAAAAATAAAGTAAAACCATAATTTCACTTTGTGCACCATAGTTTTGCTCAACATATCTTTATTTTAGCAGATCATGCAGATATGTTTTATTTTCTATTTTTAGATGTGTATTCCTATGAAGAAGATGACATGGTACTGGACCCTTATCTTGATAAACATCTGACACATTTTGGAATTAATATGAGAGCTTTGGAAAAGGTATATAATCATTTTGGCATCTGTGCTTCATTATAGAACGTTAGTCGTGTGAAATATCTGTTAAAATGAAACAAACAAAAAATAATTCCTGATTTATAATCAGTTTTGATATAAAAAATTATAAAATTATATACAAGTCTTGTAAATCTCCGATAGGAATTTGATGTGATAGAAAAAGTATGTGGTTATTTCAAGCAGTTTAATCTTTTAGATCTTCTGCAATTTTTGTTTTGCAAATATGTTTGTGGGTTTCTCATGCAGGTTTGAAATGAGGAATTGATTCTTGGTAGGAATTTTGATATTCCTTAAATAAACATAATATTTATACACACAGATAATTATTAATGATTTTTATTATTTCCCAAATTAGCAAAATTAGGTCCTTCACAAAGGTTTTTCACTTTACTGTATTTGGGTAATCTATATAAATTTTTTGTTGCAGACTGAAAAGACCATGGTAGAACTAGATATTGACCTGAATCAACAGTTTGGTGAATGGAATGTGATACAGGAAGCTGGCAGCAAGTTAACTCCCCTGTATGGACCTGGTTACACTGGTATGAGGAACCTGGGTAACAGCTGTTATATGAATTCTGTCATGCAAGTGATCTTTACCATACCAGATTTTCAGAAAAGGTGAGATTATAAGAATGTTTTCATCAGTGATATTGTACATTTTTTTTTATTTACTAATCACTAAGGGGGTAACTCCTAGCTACAACATGTCAGTTGTTTATTTTAAAGTAAACATTTGTTATTAAAAATAAATGTTACATTCAGTTAAAATTCGTATTCATAATTGACTTGATTAATTGTATGCTGTTTGTTTACTGTTCAGTCGCAAATACTTCATGAAAATTGAAGATGAGTTGCTGACAAAATATTATGAAAATATTCAATTTAAAAACTAAGTGATTTATGTTCTTGGTGTTAATATTTTACAGGTATTCAGACAAAGCAGAAGATATATTCAGTTCAGCACCTGAAGATCCGTCCACTGACTTTAATGTACAAATGTAAGTAAATCATATTTTCAGAATTTATTATCAACTTGAAATGTTTTAAAATGCTGGGAAATGTTTTTTTTTGTGTGTCTTTAAGTTTTTTTTCACATTTTATTTTATTGAAAAGGATATTACCTCAGTTAAGGTTGATCTACTAGCTAGCAACCCTATCAATACTTGGAGTAGGATTTTAAGACAACAGCCAAGCAATTATCTAAGTATTTTCATATCATATAAAATGGAAGATGTGGTGTGATTGCCAGTTGACAACTTTCTTCTTAAATGAGTTTATCTTACAGCAGATTTCAATCAGTATGTAGCTAATGGTTATATCTTTGGTTATCATTCTTGTTAGCTGAACCGTGAAGTCATTGTTAGGTTAGGTAAACTACCCTCCTTTAATAGTAGACTAGCCCAACAGATAATCAATCTATCTCTCTATAGGACTAAGCTACTTTAAAAGTATGGTAGTATACCTTACCTAACAATGACTTCACGGTTCAGCTAACAAGCAAGCTAACTAGAGATATTACCATTAGCTACATACTGACTGAAATCTGCTGTTATGCCTGTTTAATATTGCAACAACTTCCATATGATTATAAGCTTTTATAATTTTATTTCTGTTCAGAAATACTATAGATGCATTATTATTTGTGGGATTTATTATTATTTGTGGGGTACAAATTTTAATGGATTGCATTGGTACAAATGACAAATTACATGTATTTATATTACGGGATATTATATTTTAAAATTCTTCATTTATAATATCTTCAAATATTAAAGTAAAACATTGTGTTAAAAAAACTACTATAATTGTGATTTAGGGCAAAGCTTGGTAGAGGACTTCTGTCTGGGAATTACTCCAAACCTCCAACAGAAACTGCAGATGGAAAAGGGCTGGTATGTAAATTGTAATGTCAAATAACATTTGTTATGAATTGTAAACAAGATCAGTCAAAGTTTGTTTAATCATTTTACTTAAAAGGAATTTAATAATTATGAGCCATTGCTAGGACTCTAACGATACACCTACCTAAATTGAGGCCTAATTATAGAATAGTACATGTATCCCAATTCAAGTGTGATAATACCATAAATTATAATCAATACTCAATCTTGGATTCATACATGTACTGGCTCAAGCGATAAAAATCAATCTTCTTGAGATGACCAACAATAATCTATGAATATATATTCTTTCTTAATTCTAAAAAGCTGTTAAAATTTGTACATGTATTCCATTCATACAAATGACATTCTAAAAAAAAAAAAAAAAATGAAAATGAAGATTTTGATTAGATTACATTTATCAATTGCAACAACATAAATATGGTATTTATCCAGGAAATTTCAATTTTCTTATGAAACTTTTTTTATTTTGTATCTAAAATTGAAACAGTGAAGTTATCAATTTCTTAAAAATTTTCTAAAAGTAAGAGTGTAAATATGCAAAGGTGATCTTAATAATCTAAAATTGTATATTCACCAAAGTGAAACATTAAAAGTAGAATTTAGTTATTTTTTGTTTAGAATGATGTATAAAACAATATTTGTCCTTTTCTACATTAAAGTAGATTAGATAACTTATTTATCACAAGATAAATGCCATAAATTACTTTTTTTTTAGCAAAAATAATCTCAAATGTAAGATTTAAAATGGAATTAATATTTTGTAGCCACCCAATGGAATCCGTCCACAGATGTTCAAAAATTTGATGGGTAAAGGACATCCAGAATTCTCAACTAAGAGACAACAAGATGCACAGGAATATTTTCTTCACTTAGTAAACTTATTAGAGGTATTATTGTACTTATTTAATAACAGCTGTTTAATGAAATGTATTGTGATGCATTATATACTGAGTTAATTATTCCCCACTCAATTTCGGAAGTCTTTTCATGATTTTATGCAAAACATTATATATACATAAACAAAAGGCGAAATTTTATTTCTTGCATTTATGGGAAAAGTGTGTTTCTAAAATCTTCTAGGTCTTCTGTTAATATGAATTATAAAAGTACTTAATCATTTCATTAAACACTAGAACAAAATTTGTATGCCCCCACCATAGAGGAGGGGACATTAAGTTTAACCCTTGTTTGTCTGTACGTCCCAAAGTTTGTTTCCGTTCTCTAACTTCAGTTTGCCTCAACCAGATGTTATGAAACTTATACACAAGGTATCTACCACTAAATCCATATCAAGTTTGAATTTTGGTTACTACTTTAGAGTTATACCCCTTTACAAATGAAAATGAAAAAAATGCTAATATTTTTTTAGACACCATCACTCTAATTAAAATATGTCATTCTGAAAGAGACAAACAGAACATTCAGAAGAAATGAAGGGTAACTACTTAATATTATCAATGTTATGTTATTTAATGTATATATATCTTATATTTAGAGAAATACACGAGGGACAGATAACCCTGCTGATTGTTTTAAATTCAATGTAGAAGACAGAGTGGAATGTTTACAAAGTAAAAAAGTTAAATATACAAACCGTGATGATTTTATGTTAGCACTGCCCATACCAATGGAAGCTGCCACAAATAAAGGTAAACATGTTACAAAAAAAAAGTAAAATCACAAAAATACTGAACTCAGAGGAGAATCCAATCAGAAAGTCCATAATCACATGGCAAAATCAAATGACAAAACACATCAAAAACGAATGAACAAGAACTGTCATGTTCCTGACTTGGTACAGGCATTTTCAAATGTAGAAAATGGTGGATTAAACCTGGTTTTAAAGCGCTAAACCTTTCACTTTGATGACAGTCTCATCAAATTCCGTTATATTTACAATGATGTGTGAACTAAACAGACATGATAAATTAAAAAGTTAAAATATGGGTATAGCAGTCGTCATCGTGTAACAATTTTAAAAGGAACAATTTAACAGAACACAAAAAATCTACTAACACATTCATTGATTTGCGTTTCTGATGTCAGAAAAATTTATATGTTACATAAATTTATTGTTCAATGTATATACAAACAATTTAAAACTTTCACATAGGCAATGTTAGCATACATTACAAGTTTATTTAAGTTTAGAAAATACATGCTAAAAATGACACAAATACATATACAAGTGATAGCTAGTCACTACAACTGGTTTAATGCCCTACCAGTATCCACTGCCTCAAAGACAGATGAATATACTCACAATAGTTATAAAAGCTGCCTCAAATTACAAAAGTAATTCAGAAGAAAGGTTCTTTGTTTCACACCATACTGTGATATGGATCTTTCATGTTGATCAGTATTATCAGAATTTTTTATTGGTAAGAGATAAACTATCAAGAAGTAATATTTATAGTAATAAAATCTATGATGTGTCTTGGATCATTATTAATGAATAACTCTTATTGAATACAAGTTTTATTTGGTCTTTTATATTTTAGATGAAGTTGCAGCATACGAAGATAGAAAATCAGCAGCTGAATCACAAGGAAAAAAATTGTAAGTAAAACCTGTCTTAAGATCTTTTGGATTATTAACGTATATAAAAAAGAAGAAATGTATGTTCATATTCTACAAATTCAGATGTTTCTTGGTTCATTTTTTTTTATACAATGTTTCAAAATGCAAGACACACGTATTGTGATTCAGAAAATACTGATTTATACAAATTACAACCAAAGCTATCAAAATTTAAAACGTAAGTTTTTTGTGACACCTATCACACGACATAATTTGATACTGAACAGCTCCATATACAGGGTATTCAGTTCAAATTACAAACTTAATTGCAAATTTTAACAGTGAAACATTCAGGAGTGTCACATTCATAGAAGGGAAATAACCCATCTCTCTTTAAATGTTGGACTACATGCCGATATATGCATATATATATCACTGATATTGATACAAATTTTTGGTAATAACTTCTATAAGATGATTTTTTTTATGATAAAAAAAATCATTAATAAATTGAATTATTATATGAACAGTAAAATTGAACAACAAAACAAGCCACCAGACTTCCATTTCAGCTCAGCAATGTTGTTCCTAATTGCTGATTATGCATTTTTGTATTTATCAATTACAATTATAAGATATTTTGTTCTGTATAAGTCAAGAAAACAAAACCAATTAAATATCCAATTCCATTTCAGAGATCCAAAAGACCTAGTTCGTCCCAGAATTCCTTTGGTTTCCTGTTTAGAATGTTTTGCTGCCTCAGAAACCATAGAAGATTTTTACAGTTCAGCAATAAAAGGGAAATCTGTAGCTAGCAAGTAAGTAATATTATATGGCAGTAGGAATTTAAACTTGATAAATTGGGATTAATTACATTTCTATGTAAAGGTTTTGACAAATTCTGTTTATTAGCACTAAAATGTGAGGTTCACATAATTCCATAAAACTAATGAATGATGAAAAAATAAAAGTGAAATGATATTTTCTTATTGACCTTATATTTTTTTACCTGAATATTGTTGTACTTAATGTTAAATATAAACACCAAGAGAAGCATGTACAAATTAAAAAAGGGGAGATAGATAAGAAGATATGTTGTACTCATCGGGCTGAAGTTTTTTAATATTTTATTCTAGGAGAAATCGATTTTCTACTTTCCCAGACTTCTTAATGGTACAGTTAAAGAAATTTACAATTGGAGATGATTGGGTCCCTAGAAAACTAGGTATGTATTGATTGTAAAAAAAATATGATAAATGTTCAATAATAATAAGGAAACAAAAAACAATATTATAGTTTCTTTAAAAAAAGACATTTAATCTGAAGGACTTCTGAAGATATATAAACAAGAAGATGTGGTATGATTGCCAATGAGACAACTATCCACAAAAGACCCAAATGACAGACATTAACAACTATAGGTCACTGTACAGCCTTCAACAATGAGCAAAGCCCATACCGCATAGTCAGTTATAAAAGGCCCTGATAAGACAATGTCAAACAATTCAAACTAGAAAAACAAACGGCCTTATTTATGTATAAAAATGAACGAAAAACAAATATGTAACACATAAACAAACGACAATCTCTGAATTACAGGCTCCTGACTTTCTGAAGGACTATTAGTCCTTGAGGGTATCATCAGATCCGTGTCCAATATGTTCCTACTGTTTTATAACAAACCTTTTTTTTTTTATTGTCTACGTATGAGTTAAAAAAATTGAAGATACTATGGCTTAATTATCCTCAGACAGAGTAGAGCTTTTTTGTGTTAATTTTAGATCCTTTTTGGTCATAAAATGTTCAATTGTTTCGGTAAATATTTGGCTTTCAGTGTTCCTGATGAATGTTAATTCAGAAAGTGCATTAGACGCATAATATTTGAAATATATTTGATTTTTATTACAGATGTTTCAGTAGATGTTCCAGATGACCTTGACCTTACGGCTTTACGAGGGTTAGGAAAACAACCTGGCGAGGAAGATTTACCTGGTGAACAACAAGAAGTACAAGGTTTGATGGAAATCTATTCTGTTGTTCTTTTTATACGACCGCAAAAATTGAAAACTTTTTCGTCGTATATTGCTATCACGTCTGAATACTTTTTTGCACTCTTAACTTTAGTAAAATTGAATAGAAATCTATGAAATTTTAACACAAGGTTTATGACCACGAAAGGAAGGTTGGGATTGGTTTTTGGGAGTTTTGGTCCCAACATTTTATGAATTTGGGGCCAAAAAGGGCCCAAATAAGCATTTTCTTGGTTTTCACACTATAACTTAAGGTGGTACCCATCACTTTCATATTAAGTATTGTGCAATAGCAAGAAATTTTCAATTGCATAGTATTCAGTAATAGCAAGAAATTTTCAATTGCATAGTATTCAGCAATAGCAAGAAATCTTTAATTGCACAGTATTTTGCAATAGCAAGAAATTTTCAATTGCACAGTATTGTGCAATAGCAAGAAATCTTCAATTGCACAGTATTGCGCAATGGCAAGAAATAATCTATTTGCACAATATTGTGCAATAGCAAGAAATTTTCAATATTCTTTTGAAAATTTGAGTTGTCTTTCTTTGTCCAGAATAGTAGTTGAATCAACTTACATCATTGTTTTATACAATGTATATTCACTTTTACTACCAACTGATAAATTGAAAAAATCTTTATCATTCAGTGAAAACAAGCACTTTTTTACATTTTAATATTTTATGATGTATTTAAATGAGTAGTTATTGTTAGGGGCCATTAGAAATTTGAATTGAGATCAGTTTTGGAATAAGGGAAAGGGGGATGTGATTTTTTTTTTATTAATATTCAACAGCATAGTGAATTGCTCAAAGACAAAACAAAACATTTAAGTTCATTAGACCACGTTCATTCTGTGTCAACTATTTAATCACAATCCAAATTTAGAGCTGAATCCAGCTTGAATGTTGTGTCCATACTTGCCCCAACTGTTCAGGGTTCAACCTCTGCGGTCGTATAAAGCTGTGCCCTGCAGAGCATCTAGTTGTTTTATGTCGTCATTCCACTTAAGTATACTGTTCTTTTTAATATTAATCACACAAACTGTTTTTAGCCCGTCTTCATTTTTTAGGCCAAACTTCTTACTAGATAAGCCAAAAACTGTTAAAAGCAAAATGAAAAGCAAAACAAGATCTACAATAGTCATGATAATTGAAACTGGCAGTGGACTCCATATGGAAATTATTGCTTTTGAAGTACAATTTTTACCTTTTTATGTTTAGGCTAAAGTATATTATATAGAAACTGTCAAAAACATTACTGTTAAGCAAGACAAGATCTAAAAATAGATCTTCAAAGCTGATACTGTAAATTCAGAAATTAATGCGAGGTTTTTATTATTGCGAAAATTGCGACTGAGTTGTAAATGCAATAATTTAAACTCGCATTTTGAAATATTTTATATGAATTTAACAGGATTTTTCTCACAATCGTAAAAATTAAAATCGCATTTAAGTCTAAAATTCTAAAATCGCAATAATAAATGCACGCAATAATTTCTGAATTTACAGTATGTTCAGTCCACTTCATATTAAAATAGTTTTGCCCCTGAATGTAGATTTTATTTCTTCAATTTTTTGTGTTCCTGGCACAAAATATATCAAAATGAGTGAAGCTGAACATATGAAATGTTCAGCAATAGAAGATCAGCGAAAATGGAATTTTAGTCCTGAATTATATAATTCTAGCTAAAAATTAGACAGTGAGAGTGGCAAGAATGGTGTCAAAATTTCGTTAAACTTTTTCATAGCACTTCTTTATTTTCAGAAGTAAGAATTGATGAGACAACAGTACAACAATTAGCTGACATGGGTTTCAATGTAGAAGGTTGTAAAAAGGCTGTGTTTAATACAAACAATAGTGGAGTAGAATCTGCTATGAACTGGGTGATGGAACATATGGAAGATCATGGTCAGTATTGTCAATATAGTGTTGTCTAAAATGAAAGAGGGGCATAATGGGGGTACCTTCATGACCAATAACAATAAAAATTCTTGTCTAAAGGCCTTTAAGGGTAATTTATTAACATGACTATAATAAATATAAAAAAAGAAGATGTGGTATGATTGCCAATGAGACAACTCTCCACAAGGGACCAAATGACACAAAAATTTAAAACTATAGGTCACCGTACAGCCGATAACATTGAGCAAAGTCCAAACCTCATAGTCAGCTATAAAAGTTCCTGAAATGACAATGTAAAACAATTCAAACAAGAAATCCAACTGTACGCTGAAAGAGGGCCGTAATAGGAGTACTTTCATGCATATGATGGAAAATGACTGTGTGACATCTGACAGTAAAGGGCATTCCTACCCTCTTAAAAGTCACAAATGATAGACATAGAATAAGAGATGGAAGGAAGGGGACGTTCCAAACTGATAAGTTGAAGAGAAACTGAAAAGTTGAAAATGCTACCTGATATAAAAACAAATATGTATACAGTACATTCCGGTTATTTGCATAGCCTATTTGTCAGACGAAATTATGCAATAAAGCGGAGTATGCTTATATCCGAAATGACAAATTACGGGGTCAAATGACATCGATAGTGCAGATCAGCAAAGAAGAAAGATGTACGTCCATAGTCCACTTACAACATAATGAATGCTTATTTATTCTAATAAAAGTTTTTTGTCTACTGTCATACATTTTATTTCATTGTGTATTCTTTCAATAAAGTTTATGAACACATTTTGTTTTTGTTTATTTATGTACCTACTTTTACTTTACCTGAGATACGATAATAAAATTGTTCTAAAAATAGATTTGTTTCTATGACCCGGATGTACAAATTAAATTGTTACGCTTTGTTTAAAACAAACTGTTTAACAATACTACACAGTTAATAATCATTGTAAACAATAATTGTGTAATGAACTGCCTTTGATATTCAGTATTTACCAATTACACAGTGATGTGACACTGTTACTTTAACACCGCTAGTTTCGTTTATGCAAAGCAGTTAACAGGTGATGGGGCCATGCACGGGTTATTTGCTGGACACGAGTGTTGAAAGTGAGAAAATATAATAATCAGAAGTTAATTTTCTTTTAGAAAAATATTAAAAAGGAAAGATTGATGTATAATTTCTTCAACCATATATAAATGCCCTGTAATATTTAACATAAATGTAGATCACCCAAGCTGAATTACGAAATTACACATTGGATAATGATCGATAATTAGCAGGCGTTAATGTTTTAAAAATTCACCCAAAATATAATCTATGAATAATGTTTGAAATCCAATCAATAATTAACACCTTTTGAGATAGAAGATCATAGAATGGTTGTGTTTTTACAACAATCAGCTGATTGACACTTTTATGACCTCGAGGCTTAAAATAGAATATGGGAAACTTTACCTGTGTACACATCGAGGCCTTTTCTATAATCATATAAACACGAAAGATATTGTTTTAAAACTTTATTTGAATAACACACAAGTAAATGTGAAATAATGATGAAAATTATGATGCATTCAAGAAAAATATACTTATCAAATTGCCGTTTCCAGTCAAAAATCTCGTCAGTTTTAACTGAGCATATCTAGCTGGCGATTATTTTCTATGCAATAAACTGAAATGCCACTTGTAAGGCTATGCATATAACCGGACAATTTAACATTAGGTGAATGGGAAATGGTTTTGTGCAGGAGAAAAGTATGCAATTAACCGAATTATGCTATTAAGCGGTATGCAATTAAGTGGAATCGACTGTACTAAACACTATTTCGCGTTTATTGCCAATTCTTCAGCGGTTTGCAAAATAATTACGATTGACATACTTTGGTAGGATTGCTACGGATGATTCTGACAACAAATGTAGGCATGTTATACACCATTGTAAAGATAAATCAATTTAGATTTATGATATTACAAGTTTTAGTGGGGTTGAGAGCCTATAAAGCGCCATATAACAGAACTTCGCCACTACCTGACATTTTTCTAAAATGCAAGTTAAGTACCTTGTGTTCTAATTAGGTATATAGGAAAAAAAATTCTGAGACAAGTGCCTGTGCTCCAAAGTGGTATTCATCCTTTGTCTGATAAGTCTGTGTATCTTGTTGACATAAGTTTAGATGAACAGATTAAGGATGTACACCTCTAAGGAGCCAAACATTTCTAGAATTAATTTTTTTTTCTTAACCTGAAATTTAGGTTTATAAGACTGTAACAAAACAATTGGTGAAGAAAAAATCATATGGTGGTGTGCTTCTTTTTTTGCTACGGCCCTTTGAAAATGCCCAATTTTGATGATTTTCTCACTTTTCATAGATTTTTACCTATTTTTGGGCTATTATCGTGAAAAAAATCACAGTTCCACAATTAAACTTTTTTTCATACTTTTCATAAAGATGAAGTGGACCAATCTGAATAAATTTAACTTACAAAAACTATAGGTAGGTGTTAATATAAGAAAGTTTTATCATATTTTGATGCTTTTTTGTGTAAAATTTACCATACTGCCAATTTTGTATTTTTATGATTTTTCTCATTTTAAAGAACAAAATGCATATTAATTCAACTTTTTTGTTATAAATGATTGAAAAAATACATATCTAAGAAATTTGAAAAGACCAAAATGAGATGGGATGTATATTATTCTTGTAAAATCATTTTTTGTATCCCTCACCCATTTTCTCAAAATTTTGACCAAAAATACTGACTTGAATGGTTGTAAAATTTGAAAACTGGATTATTCAAAAACCGTTCATGGTAATTACACAATTTTTTCACAGAGTTATGTTTGATTATAATATTTTTAAAATTCATTGATATTTTCCACTTCTATCATATGTTTTGGAAATAATTTAAGAACGAGATTTCAACGAGACTGAACGAGACTGAAAAGTCAGAAGAATACATCCTAAATTAATCAAATTTATACTGGTCAGCATCTAGATAAAAAATAAAATTCTGCTAGGGATGATCAGGGAGGAAGGTTGAGTTCTAGTCAGAATTGCACAGGAAATGAAAATAGATATGACATATAGTGCATGAAACTTTCAATACACTTCAGTAATAGTTAGGCTTATAATATATACATACCAGAAAATAATAACTGAGATTATTTTTTTTTTATAGATTTCTCCTCACCATTCAGGTTACCAGGACAACAGAACAAGAAAGACTCATTTACACCCAATGAAGAGTCATTAGTGATGGTTATGTCTATGGGGTTCAGTAGAGAACAAGCAATCAAAGCTTTGAAAGCTACAGTAAGTCAAGTATTTTACATTACTTAATGTCAGTATAATTGCTTATAGTTGAGCTTTTCCATTGGTTCATAGTGAAAGCATTTTTAAAATGGGATAGCACTGCCCTAAAGTGAAAAACAATTACTGATTAGGATTTGATAAGACATTATAAAATCTTAATTAGCCCAGATCTTTCAATTACTGTGAAAGTACTTTTATTCGTGGGGTACCAATTTTCGTGGTTTTAGTGGATGACTTGGTCCACGAATTTAAGTGTCCAATGAAATAAAACAACCATTGTCGAAATCAAGACATGGAAAGATCCCCATCGGTAGGTTTGACTACTGATATGATCTAGAGAATATATTGAATAATGCTTAATCTGAGAATATTTTAATAGCAGTCACAGAACTACAACCGCATGCAGGATTATACCCATTTAATCTTCAATAACATAAACTGTACAACTTTTGATCTTTTAATTCTCATAAAAAATATTTATGATCGATGAAAGTCATATTTCCGGTATTTATATGCCAGTATGATAAAGTGTTCATTTTATATCCTCATACTTCTCGTACATATGGGAAATAATAATTTCATGCTGGGCTTGATTTTGATCAAAATTATTTGACAATTCAAGATACGTTTATAGCTTTTGATTATTTAACTGTTTTCTTTAGGTGAGATGTGTATGGCCTAAGTAACACCTTTGATGGTCTTTAATCTGTTGATCACTTTATCTTGGGTTAATTACTCTTATCACTACGATTTACACGGGTCAATGTTTATTTTGCAATTTCCTTCAATCCAGACTATTTGTAACCTTCGTTTCTAAAGGCTTAGATTTTTTTTCTTTTTTTAGAAAACTACAATCCACGAATTTAAAAAACCAAAGAACATGTAAATATTGCTCAAACCACGAAAATTGATATCCACGAATTAAAGTACTTTCACAGTAGATTGAAAATATCTGTCCAATTTGACCTATTGTATTTTTATGTCTATGTTATTTTCAATCTTATGTAAGGCTGTTATATCAGGCATTGTATTCGTATGTTTGGTTAGGCAGGAAAAACCTGTATTGTAAATGTTTTAGTATTTTATCTTTTGTTTTAGGATGGAAATGTAGAGAGAGCAGTTGATTGGATATTTAGTCATGCTGATCAGCTGGATACCATGGAAACAGAGGAATCAACACCACAACAAACTCCTAATGTTAGGGATGGAAATGGAAGTAAGAGATCATCAGAGTCTAGAATACTTATGTCTTCAATAAGAACTTATTTTACTTGTAAATTATATATATACATGTTGAAACATTGCCTTTACTCTTTTATTGAAATATTTTACACTAAAATTGAGAATGGAAATGGGGAATGTGTCAAAGAGACAACAACCCGACCATTGAAAAAAACAACAACAGCAGAAGGTCACCATTTAGGTTTTTTTTATACAATTTTTTCTTTAATATGGTAAAAAAAAAAAAAGTGCCATTATAATCATCTACTAGGTACAATTCTGAAACGACACGCCTGCTTCTTTCACTTTGTAAACAACACCGTGATAAAATTCTAGATGTATCTATACTTAGCGCAGACTCAGAGATATACATAAAAATGGATGTTACAATATACCCCCAATTAAATCCACATGAATCAGAACCTATTTGCAAACGCTAGGCTGATTTTATTGTTTTAAAAATTGCAGTTGAAAAAAAACCTACAGGACTTCTATTCTTATTCGTATGCATTACAAAAAGAATTTAAAACAGAAATATTCAAAATCAAAATCAAATTCTGTGAAAGTCCTTTGATGATTTTGGCGGATTTAAGTCATTTCAAAACATGAGGTCATACAAATAAAAACGCTACAACTTAAGAGTTTTCAGTGACGCAAACCATCAAAATTGGTATAATTTTATATTGAAATAATTCATGAAAGCCATGGATTTGTTGTAAATTTGCAAAAAGTTCAGACAGAAAGGTGTAATTGACCTATACAGAACTTGCACAGAAAATAAATTTAACCACCATTGAATGAAACAGTCAAATGAAAATTGGCATTTATCTTATTTTTCAGAAAAACCAAAAATCCTCTTTTGACTAACAAAATGTTTACTAAGTGGCAATTTGAAGTAGTTTAACACTATAGTGTTTTTGCTATTTTTTTCTATGTTCACAATATTTATCTATTTTTAGAATATAAACTTGTTGCCTTCATCAGCCATATGGGAACATCATCACTAGTTGGCCATTATGTGTGTCATATTATAAAAGATGGACGCTGGGTGATATTTAATGATGAGAAAGTAGCCGTCTCAGAACACCCTCCCAAAGACCTGGCTTATTTATATCTATATCAACGAGTATAAGAAAACATTAATGAGAAAAAATCCATTGATTAGTGCTTTATGACTGTAATTATTGTCTAAAACATTCTTATTGTACAACAGATGTTTATGTATGCAAAATAAAATTTTGCAATTAGAGAAATTATAACAGCATATTTAGTCTCTTTATGAATCTCAGATGAATTGAACAAACTAAAATTCAATTCACAATTCATGCACTAATTATGGTGAATGAAGCATCTGAATAAAATTCAGTAGAATTTTTAATGATACTGTTGAAAAAATGAGATATAAAACAAAATGTATTTTATAATTTTTTGCAAGACAATAATTCTCAACATACATAAATTTGCATATTTCATAAGATCTAGTCCCAGTGTGTTCAGCTATTATGACATCCAAGATGGCAATATACATCTGATCTACTAGTTATACTTATAGAATAACTAATCAAAGAATTCAAAAAGAGAAAAATATTCAACGAGGGAACGAACAACACATTAATTGACGAATGCACATACACGAATGCGCATAGGGCATGAGTTAATTATCAGTGTTGTTCGGTCACAAGTTGAATATTTGGATATTGGCAAATGGCTTTTTTTTTTATGAAATTAATAGAGAAAATGTAAGGAACGATATTTTTTTCCCTACACATTCACAATTTGTTTTGATCCGACGTTATTGATGTCTTGACAACGCTTATTGTTGTATGACGTCATAGATTGAAATAACCACATTTATTTCACATGTGAAATTATCAGTTTTTATTCAACTGGAAAATTAATTTAAATCATTGCAACCAATGTAATAAAAAGAATTATTAATTTATATAACTGCACCAACAATTTGATGTCACTGTACTGCCTTTAACAATTGACTAAAGCCAGAACCATATGGCAATCTACTGAAAGCTCTTGCATGACCACATGTTAAACATGTAAAAAAAAAAATATGAGAAACCAATATAGCAAATGGAAATTAAGGACAGCATTGACACTTTAAGGTTACAAATGGAGTCTCACTAGAATGCACACTGATCCTTTTTTAATCAGAAACATTTCACAAACACTTAACCTTGGTGAGGAAATTCTGATTATGATAACAAACATAATAGAATTTATTTCACAGCAATAAGTATATCTTTCTGAAAGCCAAGTGAGATCTGTCTCCTCCCACTATATGATTGATGTACCCAATCTATTTGCAAAGCCATATGCATTGTCTTTGTATAATTAGTTGCTTGGTTATGTTATAGTTCACAATGCTATTATTCAATTTACCACCCATTATCTACTTCCTAACCTTTAATAATGTTTAATGCAAAGGAAACTTTTCAGTAATTTTACTTTTTACATATTTTGCATTTTTTTTTATATTCCCTTGATGGTAAATGATCACTGGTAACTTCTAAAATTTCATTCATCTTCAGGCATTTCAGTGATTTTTTGTTTTATCATATTTCTTCAAGAGTTGTTTTGATATGTCTCTGCTTATATGCAAGCACATTGGCTCTGCACATGCAGACCTTGCAAACCCCAGCTACAGTCTCATTCCCTCTGTGGACATTCCTCAATTGGTGCATTGTCAGGCTGGTAGGTTCTTCCTCAATGCAGGTGACAAACTGCCTTGGTCTGGCAGGCACAAAAATTCTATTTTATATATTGAGTGTTTCTCATGGGCCAAAATTGATTCGAATTTGACATCAGGACTTCTTACCAATACTACAAGGACATAGTTTACCGAAATGACAGCTTAAATTACAGGTTGATGTGATCATTAAGCTTTTCATTTCATCAATGGAAGGTTTACATAATGAAACTTTTGTCATAAGGACAAGTAAATAAAATATATCTCAAGAATATAGAGAGAGGATACAACAAGAACAATACAATAATAGACAACATACTACATGCACCAAATTAGTATGAAAAAAATTTAATCATTTGTATTATAAGCATGACAAATATAAGAGTGTGTAAGAGCAGATTTCAACTTCTGGTTTCAAGGTTTTCAAAACAACACCTTTTTATGCATTTACCCCCGGGATAGTAAAATCACAGGTCACTAGCATTAGTGTGAAAAAAAACATTTTAGCATCAGATATAAAAAATCTACACTTTTACTTCTAAGATAATTTTACCATTAAGGATTATCAATTAAAACATGTACATATTGTTAAATCTATAATTTCTTTTTTAAACACAAACAATCCATTGTACAGTGTAATGTAAAAGTCTGAATTGACATTTTAATTGTTTGCAAATTTTTCAAGAAATGATGTTCCAGTTAAGTACATTTGTACTCTATAGTAAAATTCTACGCCAAGTTGAAGGTTTACTTCCCAATGTTATGTCCAGCCCAACTTTCTGTGTTAACATGAATTATCTATTAGTATGATCATGTATACTTATAAAAACTTTATATAGTTTTAATCAGATTTGTCCATAGAATGCAATGCAATTGATCTAAACAAAATCTTAGGTAAACAAGAATTAAATCAATGTAAAAAGGAATACTGTAAAACATCCCTGGTCGTGGAATACTATTTCCGTGGATTTAATGGATACAGGTGAACTATGACCTCTAATTCAAATAAGTTCAAATTTCTATAGGCTGGTATGCAGACTTTTGTAAAACTACAAAATCAATGATCTCGAAAATTGGAACCCACAAAAATAAATGAATCCACAATATAAGAGGTGAATAATGTGACTATAATTGAACATTGAAAAGGAATTTACATGGAATGTTCCAAAAGTCTATGTAAATGATAAAATAACCATAAGAAATCTCTGTTAATTTTGTTCTGGAACTATTTTCCTTTAGTTGCATGCTGATTGGATCTAGATCTACCGGGGAGTTTGAGCTTTTTACAGTACAGTCTGATGTGCAAACATTTTTTTATGCCCCACCTACGATAGGGCGTCCGTTCGCCAGTCTTCAGGTAAAAGTTTTTGGTCAAGGTAGTTTTTGATGAAGCTGAAGTCCAATTAACTTGAAACTAAGTACACTTGTTGCTTGTGATATGATCTTTCTAATTTTAAAGCCAAATTAGACTTATGGCCCCAATTTCACGCTCCACTAAACATAGAAAATGAAAGTGGAAGTTTCAGGTTAAAATTTTTGGTCAAGGTAGTTTTTGATGAAGCTGAAGTCCAATCAACTTGAAACTACGTACACTTTTTGCTTATGATGATCTTTCTAATTTTAATGCCAAATTAGACTTTTGACCCCAATTTCACGGTCCACTGAACATAGAAAATGAAAGTGAGAGTATCAGGTTAAAGGTTTGGTCAAGGTAGTTTTTGATGAAGTTGAATACCAAACAACTTGAAACTTAGTACACATGCTCCCTATATGGTATGATCTTTCAAATTAAATGCCAAATTAGATTTTTTACCTAATTTCACGGTCCATTGAACATGGAAAATGAAAGTGTGAGTGGGGCATCCGTGTACTTAGGACACATTATTTTTCTTAAAAAATATACAAAACAGGGTCATGAAACTTTTCACGGGAGTTTTTAATGCACACATAATGCCATAGCTAGTTCAAAAAGGGCTTGAAACCACCATTTGTTATCGGATGGCCAAACATCTTTGGATGTGGGACAAGGGGTTGAATGATAGACCAGCATATAATAAAATATAGATTTTTTAAATGGTCCAGTCGAAAGTGTAATGCTAGAATTGAGACTTCAAGATTTAGACTAATAAAGGTGTTATAAACTTTGGTTTCTATGTTTGTTGGCGTTTTTATGCCCCACCTACGATAGTAGAGGGGCATTATGTTTTCTGGTCTGTGCCTCCGTTCGTCCGTTCGTTCGTCCCGCTTCAGGTTAAAGTTTTTGGTCGACGTAGTTTTTGATGAAGTTGAAGTCCAATCAATTTGAAACTTAGTACATATGTTCCCTATGATATGATCTTTCTAATTTTAATATCAAAATAAACGAGTTGACCCCAATTTTACGGGCCCCTGAACAAAGAAAAAGATAGTGTGAAGCTCAGGTTAAAGTTTTTGGTCAAGGTAGTTTTTGATGAAGTTGAAGTCCAATCAACTTGAAACTTAGTACACATGTTAACTATGATATGATCTAATTTTAATGCCAAATTAAAGTATTGACCCCAATTTCACGGTCCAGTGAACATGTAAAATGATAGTGCGAGTGGGGCATCCGTGTACTATGGACACATTCATGTTTGGTTTTGTTTTGCAGTTCGGTTGTTCTGGTCTTCTGTTGTTTTTCTCCGATATTTTACCTTGGTTTAAGTTTGTTATCCGGATTTTTTATGGCTCTATCGATTTTTGACTATTGAACAGTAGTTTACTACGGTTGTCTTTATAATTATGAGCAATATTGTAATTCTGAGTTATAGTAATAGTATCAAACAAATCGAGGAAGATATTTTGATAACCTAGACTGGTGTACAAGTGTTGTTGCAAATGCAGATTGCAGTATATTGAGGACTTGCAAGCAAAACCACTTCTGTGTTTAATTAACAATATATTTATCAAATACATTTCAGTTCAATAATTATTTTTAAACAATTTGTAAGATTTACTTGTGGAATAGCTACCTACTAATAGAAACTGGAAGGTGTGAAAAAAAAACAAGTTCATAAATGGTTATGAGACACCTATAGTTCTACTATTGAAGAAGAACTTCTGTAGATTGAACACAAATCATGATGCATGAAGCTGTATATCCTAATAATCTTTTTAACTTCCGTCAGACAGTGAAAATGATATACTTTTATTTAATAATGAGAATTTGGCTATAGTTATAATTGTAATAGCCGAAATCTGCAACAACAGAATTATATTTCACTAGTTTTTATAGAAAGAAATGTTTGACATTCATGTATAGATGGACATTGTAAATTTGAAATGTTAATGTGTTAACAGATTCGTATGAATATATTGTATCTTAAGAAACCTTCATAAAATTTCAAATGTTTTAAATAAACTCATCATAGATACCACGATCGAAAGTATGTGTTTACGCAAGACGCACGTTTTGTATACAAAAGACTCATTAGTGACGCTCGAATAAAAAAGAGTTAAAATAAAGCACGAAGTTGAAGAGTTGTGAATTTTTATATATGTTTGTTTGTTGTGACACTATAATTAAATGTTGAATCTGAATCTATATCGCCTCAGTCAGAGATGATTGTTTTTTTAACTCCCATATGCCATTATTTTGAGAGAGGAATTTTTACAACAACAGGGTACTATTAGTATGTGTAAATATTATGCCATTGAAAGTGGTAAATATGTCTTGTTGACACTCATTTAAATCTAATCAAAATATACCAATATCATAATTGATTCCATAGACAAAGAAAACCCGACTGATTAATAAATATTTCAAATAATAAGATTTCCAATATAGAGTACCATTATATACGTATTTAAGCTCTGTACTTATTCTGATCAATTAAGATTGATTCCAGAGCTATTAAAACACAAATAAAAGCATGACTAGTATTGACAATTAAAGTTTCTGTTATGCTATACCTTGTGGAGGAATGCTTTATTTTCTAAAATAAATAATTTTACAACTCGACATTGAATTAGTTATTGTACTTATTGAGTTATATCTCCAATATAATTAAACGTAAAGAAAATATTTATTCTGAACGCTCAGCACAAAGTGACCACGGAAATAACGATATATATTTATATATTGGATTATTTTATTAATAAAATCCATTTGACCTTCAGAATTGTGGATGGAGTATTTGCTTTCGATTGTGATGAATATAGTGTTTCAGACAAGCAGCAAGTTCTTTATTCAAATAATGTCAGCATTTTGATTGGTCAGTTACGATTTTAATTACCGCCTCTGTTTGAAAAAAACCACATCAATTACATGTAATATCAGATGCTCATTCATTCCGATAAAACAAGAGTACACACAGTACCGTGTTATTTAAAAAACCGTGGTTAAACTTTCAATCTAGATTTGGCTTTTTATTTTTTTATGTCTTCATCACATGTATATTAGCCGGAGGGTCAACAATTGCAGATGTTATTCCCTGCTACATGTATGTAACAATTGAAGATTGCTACAATTGACTGATTGGTTTTTGTCATACATAATATTAATTGACATGTTAAATTTCGAATCTGGTATGATATCTTAATAGACTAATTTAGATTTGAAAATATATAAAACACAATGGAGATATCATATAGATAATTAGAATTGCAATTTTGTGTGCCGATGTAGGATTGTGATCTAACATTCGAATCTACAGATTTTGGTTTGATATTATAAAATCGGACGACTAACTTCCTACACACAATAACAATGTTACTTTTACTATTACTGTTTTTATTTTCACAAAACTTTAGTGACTCATCTATTGCAACCATTAATGGAATTGACCAACAGTTCAGATTTGTACAGGGTACGTCTGCTAACATTGATATAGCTAAGTTTTTAGAAGCTGGTTTAATTCAGAATATAACTGTTAGATCAAGGATCGAGTGTTATTTTGAGTGTACATTAGCCAACGATTGTCTTTCCCTTGCATTCGAAAATGGTATATGTAGAACTTCTGAAACATATGAAACAATAGTACCCATCCCCGGGGTACACTACTTATTATACAGAAAGTGGTGTGATGTTCACAATGGATTTATATACATGCGGCATATCAACACCTGCTATAAAGTTGTACGGGAAACTATGGTGTGTGAGATGGCAATGAATACATGTTCACAATATGGCGCCAATCTAATTGAAATCAATAACAACAAGAAGCAAGCTTTCTTCGAAGAACAGATTTTCCGCGACGAGAATATGAACGGTACTTTCATTAGTGGCTTATTCTTAGGTACTCTTTGGTTACAACCAGATGGGGACCTATTTCAATATACTAACTGGGACACATCTGATTCAGCTAATATTCAACCGAATAACTTTGGTAATCCTGATGAATGCATAGCAATGGAAGATGCCTTTGCGTACCTCTGGCATGATGTAAGCAATTACCATCAATTACAAGTTATCTGTGAAATGACAGAAATCTAAATCGCTGCAGTGATCGAATCTCAATTTCAATTATTGGCGAATGATAATGATTGTGTTTTGTTATTTTCTTCTGGAATAAAAGTGCAAAGGAAAGATAAAACAAGATAATGACACCTCTTTTCTATATCAATATGAAGTGTGCTTTGTGTGAAAATTGCTTGCCCACACTGAACAGAAGACAGTACCCTCTGTTTCAACATGCTTTTATGAAAGAACACCGTAATGTCACATACATGTTAGGAAATTAAATAACCCTTAATCAACAACTTCCAAACCGCTGCCTTAGATCAATCTTCATCAGAAACGATCAAATCTAATATTTAAAAGGAATGGATCTATATATCGTGTTAACCTTAACAGCTAGTTATAATAGTCATGTTAACTAAAACCTCATTAGATTAAGACTTATAATTTCATTCTCCGAAGGAGAGAAAGGAAAAATATACCGTCATAACTATTCGTTTGGATATTTCAGTTTGAAATTTGGGCTTCTCAAATAAAAAAGGAAAACTTCATTTTCTTCAATTTTTTTTCGAAAAAAATAACCCCTTCATAACGAATAGAGCTATTTAACCCGTTTGTTCTATAACCTATAAAGGCCTTTAAGAAAATTCTCCGTTTATACGCTGAATGTGATTACAAAAATGTCATATGATCATTGAGAGCCGTATATATTTATGTATTAGCCAATAGAAATATATATATATGTTTATAAAGAAAGAAAAAACATATACTATTTTTCTAATTTCGTTATAAATTACTAAAGTCGTACATAGACGTTTACAAAAGAACAAATTTGGGGTTCTAGTATGTTAGTTTTTTAGCTAGAGATTGAAAACCTAGTATTTGTTTGGGGTCCTATTGCCCCTTTTTCCAGCTAAATGTCGTCTCAGGGTATTGCAAGATTGTCGTACAGCTATTTCTATCGTATACACAACATCTACCATAATTATTATAATGTACGAATATAATGATGAACGATAAGTACACAGTCTTCACTTGCCACGAATTGTATGCCCTTGCAATAGATTTCGCTTGCTGAACTATCCGTTATGATAATTTCACTTTATAAACAACAGTTTGTTGAGTAATTCTTAAAATTTACAGTAAGGGTCATATGCAGTCTTAAAAAAATGAAGTATTACAAAATAAGGTTATTTTATCTTACGAGCAATAGTTAAGTATGTGCAAAACAGTTACATTTTTAGTATATCATTAATGTTCACAGAGATTTTAAAGTAGAAAGATAGCAAAATAAATAACTGTCTTTAAAAAATGAAGAGAATTGCATGTTTTCACACACATTTCATACGTAGGAAATATTGACTGCATGGGAATAACAATTGTCGACGTCAGCTCTGCCCATTTATCCAAAACAGGGCCCGTTAAACAAGCATTATAAAGATTAAGCTAAGAATGCGTTTTTTTCGCATCTGTAAATAAACTCATCATAGATACCAGGACTAAATTTAGTATGTACGCCAGACGCGCGTTTCGTTTACAAAAGACTCATCAGTGACGCTCGAAACCATGTTCAACAGTATCAGACATATCTACATCAATACTTAACAACTAACTTCCTCTGGATATGAAATACCTGTCTAAAACCAGAAACTCAAAAGTAATGACAGTTGTATTCCATTCGTTGGTTATATTTGAGGTTTTTTTTTGCCATTTGAGAAGAACATATGGTTTGAACTTTCCTCAAAGTTCATTGTTTTTGTTATTTGAACTTTTGAAAGTGCTGTCAGCAAATTCACACGGTTTTGGAAAGCTAAATATGCATTTTATAAATCATTGAATATTGTTGTCTGAAAAGTATTATATTGTTTCAAGGGAAAAATATATTTACATAAGAAAATAACATTTATCGCAAGCATGGTAAAAATGCAATGATAAATAGATTATGATCTGAACCACAGTTTTATCATAGTTACTATGTTTATCATTTACTATCATCGTTATTGTTGCTAATTGTGTTCTAAATTTCCATTTTGTATTCTACATATCTATAAATATCAATATTGTATTTAAAATGTAAAATATTCTGTTTGGTTATCCATCTTTCACACTGTCGTACCGTCACTGTCGAATGATAATACATTTTACATAATTGACGAATTTCATAAAATCTAAGATAATAATAGTTCCAAAAACAATTGAAATGAATACTATTGCCACTGTTCCTATAGCTACTGATGAAATTCTGCTGTCATATACACTATTCACAGATCTATTGTATCCTGAAAAAAAGAATCAAAATATGCCAACAAATTCGTTTTTGAGAATTAAAAAAAATGATTTTTTTTTATTGCTTTATTGCATTATTGTTATACATTTATATTAATCCTATATTTCAACAGCAAAAAGCAAAATAAGTTTTTGTAGTAAAAAATAAAAAATCTCTTCGAAAATCTCTATTAATATCCAACTATATGATTTAATCGTCTGAGCCAACAAGTTTATTTGCTCAATGATGTAGATTGAAAGGTTTGCAATTATTTCGTCAACGTCAATCTATCGCACTACCAAGAAAGTCGCCCATCGCTTTTACAAAGATTAGTAATAACAACGCGTTATGTCTTTGTAACTATAAAAACATGACACAAATGTCCAGTGATAATTGGACAGCGGTATACTACTGTTACCTTTATGTAAGACTAAACTAATCTTTAATTGTTTAAACATACTTACTTGATGTTAACTTTGGATTCACATATAAATCCTTCTTGAGTTCTTGTATTTTAATTTGGATATCCTTCATTTCTCCTGATGACGATGGAGTAATTATGGTTGTTTTTGAAAACTCTGTCGTTTTTGGAACGGCTGTTGTGATACGTCCATTCTGAACACAATCAGGTGATTGAACTAAACATGTGATCAGAATGTGTAAATTAGACATTAGACCGTTGGTTTTCCCGTTTGAATGGTTTTACACTAGTAATTTTTGGGCCCTTTATAGCTTATTGTTCGGTGTGAGCCAAGGCTCTGTGTTGAAGGCCGTACTTTAACCTATAATGGTTTACTTTTTAAATTGTTATTTGGTTGGAGAGTTGTCTCATTGGCACTCACACCACATCTTCCTATATCTATTAGAGGCATGATTTTTATTATTAGTTGTTAATGGATTTGAACTAGCTGTCAGATAACTGCGAGTACTCTCAGATCTGTTCATTTTGTCTTTTTGTGTCGGGATGTATAAGTACCCGGCCACGTCCACTTTAATTTTTTTGTCTATCTGATGAGTTAAGTCTTTTTCAACTGATTTTTATAGTTCGTTCGTATGTTGTACTGTTATACCACTGTCCCTGGTTAGGGGGAGTGTTGGGATCCAGCTAACATGTTTAACCCCGCCACATTAATTATGTATGTGTCTGTCTCAAGTCAGGAGGCTGTAATTCAGGA